>NW_006239026.1:1371685-1409882 GCF_000226075.1 Solanum tuberosum | reverse complement strand
AATAAAATTATATATATATATATTATGTCGGCTTGGTTTGGGTTCGATTTGACTTTTTTTCTTTTAATACCAAACCAAACCTTGTGGTCGGTTTTTTTTTTCAACCGCCAAATCAACCAAACCAAACCACAAATCGATTTTTTTTTCGGTTTGATTTGGTTCGTCGGTTCGGTTTGACTTTACAGTTTGACTTGTACACTCCTAGTTGTCATTATGGAAAAAAATAAACTTCCGTCGTTCAACTATAGTTGTCCATTAGTATTATTTTACTATATCGTCTTTTAAATATAATAAATATAGTGTCTTAAAAATATAATAAAGAAATGAGTATAATCATATATATATATATAAAGGAGAACCCTAGACCCGCCTACGTGGCACCACCACAAACTAGGATTCCCTTTTAATTTATTTATTTCCAAAATTAGCCTTCCTTTTTTATGAAAAATTGTGACTTTTATGAAAAGTTGGGATTTTTATGAAGAGTTGGGACTTTTACGAAAGGTTGTGACGTTTATGAAAGGTTGTGACATTTCTGAAGGGTTGTGACTTTTTCAAAGAGTTGTGACATTTCCGATAAGGCACAATAAACATTTGTTCACACTACCATTTGTTGTCTATAAATAGAGGAATTTCCTCTCATTTTAAAACAAAGAAAATGTTGAACTTCTTTTCTACTGCACAATTAAATATTTGTGTATTTTGCTCTTGTTGAGTGACTTACTGACACCATTGGTTTTGTATCAATACGTTGGTGAATAAAATTGTTCCATCCTGAGAGGATCTAATTCTTTAAACCTCAGGTATTAGAGGGGAATAATTTTCTTAAGGGGATACTGTGCATTTAGTGGACTCGATTTTTTCCTTTCTATTTTATTCTATTTTTACATATCCTGGTATGTTTTTTACAGTCATTAATTTATACTTATGGTATTAATTGTTGCTTTTGAGTATATGTTTTAAACTCTATTGTTTATGTTTGTGCAAAATTATTGTCTCCGATTATATTGAATGTGTACACATATAGTAGGTATATTTATTGTGCAGAAAATAATTATTGTACTCATTTTCAAGAATTCATGTTTTGATATTCTATATAAAATTCTATAACTTTAAAGTACTATATATAAGCTTACATATTATCTATTTTTACATAGATATGAAGTTTCTCACTTATCAATTGTAGAAATTTATTATGCAAGTTCAAAAGTTATAATTACTTTCATGTTCAAGCGTAATTTTTTTTTTTGAATTTATTAGCAAATTTTTGAATTTTTTCCTAAGACATATATCACAATTGTATGATCTATGCAACTTAAATGTGTTCTTTTTCTTACAAAATGCCTTTGTATTGTATATATATTCTTATTTTTTTCATTATTTTCCTTTTAATGTTGATTAAAGAACCAATGATTTATTATTTATTGAATAATTCATTCATTAGAAGTTCTTGAGTTATGTGATAATGACAAATAATCAAATTCATGTTGGAATATTGCTAATATTTTTTAAGAACCTATTTTTTCCATTATTTTTAATGTATGGATATTAGTAAAGGATTATTTGCAAGTTCAATGCAATTATTATTTATGACCGCGCGAAGCGCGGACAAATTACCTAGTTAATAATAAGGGTAAATTGAAAACTAAATGTAAAATTATCAATTAATTCCATAAAGTAGATAATTATTGTTGAACATTTCAAAATAGTATAGTGGACAACTATTGTTAGATAGAGGGGTACTTATTAAATTTATCGATATTGAATTAATGATTTTATAATTTGTTTTTATTGAGTTATTAGTTTGGTTTTTTATTTTACGGTTTTAGTTAATAGTTAAATTGATAATTCAATAAGATTAAATTTAAATTACTCTTTTATTTGTAAATATGTAATAGTGACTTTAATAATTTACAGATTATATTTTATAAGTATTAGCATTGCTTTCGGTAATATAACTCATACAAACTAGACTTGTTGTCTCTTTATTGTAATATATTTTCTCTTCTCGATAATGAGAATTTATTTCTTTTCTTTCAATTTTAGATTTGTTTGTGACAAAGAAAGACTATTGATATTGGTTTTGCAGTTTATTGTAGGAGTATTTAGAAGGAATTCAAACAATTTCATCTTAAACAAAAGTGATCAATGTAAAATCAAATATCATGTTCTATTTTTGCTACTTCTTTTATTTTGTGAATGTCATGTAAATATTATTATATGAATATTTTCTTATAGGTTAAACCAAATATCGATTAATCAAAAATCAATTATCAATATTCTTATTGATTTAATTATGGAATTAGCGTGCTCATAAATCGAAAATTGATAATACATAAAATTGAATCGAATTAATTGATAGTCAATATTATTTCACAATATATCATGTTGTATTGTTTTAATAAATATTTCTTTATCTAAATTTATATTACATAGTTTTTTAGTAAGTTAAAAAAATACGTTTTTTATTTGACAAATATTCAATTACATTTTTAATATTTTATTCATATTAAGCCTTATTTATTTGACCAAAAAAGTCCACAAACAATATACCTTTTTTTAAGGATAATTTTAACCATTAGCATGATTGGGAATAAATTAGTAGATGATAGAAGTATAATTTAAAAAGCTTATTTTTATGTTTTCTTACGTATTTCTCTGTTTTATTTTTATCTTTAAACTCACTTCTTCAACTCTTGTGTCCCTTCAGACGATTGTATTTCTTCGATTGTGTCACTTCAAGAACTACATATAAAAACTAGGCAAATCATACTAATTATTGTATCTTTTTCTTCGTGACAAATTTCATCCCTAGTTTTTGCGAAATTTCGTCAATTCCTTGGAAGTCTACTTTGGATCATCGCCCAAAAAATAATGAAACAAAACTATAATTTCTTTGCAGTTTTTTCCTTCATTCAACATGTCAAAAGAAAACTATTTCAACTGGTCTATTCTCAAACAACTGAGTACAACCACATTTTTTGGTTCGTACCTACTTTTTGTGGGATTTTTCCATCTGTAATCACTTTGTCTGACAACTTACGTTAGTTTTTTATTCAATATTCTATGAAATTTTATCTTTTTTGAATTTGTATTAAATTACTTTTGTGTTTTGGGTTATGAATTTATTTTTAGCATTCTTCATGGAATCAAAATTGAGGAAGAGACAATAAAGAGAGAATACATTCCGCCGCAACTTGATAAGGTAATTGTACCTATTCAATTTTTTTATTGAGAGTGAAATGTTGTTGTGTTAATCATATCTCCAAAATGTTGTAAAGTTTGGCCAATATGTAAAAGTCACAATTCTTTAGAAAAGTCATAACTCTTTGAAAAAAATTACAACCCATCAGAAAAGTCACAATCCTTCAATGTGAAAATGTATCTGTTTTAAATATATTTTATAATATAAATATGATATGAAATATTTTTTAGGATTTGAGCTTATACGTTTGGTATTAATACTTATCCAGCTTCTTTGAGATAATCAATTAATCGGACCAATGGTCCATAGAGTTGCTTAAAATAAATAGTAAGAAATATAGAATATGTACTAAATTGGGTGTGAAGAAGAAGAATAATAGAAAAAAATTATGAACAAGTACTTATTGTGCCTTATCAAAAAGGTCACAACCTTCGGAAAAGTTATAACTCTTCGAAAAAATCACAACTTTTTGTAAAGTAACAACCTTTCAGAAAAAACACAACTCTTTGAAAAATCAGAATCCACTGGAAAAGTCACAATCCTTCACTTTGAAAGGGTGTCTTTTTTAAATATATTTTATATCATAATATAAATAATTGTAGAATATGTACTAAATTGGGTGTTTTAAGAAGAAGATGAAGAAGAATAGAAAACTTAGAAAATTCGTAATTCAAAAATGTGAGGAAACTTCTCTATTTATAGCGCCAACAAGGTAGAAATAACATGTGTTTATTTTGTCTTATAAAAAACTGAACAACTCTTCAGAAAAGTCACAACCCTTTCGAAAGGTCATAACTTATCAAAAAAGTCTCAACCCTTTAGAAAAGTCACAATTCTTTGAAAAAGTCACAACCCTTTGAAAAGATCACAACTCAACGAAGAAGTCACAATTTTTTAAAAAAGTCACAACCTTTAGAAAAAAGTTATAATTCTTCGAAAAAGTCTTAATCTTTCAATGTGAAAAGGTGTATGCTTTTAATATATTTTTATAATCTAAATATTTAAATAAATATAATATAATATAAAATATAAAAGATATACTAAATTGGATGTTTTAAGTTAAGGCTATGATAATAATTTGATATTCAAGTTAAATAGTTTATAGTTTTAAGGTACTATAGATAGATAGAAAGAATCATGTATTTTTCACATATTTTCTTAACCTTTCATATTCGTTATTCATAAAAGATTAAATGTTTCAATTACTACTTTTCTATTCCTTATTAATGGTTATTACCAAAAAGTTGGGAAGTCTCAATTATTAAAACTACTGGTACTTGTAACCTTTCCTGAATTCTCCTAATTACTTGTAATTATTTTTATTTCCAATATTTTTTCCAGCTGATCCCCTCTAGAATAATAAATATGTGACTTTGGTCTGTTCATATATAAATATGATTTAAAAAGTTTTTAAAATCTTAACGAGATCTTTTTCTGATTTATTAGCTCTAGAATAATCAAGGAACACACTTTTGAGAATACGAGAGGCTGATATCATTGATATTATTCACATAATAAATTTAATATGACATATTCAGGGGTGTTTATGGACAATGACATGAAAGAGCAAGAAAAACTAATTGTTACTGGCTAAGGAATGAATAATAGGGCATCAAATTGAATATCTTATAATTTGCATGCACATGTACTAAACAATAGATAAAGTGATAATTGACTAATCTATGAAAAATCATTCAATACTGAGAAGCCAATTATATCAAAGAACAAATATTATAATTGAAAATATGTATAAGATAAAATTCTTTAAAGAGTAAGAATTTTACAACCTTTCATGTTCTTATTCTTAATATATGTGACAATACCAAAATTCTAATATTCAGATATTAAAAAATGATCATTCATAATTTTAATGAGATAATGAATTACCACGCGAATCGCGGTTATATTATCTAGTGTTGATAGAAAACAGAGGGTGTTACCCCTTCTAATGCATTTTCAAGCTTAATTATTCTTTACCCATATGATATTTTATTAGAGAAGTCAAAGATAATTTCCTTTTATCATTTTTTTAATTGAATTTTTTGTACTTGATTTTTCTAATCTAATTTACATTTCTAATATAATTTAAAAACAATTACACAAAAATAAATTTACCAAAATACATTCAAAAAATAGTTGGTTATCTATTTATTTATTTTTAAAATAAATTATTCTTGAACTTAAAGCTTGAAGTTCATCAAAGAAAATAACAAAAGAAAGTAGATAAACATTATAGGGAAGAATTTTGTTAATGGACAATCCTACCCTCGGATCCCTACTGAATCTAATAGACCTTTAACGGACGGCCAAGATTTAAACACTTCTACTGGATCCAACGGCCCATAACATTCCTAATTCCCTTTATAAGCTTCGCGAAAAAACCCTAGAAAAACCATACCGCTTCCAGCGTCTTCATCTCGGCTGCCTACGACGCTCTTCCTCCACCGCCGCCGGCCAGAATTTCCTGTTAACCTCGCGAAAATGGTGAGTTTATAGCTATGGCGATTTGAATTCCGTTCAAATGTTCTTTGTATTAATGTAACAACTGTTAAAAATTGGAGCGAAAATGGCGAATTTTTAGTTATGGCGATTCGAGTTTCGTTCTAATGCTCTTAGCGTAATCTGTTAAAAGTTAGAGCTAAATCGGTGAGTTTTTAGCTATGGCGATGTGGAACGTATTCTAATGTTCTGTATTAATGTAATCTGTTAAAAGTTGGAGCGGAAATGGTGAATTGTTAACTGTAGAGATTTGGATTTCGTTCTAATGTTCCTTGTAATAACGTTATCTGTTAAAAACTGGAGTGATAATGTTGAGTTTTTAGCTATGGAGATTTGAATTTTGTTCTATTGTTATTTGTATTAACATGATCTCTGTTCAAAATTGGATTTGTAAGGTTCTTCCAAACGATGTCGACTTGTTGAACCCACCAGTTGAGCAGGAGAAGAGAAAGCACAAGCTCAAGCGTTTGGTTCAATCTCCAAACTCTTTCTTCATGGTAAAGGAAACAGTTTGTCAATGTATATGTGGTTTGAATTTATATATCGAGATTTTGAAATTAATCGGTGATTTGTTTGGTGTGTTGTTAAGGATGTGAAGTGCCAGGGTTGCTTCAACATGTAAGTTTTTTTTTTCTGTTGTTCATTTCTCTTAGTTGGTGCTTTTGACATGAATTTAGTGATATTTGGAATAAAGTAATATTTGAAGTTGAGATATGGTAATGAAAAAGTGAAGTTGATGAATTTAGTGATATTTGGAAAGTAGTATTTGGTGATTAAACCTTGGAAAAATGTATAGTTGAAGAATGGTTATTGAAAAGTAAAGTTGATGAATTCATTTACATTCCATAATAAGTAGTGTTTGAAGCTGAAAAGTGGTATTTTCAAATTTTATTCGACTTTCGGCATACATTGCACTTGGTTAGAAGGTTCCAACTTTTTGGCTGGAAAAACAAGTTTGGAGAAGTCATCCTCGAAAATTAATTGAAAAGTCGTTCTAATCTATATAGCCGAACAATGTTTTAAATGCTCTTTGAAAAAAGGAAAAAAAAAACATGTCCAAACCTATGTTGCTCATACTCTTCAAAAATGTCAATATGTGCGTGTTGTATTTGTCAAAAGTAGTGTATTTTTTGAGAATTCGACACGGGTGAGGCATCAAAAGTTAAGAGTCCGTGCAATTAAGGTCCAAACAGTAGTGTTTGATGAACAGAATTCTTCTGTTAAGGCAAGAAAGTCGCCTTAGGGAAGTAGAAGTCTATGCACACTAACTGAATCTTTGGGGAAAGTTGGTGGGACATTCAATCCGGAGTTTGTTTCAGTTTCGACTTCACCTTTAATAACACCTTACAGATTAGTCTCAGTCATACAAATATAACTTGGTTCATTTCTTAGTCTCTTTCTCTCTATATGTGTGCAGAACAACGGTGTTTAGCCACTCACAGACAGTGGTGGTGTGCGGTAACTGCCAGACGGTGTTGTGCCAGCCAACTGGTGGACGTGCTAGACTCACTGAGGGTTGTTCTTTCAGGAGAAAGGGAGACTAGAGAAGATGAGTAAACTATTTGCTTTTAGAGTTGGGAAGTGACAAAGTTAATATGGGTAACAAATTAAGTTATGGTGTAATCCTGTTTTTGTTTTAGAACAAAGGATTTTGGGTTTACAATGACTGGTTATGTTATGTTTTTCAATTAAATTGGATTTTGAATTTTTGCTATTTATTAGCTCTTTGTGGTGCCTAACTGTATTTCCCCATCAATATCTTTTGAACTCCTTGATTGTTATTTACTTGTTAGGAAATAAGTCACATTTGAACTCGTTGATATTATGTTTTAGGAGATATCTTTGTATCTTACCGTAAGAGGTGAGAGATGCTTATCATTTGAGCAATCGTTTTGGTTGTTAACTTGAATTACTTGAGCTTTGGGATTGGTTGGCTTTCATAGGCCACTCTAATCTCCAAAGTATTAATTTCACCATTTATCAATAAACCATACAGTACGAAAGAGATATATACATCAAATTTCTAAAATCTGCTCATTTTAGAAAAAAATGTAATTATAACTGCTCTTTGGAGAAAAACATTGTGTTTAGATTATTCATTTTTGTCAATAATAGAACAATAATTCGCGTTTTTCCAAAATTCCTAAAGTGCTCCATTTTAGCTTCTTTTACAATTCAAATCACTTGGTATAAATGCGATTATACATTTCAAACTCTCTAAAATAAGCATTTACCCCAATTTGTTTTTATTAAGATTGGTTTGATTTTTGATTTTTGATTTTATGATTTTGGTAAATGGTTAAATATACAATTCAACAACATTAAATCAATTTAAATTACTATTCCATTTGTGTAATTACATAAAAGTGACTTTAATATTTTATGGATTATATTTTTTAAGTATTAGTGTTACTTTCGTTACTAGGCAATACAAACTAGACTTGTTTTTTTTTTGGTAAAACAGGAGCAAAGCTTTTATTTATTTATAGCAAGACCTTAGTCCTTACAAAGTTCTAAATTGTGATTGCGCCACTACAGGCACAATCGAACAAGCAGGTGGTCATGTACAGTGGCGTAGCCACCCTTATGTCTAGGTGTAATTGGACATCCTTTGTCGAAAAATTATACCGTATACAAAAGTAAAATGATAAACAAAGTGACTAAATAACATATTTTGGACACTCTTGACACAACAATATGATGCAGTCTAGTAGTGGTTTCAGGTGCCTTGAAAGAGTAAAGACACACGAACTTAAAGTATTCGTGTGTTCGAATCTCATTAGTAGCAATTTTTTCCCACTTTTTAAGAAGAGCAGGTTCACTTTAACACTTGGACACCCTTTGTGAAATTTCTTGCGGATAGATACATTGGGGAGCAATTTCAAGAGACTATTTAACCAATTAACTATTGTGATACCTTTTATCTTTTCAATGCGAACTAGTATTACTTTCTTCTTTTTCAATTTTAAAATTGATTGTAATAAATGCAAACAATTAATGTTATTTTTTTGCAATTTATTGTAGGAGTTTTTAGAAGGATTCGAACAATTTTGTCTTAAGCAAAGCTATTAATGTAAAATTTGTGTTGCAGTATTTTAATTTTGTGAACATGATTATATGAACATTTTCTTATTTGTTAAACCAAAAATCGATTAATCAAAAAATAATTATAAATATCTTATTGATTTGATAATCGAATTAGCGTGCTCACAAATTGAAAGTTGATGATACATACAACTGAATTGAATTGATCAACAATGAGTATTATTTCACGATGTATCATGTTGTATTGTTTTGATAAATACTTCTTTGTCTCAATTGATATTTCACAAATTTCTTTTTAAACAGTTAAAAAAATGATACATTTTTATTTGATAGATATTTAATAATACTATAATTAGCATTAAGGCTGTGTATTAGTCGGTTTGGTTTGATTTTGAAGTTTATCGGTTTGACTTTCGGTTATTGATTTGTAGACATACTAAACTTTTATAGAACTATTAAGGTATTGACTTATTGATTATTGGTTTATCAGTTATTAATCGTTATCAGTTTAACTGATAAGATTCGATACAATTTTTTTTATATTGAAAATCATTTAGAAACAAGGTGAACCAAATAAACCATGCACTTGAGTTGACAGATTGCGTCATGCTTAAAAGCAACACACTCATATTGTATAATAACCGAAAGTTTGAGATAGTTAGAAATAAAAGTATGGAACTAAATTCTAAGTCAATAATTTTATACACTAAATGGTATAAATATAATTATTTAATTTACTATCGGGTTATCGATTAACATGTTAAGAAAAAACTTCAAACTGCTAAGAATCGATAATCCGATAATACAAAAAATCAAAACCGTTATCGAAATGGCTAAATCATTAACCCATTAACGATAAACCAATAACTTTTTATCAATTTGTATTATCAATTTTGATTCAATTCTAAACAACCCTAATTAGCGTGGTTAGAAAGGAATTAGTAGAGAATACAAGTAAATTTGGAAATGTTGATAGAAAACAAAGGGAAATCTCTCAATGCATTCTCAAGTTTCATTATTCTTACTCATAATGTGTTGGTTTTTGCTAAAAAACTAACACATTCACTTTGTATAATAACCGAAAGTTTGAGACAGTCAGAAATAACAGTATGAAATCGAATTCTAAGTCAAGGATTTTACACACTAAATGTTAAAAATATAATTATTTAATTTACTATCAGGTTATTGGTTAACCTGTTAAGAAAAAACTTCAAACTTCTAAGAATCGATAACCCGATAAAAAATAAATCAAAACCATTATCAAAATGGCTAAATCAATAACAAATTATCGATAAACCAATAACTTTTTATCAATTTGTATTATCAATTTTGAACGACCCTAATTAGCATGGTTAGAAAGGTATTAGTAGAGGATAGAAGTAAAATTTGGAAATGTTAGAAAACAAAGGGAAATCTCTCATCAAGTTTCCCCCCTCTTATGTATTATCAAGTTTCATTATTCTTACCTATAAATTGAGTTTATGCATCATATGATATTTTATAAGAGAAGTTAGAGATTATTTCTTTTATCAAAACCTTTTTAATTGAATTTGTCGCACTTGATTTTTCTAGTTTAATTTACATTTTTAATATAATTTAAAAATGGGAAAAGGCTCAAATTTGCCATCGAACTTTTAGAAAAGGCTCATTTATGCCATCCGTTAAAAGTTTGGCTCATTTATGCCATTGCTGTTAAAGAAAAGGCTCATCCATGCCATTTTTTTTAACTCCGGTTTTGCAAAACCATTTTTTACACACCAAACATGGTTTAACACTTTTCTATTGATGTTTTTGGATCAAATGTACATTTTTTGTTTCTACATCCTTAAGAACACCAAGAACACATAAAGAACATTAACAATTCCCAAATTTCAAACTTATTCAATTCTTCATGAATCGTCTCAAATTTCAAGAGTAGTTTCGCTCCGAGCTAGATACCAAAACTCAATTTCTTTTGAGCTCGAATTCAACCTAACTCAACAAGACCCAATTGAAATTTCTTCAAAGTTTCAAAACTTGAACATTCTTTAATGGTAGATTCTCCAAAACTTCAAATCATTTGAAATTTTGAACATAAACTCAAAAAACACTAGTCAACAAAGATCTAATGTTAAAAACAAGAATCAAAGCAAATTTTGAAAATTTGGGACTGATTTTCGTTTTTGGAATATATATTTTTAAAATGGGTGAATTTTTTGAACTCTACAAATGATTTTAGAATTTTTGTTTTTTTAAAAAAGAAATTAATAGTGTAGCCGAAATTTGAGATGATTTCGTGAAGAATTGAAGATGTTGAAAATTTTGGAGTTGTTAATGTTTTCCATGTGTTCTTGGTGTTTTTAAAGAAAAACAAGCAAAAAATGTACATTTGATCCAAAAATACCAATAGAAAAGTGTTAAACCATGTTTGGTGTGTAAAAAAATGGTTTTGCAAAAACTGGAGTTAAAAAAAATGGCATGGATGAGCCTTTTCTTTAACAGCAATGGCATAAATGAGCCAAACTTTTAACGGATGGCATAAATAAGCCTTTTCTAAAAGTTCGATGACATATTTGAGCCTTTTCCCTTTAAAAATTATGCACAAACATTAAAAGGAAAAAAATTATGAATGGACAAACCTACCCTTGGATCCCTACTGAATCTAAAAGACCTTAGATGGACGGTCAAGATTAAAACTCTTCTACCAAATCCAACGGCTCACAACATTCCTAAATCCCTTTATAAGCTTCGCGAAAAAACCCTAGAATAACTCTTCCAGCGTCTTCATTTCAGCTGCCTCCGACGCTCTTCCTCCCTCGCCGCCGTCCGGAATTTCCCGTAAACCTAGCGAAAATGGTGAGTTTTTATCTATGGCGATTCGAATTCCGTTCTATTGTTCTTTGTATTAACGTAATAATCTGTTAGAAATTGTAGTGCAAATGGTGAGTTTTTAGCCATAACGATTCGAATTCCGTTCTAGTGTTCTTTGTATTAAAGTAATAATCTGTTAAAAATTGTAATGCAAATGGTGAGTTTTTAGATATGATGATTCGAATTCCGTTCTAGTGTTCTTTGTATTAACGTAATAATCTGTTAAAAATTGGAGCGCAAATGGTTAATTTTTTAGCCATGGAGATTTGAATTTTGTTCTAATGTGTTCTGTATCAACGTAATCTGTTAAAAGTTGGAGCAAAAATGGCGAGTTCGCTATTAGAATTTCGTTGTAATTTTCTTAACCTAACCTGTTAAAAGTTGGACCAAAAAATGGTGAGATTTTAGCTGTAGATATTTGGATTTCGTTCTAATGGTCTTTGCATTAACTTAATCTGTTGAAAATTGAAGCGTAACTGGTGAGATTTTAGTTATGGTTTTTCAAATTTCGTTCTAATGCTGTTTACTTTTATCTGCTAAAAGTTGGAGCAAAAATAGTGAGTTTTTAGCTATATGGAGATTTGAAACTTGTTCTAACGTTCTTTGTATTAACGTAATCTGTTACAAATTGGAGAGCTTTTAGCTATGGAGGTTTGAAGTTTTCTAATGTTTTTTGTATTAACGTAATAATCTGATTTGTAAGGTTCTTCCAAATGACGTTGACTTGTTGAACCCACCAGCTGAGCAGGAGAAGAGAAAGCACAAGCTCAAGCGTTTGGTTCAATCTCCCGACTCTTTCTTCATGGTAAAGGAAACTGTTTGTCAATGTATTTGTATATGCATTTGTGGTTTGAATTTTTTATTCTTGGAATTAATCTGTGATTTATTTGTTTTTTCTTTTGGTCTTCTAGGATGTGAAGTGCCAGGGTTGCTTTAACATGTAAGTTTTTTTTTCCTTTTGTTCGTTTATCTTAGTTTTTACTTTAGACATGAATTTTGTGATATTCGGGAAAAGAAACTAGTAATTGAAGTTGAGAAACGGTAATGGAAAACTTAAGTTGATGAATTTAGTGATATTTGGAGAAGTAATAGTAATTGAAGTTGAAAAATGTTACTATTTGAAAAATTAAAGTTGATAACTTTAGTGATATTTGGGGAAAAAAAAAGTAGTATTCGAATGTAAAATGATATTTGAACATCAGAGGTTGTAAAAAAGTATAGCATTTGAAGTTGAATAATGGTATTTGAAAACTAAACTTGTGTTTGGGATACATTTCACTTTGTTATAAAGCTCCCTACTTTTTTTGGCTGGAAAAATAGGCCCAACTAGTTTTATCAAGTTTGGAGAACTCATCCTTAAAAATTAACAGAAAAGTCATTCTAATGTATATAACCGAACAAGTTTTATGTACTTATTGAATAAATGGAAACAGACTTCATGTCCAAACAGGGTTGGTAATGTTTGATGAACTAGTTAGTTGTTGTTTGAAGATAATATATATGCAATTCTTTTGGCAAAGTAAAAAGTAGAAGTTTATGCACACTAATCAAATGTTTTCGGAAGGATGGTGGGACATCCAATCCTCACCTTGTTTTAGTTTCAACCTCACCTGCAATAACATCTCTCAAATTAGTCTCGTCATACAAAGATAATTCAGTTCATCTAAGTCTCACTCTCTCTCTATATGTGCAGAACAACGGTGTTCAGCCACTCACAGACTGTGGTGGTGTGCGGGAACTGCCAGACGGTGTTGTGCCAGCCAACTGGTGGGCGTGCTAGACTCACTGAGGGTTGTTCTTTCAGGAGAAAGGGAGATTAGAGAAGAACAGGCAACTATTTGCTTTTAGAGTGGGAAGTGAAAAAGTTTATATGGGTAACAAAGTCAGTTTTGGTGTCTCCTGTTTATTTCTTTTTTGATCTTTTAAGAACAAAGGATTTTTAGGTTACCATGTCTGGTTATGTTATGTTTTTCAATTAAATTGGGTTTCAATTCACTTCTGGATTTTGAATTTTGCTATATTAGCTCTATGTTGTTCTACCTATGGAATTCCCCATCAATTTCTTTGAATTCCTTGATAGAAATTACGTTTGAGCTTTTTATCCCACTACGAGTCTGCCTTTTTCGGCTTCTTTCTGTGTTTGGTTTGTGTTTGTGTACATCTTATCTTCTCTCATCCTCCTCGTAGGATCACACGGAGTATGTTGTTGAGTTGTGGTGTACAACTGCTATGATCGGAAATTTAGTAATGGATTGAAGTAACTTGAGGGAGTATTATTAGCTTAGTCTTCCAATTCAAATATTGATCAAACTTTGGACAACTTTCTTCTTTGTCTTGGGTCATGGGGATTGTTTTGGTATTTAAGTGAAGAAGGATGTAGTGGGGTGGGTTCATTTTCGTGTTTTGAACAGTGCGTCACTGGCCTGTGGATGGCTCATTTATAGAAAAAGGCTCTCCTCTTTTTAGCAGTGTGTCGTGGTTGCATATTTTAGAGATAGAGGTAATCTTGATTATAAAATAAAACATAGACTATATGAGATGTTTCATAGTCTTAAGTTGTTGGTTTCTTTGTTAAAGAGTGTTTTACCTCCCCCCCAATGTGAGACTTTTCAGTGTGAATTCAGATTTAGTTGGGCTCCAATCTGGATAACCAAACACCAAATGGAAACTAAAAAAGAAGTGGTTGATTCCAAATCACTGTTACTATATTATTTCACTTGCTAAGTGTCAGTAACAAATTGTACAGAAAGCAATGAAAAGTGATGTTTTCAGAACGTCAGAAGTAAAAACATTGGAGAAGGGCATGTTATATCCTTTCCTTCTTCAAGAGTTCCTTTTTTGTCTGATCTTAAGAGCGGAGGTGAGCAATGCTTATCATCTGAGCAATTTCTCTTGTTGTAACAATTCCATTTTCGTTCTAAAAATATGACTAAACACTTCAATTCTCTAAAATAAGCATATATTTTTTTAAAAAAACAGTTGTTCCAATTTTGTCGATCGTACACAGGTCATGATCAATCCAATACACAGATTACAATTGACATTACCAGTTACAAATAATTGACCTTTTTATACCAAAAATCCAAGTATACATTCACATTATACATGAGCATGACCAAATGTCAATCAAGTATATACAATCATTACAAATTATTAGGAGGGTTCATATACATACATTTTTTTAGTATATCACTGTAAAAGTCTTGGGCCTGTGTTAGAGTACATCCATGATGTTATTGTCTCCACAAGCATATCCAAGTCTTTTGAATTCCCAGAGTTAAGAATTATAGAGTCTACATTACCAAGCGTATTGCCGACTTCCTTCGTGACGTTTTCCCATGGTGTTCCTGCTGTCAAATTTGCCAATAGCTCGCTGCTCCTGTTAACAGCGTCCGTCATTCCTGGAGGAACATTTGGTAGAGCCTGAAAAATGAAAGAAAGGTAAGATATGGTGTACATTGTTTCAATCTCTAGAAAGTGCACTATTTGCAGAACAAGTTGGCCTGACATGAATATGTGCCAGCAGAGTCACCCTCCGTCCCGTCCCAATTTATGTAGCTATAAATTGTCTTATTAAAGGTAAATGAGAAGATATATCTTTCTTTTTGGACAAACTAAAAAGGAAAATGCATCACATAAATTGTCGAAACTAGCTGAGATGTACTTTCATTTCACTGAGTTTCGTAGTTTAGGGTGAACCTGCTGTAGAGGAAGCGCATGGTCTCCAGGAAGAGTGCGGATAGACATGTCCAGCATTGAGCTGATGGCAGAACCTGAGCTGAGCACCTGAGCTAGTGTTGAAGTTTCATCGATTGTATCATCTTTGAACTTTACTAAGAGATTCCTCGAAATCCCGTAGTAGGACCTTATCTGTAATATATTTATTAGATAAGAAAACTAACAAAATTTTGGACAGCAAAGATAGATATTTTGTGTAAGCCTTGCACAAGATGTTCAAAATTTTGTTTCAACCCGCCCCACCCCATACCTTCCCCACAAAAGGACAAACCCACCCGCCCCATTGCCATCCCTACATGTATCTGCTCTACATTTGCATAGTAGTCATTGAATTGGTCATACAAATAAACACTACACAAGTTACACCAGAAAATAGCAACAAAGTAAACTAAAAATGTTCATGCTATGTACCTAGTTAAATATGTAGCTATAGTTAATGAGCATTAAGATCTCAAAATTTTCCATACCAGTCTTTGAGTTTCTTCTGGCCTTGGAGTGAAATTTTCTTTTCCATTAATCAAGTCCGTGTATAGAGGAGTCAGTTGCTCAACCAGTGGAAAAACTTGCTTCATAATTGAGGGGCTAAGGTTCTCTATTTGCTTCATAGTCATCTCCGCCTGTAGATATAGAACATATGAGTGGAGTAAAAGATGGTATCCTCTTATTCAGTTCCATGTGAAATTTTATGAAAAAGTGACTTACAAGACTATAACAGTGACATAATGTTTGAACCTAGAAAACATTTAATACCTACCAACCATTACAACATCCCACAAAAAGTGAAGGTCAACCAAAGGCACAAAAGAATGAGCAAAACCTTCAAGTAAGTGAAATCAGTTCAAAAGAAAATACTTCAAATAAAAGATGAATAGGACACTGTGAAGAGTTCAAAGAGGAGGATGCTCTTGATCAATTAGCATTTTTTCAAGAGACAGTTGAGTAAACATGGATACAAGTTAGATTAGAAATTCTAGTAACAAAGTCTATTATTGTTTGTGTTTGAGCAATTACACATGACACAATTATGTAGAGGCAATTTTACTAGTCTTGGCATCCATCCATCTGATGACTCAAAAATGGTCTCGATCCAACCCGTTCATCCAGGAAAAAACATCTATAATGTCACATGTGAAAGTCATCTAACAAGAACATTGAACAGAAGCTGGGTAGTTGGTGAATTAAGCTACTTACCCCAAGACGAATGGTTGGTGATGATGCGATCTGTGATAAAACTGGTCCAAAGTTTTGCATCATTGGAACAAGAACAGACGAGAACAACGGCACTGCAAGGCTGGCATCCTGGGAAAACAAAGTAATAGGAAACTTGTTAAGAGTTCCAATTATTATATGCTAAGATGGTGATAGATTACCCGGGCCGCAATGCTTCAGCACACATATATTATTGTGCACATTAAAATGTCCAGAAACTCAAACTCCTAGTGGTCTAACAGGAGCAGACCTAAAATATGTACACATATTACTGTTTTTTACTTGCATGAACATCTACAGGATGACTATAAAAACAGTAATTTGGATTCTTTTTATAAGGTAAACAATTTTATTACTGATGGGGAGATCCTCGTATAACAAGCCGTATATAAAAAAAAACAGAACCTACACCAAAATATGGTTCTCCACAAATGAAACCCAATAAAGCAGAAACTTTGATTCAACCAATTTGCAATATTTTCATAGCTAGGTCCATCAAAATTTTCTATTTTCCTTTTCCTACAAGTTTTAGAATTTAAATGGGGAACACGCTCACTCAGTGAGGATTCATATAGATGACCCCAACTTATTTGGGACTAAGCCACAGATGTTGTTGTATAAGACTTGGAATTTAGAAGTTCAAACTAAGGACAAGTTTCCACCATTCAAACACGAGAGAGTGCAAAATATTTCCCCTTTATATGATAAGCTGCCTAAAAGCAAATTACACATAAACTTCTAAGTCTGCCACTCAATGTAACTGAAGCATAACGAACTCTAAAGAAGCCTCATTTAGCTCAGGCCAGATGAAACTAGAATTGTAACAGGGTTGAGGATAAGTCACACATTTTAAGATGCTATACCTAGGTTTAGTCATAAAGCTAGAAGTTAATATAAAAGGTGTCACGGAAGAAATTAATTCAGACTGGTACAGATTGTTCCTGCAATTCTGGAAAGACATACAATGATCCCATATCACCCATGAACATGCAGCAACTTGACCACCCTGAGCTTATGAAGCTGAATCTAATTTAATACAGTTGCTTGCAGCCCCTACCCTGTCCCACCAACC
Source organism: Solanum tuberosum (assembly GCF_000226075.1). Classification (NCBI taxonomy): domain Eukaryota; kingdom Viridiplantae; phylum Streptophyta; class Magnoliopsida; order Solanales; family Solanaceae; genus Solanum; species Solanum tuberosum. The sequence goes on along the minus strand of NW_006239026.1, from coordinate 1,392,264 downwards.
AAAAAAAATAACGAAAAAAGAAAAAAAGACAGACAAATGAAAGAAAAATATGGGAAATAAAGCCTGTATGCGTCAGTTCCATTTGTGTCTGTCTTTGCATCCCTAAAACTGATTTTAAAGTTGTACGAGTTCAGGATAAAGCTGAAAATAAATCCATCAAGTACCTTGTTGTTGAAAGCCATCAATACATTCCCGTTTCTTTTCACAGCATATCTAGCTCCTGATCATCAAGCACCAAACGTTGTGGACCAAGTTGACCAAATTTACCTCTATGTAAAAAATATTACCGAGAAACAGTAACTTACCAATCAAAAGGTGAATTACAGATCCTAAAGAGTGCCCAATGCCAAATACAGGAAGGTCTTGTACCTATGTCACCAATGGACATTCATAAGAAACAAAGCATGATAAAACAGTCTCATCTTAGGTAAAAGCTGAAACTCACTCTTTCTTGGAGAAATCTAAGGCACCTATCAAACTTAAACTGCACTTCATCTGCAATGTAGAAATGGTCAAATCCACTAGCATAAGGTGTAGCAATCACCAAGACATCCCTGTCTCAGAATGTAATAAAAGTAAGTTGTTGCAACACCAACATATCCCTGTCTCACAATGTTAATAAGACTAAGCACTATATTTACCCCACTTAACAGATGAGACAAGAACAGGACAAGGATTATAGCTACCATCATCAGGTATATTAGCATACTAGTTTATAAAATAATACTGCTGGAATGGGTGTCAGGTAATCTAATACAACTAATAGCATAAGAATCTTAGCTTCTTAAAGTCCGATAAAACAGTTGGAAATCCCTTTACCAAACTACTTAAGTAAAACATGACCATTTAACTTACAATAGGGGCTGACATGGGCTATAAAATGACACTGCTGGAATGGACATCAGGTAGGCTAATACAGCCAATAGCATAAATATCTTTGCTTCGTAAGTATGATTAAACATTTTGCACAAGTCTGATTAAACAGTTGGAGATCTCTTAAACCAACTACTGAAGTAAAACATGCCTTCAGTTGGTAAAGCACCGGATAAAGTTCGGTACACTTCTACGAGAAAGTGAATGATTGTTACTGAATCATCTAGCAAGATACTATTTAAAAATAGGATCACTTCTCTTGCTTACTGAAAATCTGAGAGGTCAACCTTCAAGCTTTAAATACAGTGAAAGAGAGAATGGAAGAAATTTATAGTACCGTCACCCCATTGGTGCAGTAATTAGTTAAAAGTCTTCTACTTTTCTTATCCTGCTTATCAATAATGCGAAAAAGAGAGAAAAAATAACTATAATTCAGAATGATTTTAAGGCGTGTATACATCACAAATATAATAAAGAAGAGATGCTGCTTTCAACTAATAAGCACATAATTAACATAGATAGAATAAGATGGACTCTAGCATCAAGATCAAACAACTCACTTCTGTCTGAGCCGCTCAAGGAACAGGCGGTAAGAAAGCTGCGGAGCAGCCCCAACAAAAACACCTCCAACAAAATGTACGACTAACTTCGGCTTTGAGGTTTTTGGTTGCAATACCCATGCTCCCTGTAATAGCACAGTGAGTTTATTTCATTTATAATTCATCAAAGTATTCCAACATGAATATAGGACATGGATATGTGGGCCACCGTCCTTGTTCTCATTCATAAGCGACCTACTGTCTTATTTACTGTCATGTCACAGTTGAGATTGTATCATATAAACGTCCATTCCAGACACACATTATAATGACATAACATACATTTATCCAACATTATGCTTACGAAGCAAGTTGCATAATGACCGATTCCTTCAAACGTAACAGTAATTTTGTGCTCTCTCAAACTAGATACTTCTTTTTTGTCTTAAGCTTATTTGGAAGACAGAGAAGTTGTTTAAAGGTTACAACCCAAAAATGGTTTAAGTAACGCAAAATTGGGGTAAGAGATAAAGGAAGCAAGTTGCATATCAATACACACTTGTAAATTTACACAAAAGGAAAGAAGTTTCTTGATTCAATTCTTCTGAAACTAAAGCATATTTTTAGGGAATTCCTTTAGTAACCTCGATTTCATCCCAGTCCTGTGAGCTTCCCCAATCTTGAGATTGCTTCACTGTCTCTGTAAGTAATCTGTGAATAAACATGATCAGTAGTTACTTTTTAGGTTTGATGAGGGAAAAAAGACACTGTTTAACTGACAACGCTAAGTCAAGAATCACCAATCATCTGATTAGAACTCCAAATTCACAATCATATATGGCCGTGTATAATTGACATTATGGATAGATTAGGTTAGACAAACACAACAATTCATACCAATGAATTTTCATCTTCTGATTAGCTAAAAAAGTAAGTTCAACAGTTTCCCACATTCATCACCAAGATTCCAATTATATACATATCCAAATGCATGCGTCCATCAGTTTGTGCATACACATACAAAATATAGTTGCTAACAACAGTTTACATAATTGTAGCACTGCTTTCAATTTATTTTTCTTGCTGTAGGGCCATCATGGGTAGTGTTAAAGGTATTTTTTATTTTATTTTATGGAACAAACAGATAATAGCACACACAACTGATCCATAAAAAGGGTTAAGAGCCTTGAGAGTAAGTCAACGTGTATAAGACATAAGGTTCATTAAGAGTGAGATTATATTCAAAGTGTCACCTTTCCTTGAAATGCCAACTTTGGCATGTCCGATTCCTTTTTTTGTCTTCTTTCTTGTTCTGATTCTTACCTCTTAACAGTTATTCTTGCTTCAAAAGACAATTTATGGGGGCTGTCCTGGGTTTTGTGCCAATACTTTTAGTCCTACTGCGCAACTACCTTAGGCACAAGGAGGAACCTATGGCTAATCTATAAGCTGTCGAGCTCACTTTGCACAGCTCAATTATAATGTATTTGTGTTGCTTATTAGGGACAGAGAGATGGAAGAGGAAGAACATGTCGCAAACTATATTATCGACATTCTTTTCCAATTTGAAGTTTGTCGTCGTTATATGATTCATTTTTTTATTATCGTTATATGAATCATATTAGGGACAGAGAGATAGAAGAGGAAGAATATGTCGCAAACTATATTTATCGACATTCTTTTTTATCCAACTTGAAGTTTGTCATCGTTATATGATTCATTTTTTTAAAACAAAAAAGAAAAAAGAGCAGTAGTCTTTTGGTATAGCGACTCATTCCATTTAACTAAAAATATTGCCTCTGTTCCACCTTCTATCACCACAATTTTTTTAAATACTTTTAATTGTTAACTTTTAGTCAACTACTCTTTCCGTTGCTTCTAAATATGTAGATCTTATGAACTCAAGGGTGTGACCTAGTGGTCAATGAAGTGGCCGAGACCCGAGAACCATGAGGTTGAGTTCAAATATCTACGAAGACAAAAAAACACTAGGTGACTTCTTCCCACATGTCCTAGCTTTGGTGGATACATTTACCTGGTAAGTGTTGTTGGTGGGAGGTGACATGTATCTGATCAAAATAATCAAGATAATGTTTAGATCTTATTTCAAAAAAATTGAATATTTTAAGTCAAATTCACACCGAAAATTAGGTAATTTCAGAATTCAGATCTCTGAATCATGCCACATAAAGTGGAACAGAGGGAGTACTTTGCATGTTAATCTTTTTTTTTTATAACGCACTTGACTAATTCCACGCAATACTTCATACTTGCTACCTCCCACCAATAATATACGTAACTCTGTCGACTAAGACCAGAACAAATGAAAAGATATCACCTATTGCTTTGTCTTGCAGGGAATTGAACATGTTAATTTTGCTCGATAGAAGACAAGTTACACCAAGCAGACACAGAAAAAGAAAAGGCAGCACATTCAATCATACCACTTGATTTCACAAAGTCGGGATAATCTAAAGTTCCGCAAAAATTACTAGAAATATCGACTAGTAAGTAATCGAGCGATTAGGGCAACAGACCTCTCAATATCTCTATATAGCTGGATTCCAGTACTTGTTTCCGGCTGATTGTTGCTGCTGCTGCTGCCGGTATCTTTCAAGTTGCATCTGATTCTGCTGAACTTCCGGTTTCCGGGATAGAAGCGGATGCTGCTCCGATTGTAGTATTTAGTGGAATCGGAGTAGAAGGAAATCGCCGGCGAACATAGCCAATTCGCCTTGGGAGCAGTGACGCAGTTCATTGCAACTTCGCAAATTAGAAGAAATGATAAATACGTACGCTACCATATATATATGTGATATGTATTGTAACATGTAACTGTTACCCGACGTGTTTCCGGGTCGGGTATGGATTCGGGTCGGAACACATCTCCGTGCATTTTTGCTTTTAAGTTCAGACAAAAATAGTTGAAATTTCAGTATTTTTGCGTAATTTTCAGTCATATGTGAGCTTCGAAATAGTAGTTAAGCCGAAATTCGAGCAAAACATAATACAGTTGAAGTGAACTTTAACTTACGTATTTGAATTTCAATCATATAAAACTTCAAACATTGATTTGAATTCGTCAAGATTAACTTCACCACTAAATAACAATAAAAAGTTTTATTTGTGTAACAATCCATTTTTTTTTCCTCATTTTGACTTCATAATAATTTATCATACTTTTTACGTAATTTTTAAATATATAGCAGACTAAAAGCAAAAGTATAATAAATTGAAAGAAAGAGAATACTGAATTTCCAGAAATACTCGTAGACTGAGAGCAGACACGTCGACAAATAGATATTTGCTTCTAGCCGCTTCTATATAGTTGTAAAGTAAAGTAACCAACATGGGTTGTAGTGCACTGGTGGGAGTGCTTCACCCTTAACTAGAGGTCTCGGGATCGAGCCCTGAGTATGGAGAAAATCCTGTTGGGAGCGCCACCCCCGAATGGGCGGGCCCTGCAGAGCACGATCCGAATTTAATCGAAGCTCCAATGTAGGCTCAGGCTCCAGACACTGAGTGGGCAACCAAAAAAAAGAAAAGAAAAGCAAAGTAAAGTAATAATACTCATCGTACTTAAAATTATTACAATCTGTCAAAAGAAGCATGAAATTTGCTGTAACACGCATATTGTGATACTAATAATACAAGTTAAATAAATTATCGTGCCATAGCTCGATACGATTTGCATCAATCAGTTCCCTCATCGGTCTTCAAGTTTCAGGTAAAACATATTGTGCTATCCACTGACTTACAGGCAAAACGCGATGCTCGGTGGTTAGCACGATGAAATATTCGTTAGCACCACGTTTAGAGTCGTCGTCTACAGCCCCATTTGTCATTTCTCTATCTCCTCCTGGACATGACCATCTGCAGTAAGAGATGAAGTTGGATAAAACATTGATGACAACTCAAATATGATCAAACCCCAAGTCTGGAACAAAAACTAAACTCTAACCGGGAAGTTCAATAGCCAAGTTCGCCTGCTGATCCGCGTCACAGTTTGATTCCTACAAAAACGAGAGTTGGAAAATGTTTATATCTCCGAAAATCAGTAAGGTAAGAACTAGGTAACTGAGAAACCATGATGAGGGCTCTAACTCTAATTCAGTTTTGGTGCTATTACAGACCAGAGGCTCCTTATGAACATGATTTGAAATCATGATTCTAAACCGCATGTCCAAATGCTGATTTGAAATCATGATTCTAAATAGCATGTCCAAACACCTACTAAGTCTGATTAATAAAGTGAGACGAGCATATGAATCAAGAGTGTAGGTGTAGAGGAGATTTATTAAATTACCCGAAGAACATGAATGATGCGGAAAGAAAAAAACCTATCCTTCAGTTGTTTTGCCTGCTGAAATAGCGTAGAGATGTTTTGATTCTTAACTTTCCATAGACCCTGGATCTGTTTGGAAGGATACACTTAATGAATCAAAATCAATCAGATAAAGAAAATAAGAAAACAACATAAAATATGCTCAAACAACTTGACATGAGACCAATTTCTTTGGAACAGGTAAGTAATGTCATGAGACCAACTTTAGAAGATATGATAAAGCATCTCGGAGTATAACTAAGCTCGTCAAAGACACTACTGAGTTCATTGAGCGACCAAATGTATGCTGATTATATTTCCAACCAAGAAAATCTTCTTGCACGGACAAGAACTATTTGCTGTCCTCTACCTTTTCCTTCTCTATCTTTACCCAAGAGAAGGAAAAGATAGGGACTCTTTGACGAGCTTAGTTATATGATTTACCCATTATTAAACTTACCGAACTTAACACTCTCTTTCAGCCGAGAAACTTTAGTTGGATTGCAAATTAATTGTTACTCCTACTCAGAAAATCAAGAAAAATTGTTCACTTAGTTTTTGGTGTAAAGAAGAATTCCAGATGATTTGGATCTACTGTTAGACACAATAGATTCCTTGAAAGAATTGAGGATATACTTTGCTCTTGTGGTATGTAAATATATCTATGGGCACAGCCGTTGTGGATTAAAGATAATAAGATTGTTACCTTTTAAAACAAATTTAATTTTTAGTTTGTTACTACCTTATCCTAGAAAGGTCATGTACATCACAAAAAAGTTTTATCCTATAGAACAAAGAAACTACGTCGAAGGGACTTGAGAAATGGGTTCACAACTTGAAAAGATTGTCAGACCTCGTTGACCTTAAAAAATATGCAAATAACGATCCTATTCATCTAGCTGAAGTTGAAAAGAACAAGTAAAACTTTGCTAGAAGTACACAACTCCAGGTACAACTTTGATCGTGCAGAGACATAAAGGAGAAGTGTGATATCAAGAAATTTAAAAAAAATAGAAGAACAAACAAATAATATGGGAAACGGACCTGCATACAAACAAGTTTGGAGTCACCCTGAGCACGAATACTTGTAAACCCTTTGCTATGTGCATATTTCAAACCCAAGATAAAGCCTCGATATTCAGCAACACTGGTTGTTGCTATTCCTAAACCTTCACGCAGCCTACAGATCTATTAATCGCAAAGTTGTAATATAAGTGCAGCAAAGAACAAGGAAAAGGAAATACAAACCCAAAATAGTAATTATTACCAAACTTCCATCGTCAGCTCGCACTACAGCTCCTGCACCAGCTTGTCCTGGGTTTCCTTTTGAAGTACCATCAAATTCAAGAGTACAAGACCGCTGCTGAGGATATCCACGATCAGCTTCCTTCATTCCAACAGCATAAACCTTTTAAGAGAATTTAAAAGAACTCAACCTGATAGTTGCCGTAAGTTCATCATAGATTCGCTAAATTAAGATTGATTAGCTTCGCCGACTTCCCATTAAGTATAAAGACAATTTATTTTTTAATCATATATACTGAAATCATTTATGTTTTTTTCATAAGAAGCCATCGTTTTAACAGCCACTCACACTGGATGATAGAGCTTGCTGGTCACCCTTAGGAGGTTCTAACTTGATATGCTTTCTTAGGGAATCATTTGAAGTAACAGCTGATCCAACAGCATCCTGCAAATAAACATGCCAATGAACAAGATATAATCCAAAGTGTGGCAAGCCAAATAGATCGTATACACAAGAAACTAGTATAGCATTTTGTAACTAGTACTTTTTTCGTAAGTGTAAGTATTCAGTACTACTTTGAGCCCAAATTTACATTATATACCTCTCCAAGAGCCAGGTAGAAGAATGCAGTACAGCAACAAAATATTGCAAAGAATATGGTTTGACAATCGCAACTTTACATACTTTGCACACAAAAAGATGTCAGAACTCATCAAATTGTAACACTTAATTAACCTAAATATGTCTTCGATCAACCAATAGGTGGTATTAGTTCCCCTTTAATGCTCAATGCAAACTTTGCAGAAAACAGGAAGTCTTTCGTCAGAGCTAAGGCAAGTACAGTAATTACTCAGCTAAATATCCAGACCTCAGCTCGATCAAAGAGAAGATAAAGGTTATCCATCTGGTTCATTTAAACTACTCAGCACTCCCGAAAAGTCATCCCATGCAACGGTTCGGGAAAAAAGGTTTCTTATCTTGCTATTAAGCCTAGCCCGCAGTCGCAGAAGTTGAAGATTATAGCTCTTAATTATATTTATTACCAACATCAGAATAGTAATAGGGAACTTTTTGTCCATATTTGAGAGTGCCATTGAAACTGTTAGTCAATTAGGGAAATTTCAGTCAGAAACATTTTTTCTTTTTCCATTTCCACCATTCTTTCTGCTTTATCAAAACACAGACGTGGTAAACTGGGATCATCCAGTCATCTAATGAAAATACTTGATACACAGGTCACATGTAAAAACTAGACGACAAATATATTGTTTGTCAATTTTCGCTGAGAGAAAAAAATTCTAAACAGGAAGGATACTGATATCTATTGTTTGCTGTTCCTTCCACATTATAAATGTTTCTCATCACAATAGCTTACTGGAATCTTTTTTTTTTTTTTTGATGAAAAGGGAAACCCACAGCCGACACCCTTTGAGTGCGCACAGTTTTTCTTTTTCCATTTCCACCATTCTTTCTGCTTTATCAAAACACAGACGTGGTAAACTGGGATCATCCAGTCATCTAATGAAAATACTTGATACACAGGTCACATGTAAAAACTAGACGACAAATATATTGTTTGTCAATTTTCGCTGAGAGAAAAAAATTCTAAACAGGAAGGATACTGATATCTATTGTTTGCTGTTCCTTCCACATTATAAATGTTTCTCATCACAATAGCTTACTGGAATCTTTTTTTTTTTTTTTGATGACAAGGGAAACCCGTAGCCGCTACCCTTTGGGTGCGTACAGGGTAAAACCTCCACTCCTATGCAATAGCTCGCAAACCACATAGGAGAGGTAACCCGCACTAGGCAAGCCCGGTGCGACGAGCTCGACCTAGAAGGCAAATTTCTTGCTTTCGCTGGCAAGGGGTTTCAAACTTGAGACCTCCAACATGGAAGTCCCAAGCCCAATCCACTGGGCCACCCCGAAGGGTAACTTACTGGAATCTTCTTAATCAGAAGAACTATTGCAATCTGTAACAGGGAAAGACACCTTTTACTAGAAATAGTATTTTCAGATTTCTTGCTACATTTACTAGGATGTGGCTCCTTGAATAGATTCTCAGAACTATATAATCCTTTGTTATGAAGTTCAATCTTATAAAGTCCAATACCTTACATGAGTTTTTATTAAGAAATAGAAAAAAGCAAAGATAACAACAGCTGCAAGAACTTGCTGGCAAGCTACTTTTCTTATAAGCCACCCGGCATGACCTATTTTTATTTTATTGAAATACTACTTCTATTTTCAATATTTTGTAAGCAGCCAGCACCATAAGGTATCATTTAGAGCCAAAGAAAAGCACAAAACTACGGAAACATGTCAACAATCTACTCACTACTGTTCTTATACATGGCCCACTCTGACCTATTCTTAGTATTAGTTTTATTTATACACAACTACAATAGCTGCGGAGACTTGTCAACAACAACTTCTGCTACTGCTATATCCAGATATTTCTAAAAACAGCTGTAGAAACCTATTAACAAGCTACTAGTATTCCGTTTAAACAGATTTAGCTCATTAACAGGTACCGTATTGGAGACTTTCAACCTCCTTACATAATCATTTCTTCAAAAAGGGCTACCCAGACATAATAGAAAAATACTGATATTTCGCTCACAATGGTTAAGTATCCAGTCTTCAAATTCCAAGTAGATCTACTTTAGGAAAGGAAATTGCCTTCCAGCTGAATAAGTAGCTTTCTCATGTAAGTTGTAAGACCATTTACTATGGCATCTTAAGGAAAATTCAGCAAACAAGCCCCTACTGTTATAATCATGCTTCTATATCCAGAGAGGTGCAAATTGAAGAATGTACTCACTTCGTAAGATAACCAAAAACTGTAGGCACATTAGTTAGCTCTCTCTGTAGAACAAGAAACGAGATATACTTCAAAAGCAACTGCTGTAAACGCTGACCGACTTACACAATAACCTAATATAACCCTAACTTACCGCATATTCTGACCACATTGCTTCCTGAGACCTCTTCTTCGGCGTATGCTCAGACGCTCCACCTTTGGAAGAAGATTGATGCTGCAAAAATTTAGTGCTGATAAAATTGTATGACAATGACTGGTTCAAAAGATGAGACGTAAGCAACTTTCAGCAATTTTTACAAGTACTACTGATAACAGGAGTATTCACATCAATAAGTAGGAAACTTAACTTAATTTAGTACAAAATAAATAACTGGATCAGCTGCATTTAGAGATCATCTTTGATAATATTGATATGTAGAAGAACAGCTATGTGGTATCTGTCCCATGTATAATGTAATTTAAAGCACACTTTCTCCTTTTTATCATTTGTTCATATGGTAAGGGATCAGCACAAAATTTGTAATCTTTTCCTTAATTAGGGAACTGTGAGGACTGAGGTAATAAGTCTTCATCCCTTCTATATCATAAAGGCAGAAGTCGAGTTTTAAAGTTAAAAAATATTCTCCCAACGCAAACACCATGGCAGGACTCCGCGAATTCTGCTAATGACATCAAGAGCTCAACTTTAACTTTTTTCTTTACGCAACAAAATCAGATGGGGATATCATGGCTTTACTTCCAAAGATGAATTGTAATCAATAGATCCAAATTCTATTATTTCACTTTTGGTTTTACCCCTAGTTTAGGATTCTTTCTTGGGTAGTGTGAACTGTATAATAAGTGGAAGGGAGAGTTATTAGTAATTAAGTAGTGCTAGAAAGGAACCCACATGTTCAAATAGTCTTGCATCAAACTCACAACATGATCAATAAGTCAAAATTTATGTGAGAAGGACAAATTTTAACTCTATCCTTTGTTCCTTTTCTTATTTTTGGAAGTCCTGTGTGTCTCCTGGAAAAGAAAGCTGATGTGAACAAGGATTGCCTTCTTCCAAAAGTTCTGAGATGACATACTTCATTTATAAAAGACAAACAGACAATTTTTGCACACAATTTAGTACAATGTTTTACCTGAAAAGGGCATGGTACTAGAGCCCCAAAGAGACTTTCAGTCAGATCTGCAGCTCTGATAGAATAAAGTGCATTTTTAAGTCCACAAGATAGAAGATATTCCTCCGTGTCCTTTGGCATGGAGTAGCCTTTATACACACTAACCGGAGGATCACATATCTGTCAAAGCAAGGGGCAGGGGGAACCGATTAACGCACTGCAAGTTTGATATATTTCCCATTTCATGCACATTGCTATATAACCATTGCCGGACACAGATAACAGAACTGCCTTTACCACCCCTATTCTGTAAGAGGAATTCCTACACTACTATAACTTTATCATTGATTAAGAAAAACCAAGTTGAAGCTGTAATAAATATTATTCCTTTTGAAAAATAATTTTATTCATACAAGGAAAGCATCAAGGAAATGCTGACATCTGCAGATAAATTAGGCACCAGGTTCCTGTTGACCTATGTAAATGAAGCTGTAGCAAATAAATATGGTCAAACTTTTTTTATGAAGTTCTTGCAGTGCAACTACATCTGCATAAATTCACGAGGAAAAGAACAGATAAGATAAATGTGGTGTAGCATTCGCCTATATATATATATATATTGACTACAAGTTGACAAGTGAAGTTTATCCAGTGGCAAGAGCACTCCAGTGCCAACCAATGGATTGGGAGTTCAAGCCACCAAGGGGAAAAAGTGAAAAAAGTCACAGTTGACACCATATCAATACACAAACAACATACATATATCTAGCTTTGTATATATATACACATATGTGTGTGTATATACACACATTATATAATATAAATGCAGATTAAAATTCCTCCAATAGTTACCGAGGATCCGACTTGAGTCTGGCAGTCACCCAAGTTTCTGTAGACTCCAACAATATCTCCTTTCTTAACAACAAAGAAACCATCTCTCTCTTCCTTCATTATTGGAATGGGATCAAACTTCCGTGAAAGAGAACTATCACCACTACACTTGTTAGATGCTAATTCTATCCAGAAACAAGTCAAAATCAACTTTCTAATTCAAGCATGTGCAAAAGCTCATCCTCCAAGATATCACCAGAATTCGACAAATTGAACTCTTCAAGGCAGATATGTAGTGCTTGTCAATATTGCAACAGAACATGCATGAAACAAGCTATTCATTACATGGGACTTCCCTCAGGCTTGACGCATTCCTGTAAAACTAAAAAAGTAAGAAAACACAAAAAAGCTTTCTTTAATTTTTTAACTCAAATGAACCATGCATGCATGTATATACATAACTTCCCCAAATATTCTAACACGAAACATGTGTTAGTTGGATCAAGAAACATGATGCTAAAAGTTAAGTTAGTTGTACGGAAAACACTTTTTACCAGGGAAATCATTTCCCCTTTTGAAGAAAAACATTTCTGGTAACCAGACACTAGAAAAATCAATTATTATGGAAAATGACTTCCATCATACTGATACCAAACACAGCCAATAACAACTTCATGTTCTGCTCTATTTTTAAACAATATACTCCCTCCATTTCAATTTGTTTATCTTACTTTCCCTTTTAGTCCATTTCAAAAAGAATGCCTCTTTCCTTTTTTAGCAACTCCTTAATTCTAACCTTCCACATGACATGTTCAAAATAACAAGATTAAAGGGCATTTTTGGTACATCTACATATCTTTAGCTTAAGACCATAAGATTCAAAAGTCTTCTATATTTTTTAAACTCCGTATCAAAGTCAAAATCAGATAAAACAAATTAAAACGGAAAGAGTATTCCTTTTCTTCCCATTGTTGAGCATATCAACAACAACAAACCCACTGTAATCCCAGTATCCCACAAGTGAGTGTGGGGAGGGTAGGATATAGGCAAACTTTACCCCTACCTTTGTGGGGTAGAGATGTAGTTTCCCATAGACCTTCAATTCAAAAGAAATGTTATCAAAGCAAGAATGCAAAGAGGGCAGCCTAGTGCACTAAAGCTCGAGGGAAGGGCTGATCACAAGGATCTATTGTAAATTATTTACTTTGGAGCCACTTATTATGGAACAAAAAGCAAAACATCATAATTCCAGCTCGAAACATGGACACTCAAGAGCGTTACACTGGATTCTTCTTCTTTTTTGACTCAAAAAATCCAAACTTTGAGTAAAAAGCTAAATTAATTTCTTAAACTCCGTGTCAAGTCAATATTAGACAAACCAATTGAAACGGAGGGAGTATTCTTTCTCTCCCCATTGTTGAGCAGCATAACAACAACAACAAGTCAACAACAACAAACGTCATGTAATCCCACAAGTGAGACTGAGGAGGGTAGGATGTACACAAACCTTACCACTGTCTTAGTATTTGTGAGGCAGAGATGTTGTTTCTCATAGACCCTCAATTCAAAAGAAACATTACCAAAGCAAGAATGCAAAAAGGGCAGCCCCATACACGAAACTCCGAAGAAGGCCAGTCACAGTTACTAAATTATTTACTTTGGAGCCACTTATTATGGAACAAAAAAGTAAAATACCTTAATTCCAGCTCAAGACTAACATACTCAACAATGTTACACTGGATTCTTCTTCCCTTTTGCTTCAAAAATCCAAACTTTCGAGTAAAAATAGCTAAATTAATTCCTCCTACTGTGTTCCCAGACAAATCACGAATCTCCGCTGCATAAAGAGATGATAAAATCAAAGAATAGAAGCTTCAATAACATTAAAATGCAGAAAAATCAAAATGCTACACCAATATTAGAACCCTAATTTTGAAAATAAAAATAAAAATGGGTAATTTAATTCAAAATTGTTGTGTTTAGCTAATATATATATACAGAAATGAAAATGACATACATTCAATTAGTTGATGAAATTGCGCCAAATCTTGGACCGCAAATGAAGAACGAAGTGCGAAGAGAGTTTGTAGAAAAAAGAGGATTTTTTATGGGGGTGAAGTGCAGAAATAGCCACTTAGGATGTATTTAAGGCATAGCCAAAGTTACAATTTTAGCTGCTTTAAATGAACTTTCACACGTATGAGGGATTGAAGTTTAGACATACGTATCTAAAGTTTGAATTGTAAAAGTCTAACTTCACATATAAGTTGAAAGAAAGCAAAGTTCATATTTTTTATGTGATTTTTTTTTTTTTTTTGATAATCGAGAAATCCGTCTGTGACCCGCCCTTTTGGACCAATCACAGCCTTTTAAACTTGGTGGATAATGGGCCCGCCCCTCTACCCTTCTCCACTTAAATACCGAACTTCGCTTTGTATGGTGTGGGGCTTGAACCTGTGACTTAAGCCACAAATCCTCCATCTTTTGCCACTTGAGCTTTGCCTTGGGAGCTATTTTTTATGTGAAGTTTAGTGAGATAATGTCAAAGTTTTACACTAATTATCAGATTGATCTGACAATTTTAAAATATTTTAAATCTTTATCTGAAGTTTGATGTGACAATTATTAAAGTACATGCATACGAATAAAGTAATTAAGAAGAAGAGGAGATGAAGAAAAAGAAGAGCACAAATAAGGTTTTGCCTAAAGTTTGTCAATAATAACTAAAAAAGGTGGGGGGGGGGTGTATATATAGTTTATATTGAACATGTTTTTTTGTATAAACTTGAAAATATACGTGAATATGAAGTTTTCCTTGGTTTTAACAAGTTTGTGATTGCTTGAACAAACTAGTCTATAATCCAGCAATATTAGAAAACAATCTAGCCTTAAGTGGTGTGATGTGCTACAATTGCGATTAACATTGTTGCACATCGCTTGATCATCAGATTACAATACTATTTAGCTGTCCTTCTTACTCTCCAATTCACGTCGAAGCACTTGATTGGATTTTTGTGGTAAAAAAGTAGAAACTAATGATCCATCCCACTTCTAACGAGATTAGAGGGTGAGTACTAACATAGTAAAAAACTTCACTAAAGCAATTCAAATTTAAAAAAAACAAGAAGTCATAGTATGACTCTTGAATATACAATATAATTTTCCGATGGTTCCTAGTTCCTTCCTTGAGCTGCAATTTATTGGAACTCACTTGTTTAACAAGATGATATTCAGAATCTTTAAAGCAAACAATAATGCATAACTTTAACATCATGGTATTAAAATGTGACCAACTAATAGTGTTACAATGACATGAATGAGTTACAAATTTGAGACTCCATTTCAAGAAAATCATAATACATAAAACAAATCTCTAATTTCTACATTTCTTCAAAATCTAAGTCTTCTATTCAATTCTTTCACATTATTCTATCCAAGTAATAAAACAATCACACGGATGTAGTAGAATGGATGAGAGGAAGTCTCTCAACCCTGAACCAGAAGTCTCGAGTTTGAACTCTGGTAGCGTGCGTTTCTCCTTTTATGGACCCTAAGTGACACAAATCTGAATTCCTTTCTTTGGCTCTCCAAGGGAAACAAAAAAAATTACTCATTGGACAAGAATCTGGAAAAATCAACATACATATAGTGACTAGTAAAAGTAAAAACTTTCTTCACTAAACTATCTTAGGTTGTCCATTTTCTTGATCATGACTTGCATCAAAATCTCATTCCATGTATCGATAGGCCCTGGCAAACACCAATGAACACAATCATTCTGAACGCGTTCTTGAATCCCATTAGCAAAGGGAAAAGGATGCATATAAGGTCCAGGATGACCATCAGGTCTCAAATATGCCAACTTAGTCACATCCACTGCCTCAAACCTCACCACATTCTTCTCATGACCTTCCTTTTTCGCGATACTCACTTGTTTAATGGATGTTTCCCTCATCTCCGCGTCCATCCATTCAAGTTTCTCCTTCTCCTTAGCATCATAAGGCTTTGTCTTAGAACATGCCCCATACTTATCCCATTCACCTTCAAAATGTGCTGGTGAAAATGTTGTCACAATCACATCAAGTTTGTCTTTGCCACCACCCCTCCTATCAAGAATTGTCTTAAAAGTTGTCTCAAATGCCTTACCATAAACATCATAAAATCCAACCTCAGTGTAATTCAAACCAGGACAAGAATGACAACCTAGTACTTTGTCACCATAAAAATAAACTGCTGAAAGCAAATACCAATGTCCAATTGAAAACACAACCAAATCCATTTGTCCTAAATCTTTAGCCCATTTCTCATCAACAGAGTCCAAATACAAAGTATTATAATATGTCTTATCTGATTTTTCAACCCCTTTAACTAGAAAAGGTGACCAATATATTGATATATTAACATTATGTGAAGGAAAATGCCATTTCCTAAACTTATTTTCCTCACCATGACTAAAAACTAAGTCATGAGGACTAAAAGTTGATAACATACAAAGTAATGATTCCAATTGATTTCTAGCTAGTGAATCACCAACAAATGCTAAATTCTTGTTTTTGAAGAGTTGAAGAAATTTTTTTGGATCAAATCTTGGAAGTTGACAATTATTTGGCTTCCATCTCCAATAAAGATAGTCATTATCAAGTCTACCATGTGTTATACAATTTTGGCCCTCTTTGATAGTGTTACATTTTGTGTATAAAGGGCCTAATTTGTCTTGAATCCAATTGCCATTGCTATAGTCACATGAAATTTCTACACTAGCATTTCCTATTTCTGCACAAAAAGGATAAGGTTTTGATGATTATCAATAAAAGTGCATGCAAATATGGGAAATGATATATATAGTGTCGAAATCAGAAATTCAAACCATAAGAGATTCGAAAAAATAATAGGAGTGTCAAACCTAAGATTTAAACTTATGACCTATAGCAATTTTGAACTCCCTTTATGTCAAGAGGACTAAATATGGTTCTATATAAACAAAAAATATTTTTACCTTATCTACGTAGTATAATTTTCCGATGATAATTGAACCTTTTTGACTCCTTTTAGCTCTACCACAGCATATACAACAATAACTATGCCTCAATCCCTAATAAGTTGAGATCGACTATATGAATCCCCATTGATCATGTTACTCTATATGAACTTATCTCAAATTGATATTATAATATACAAATAAAAGTACTAATAGTTCTCTACATTTTCTATTCTACACGTATAAATCTTTAAAAGTCTAAATGACTCATACAAAGCATATGATCTATAGTAAAAATGCTAACACGATTATTAAAACATATTTTCAACTAATAGATATCTCATGTATAAATCCAAAAAACATATATAAGTAAAAAAATACCCTTACCTTTTGATGGAGTTGAAGATGATGTGGTGATGACTAGTGATTGTTTAGATTGAGAAAGTGAGTGAGGAAACTGAAAGGCAATTAAGTGATAAAAAGTTATTATAGGAAGAAGAGCATACAAAGCCCAAAGCAATAACTTCCTCAAGGGAATTGAATGAGGTTGGTCTTTCAATGGATTTATTGTATCCATTTCTCATTCCAAACCTTTTTTTTCCTTTTCCCTCAAAGAACTTTTACATAATAAAGGATATTTTTTTGGTTTTAGTAGTTTTCTCCATTCTTTTTTGTTAGTGTTTTTTTATTGTTTTTTGTCAAGGTGGTGATGGTGGTAGTAGTTGAAAAATGGAGAATTTTGTGGGAGGATTAAGTCAAAGCAATGCATAGGATCCCATTTTATTTGGTTGGCCAGCCAATCTTTTGTTTCATTACACACTTCATTTTCATTTGTGGTGGGCTAATATTTAATTTTTTAATTTCAATATTAATTTTTTATGTAAAGTTTAGTCAGTATGATTTGTATAATAATCAAACTTTTGTCATTATGTTCTTTTTTTTTTTTTCCTTTTTGAACTGCTTTGATATGCGTAATTTAAGCTAAGAATTGTTTAAAACAGTCTCTCTATCTCTATGAGAGATAGGATAAGATCTACTTATAGTCTACCTTCTTCAAATTCCTACTTTGGAATTACATTGGATATGTTATTGTTGTTGTTATGTATTAGTGAAGACTATAAAGGAATATGGTTTGAACGGTTAGACGGGCGATTTTTTTAGCATGAATAGAAATATTAAGATTGATTTTAAAAAAATAATAATTAAATATTCGAAACTTACTGACCTAATTAATTTCAATTCTCATGACATAAGATTCTTTACTCGCTCTCTTATCACAACTCGAATCCGATTAAAAGATAAAACACTTTAAATCATATCATATTATTACTTTGCACCTTTTTGAAATAATAATGATCACTTTCCTCCAATGTTTTTTTTTTTGTTGGTGTAATTATGAATTATCCAATTTAACGTTGAAATTATTGTCTCCCTTACATTTGTCATACAACAAGAAATTTATTTCATAGCCTCACATAATTGTTAGTAATAATGTAATATCAACAAGAAACATTTTGCTTAAAACTACTCTTAAAACTCAACAAAAGAAAGCTAAAATTAAGCAAAGCCAGTATTCTTCCCACAAATCTTTTTTTAGTTTTGTGAATTTCATAATATTCCAACTAACCTTCTTTTTCCCCCAAAAAGTTTCTACCATATTGGTTAGTATCGATGCGGTGATTTTTTTTTAAAATTGTTCGAGACGTTAAATCTGGAGGAACCAAATAATCTTTTATGAAGGTGACAAATTTAGATGAAGAAACCATTATACACGGATCAAATCATAAACAAGATTTTATTGCATTTACCCGTGAGTTCTCTCGTTCGATTTCGATCCGTTTGTAAATCATGGCGTTCTCTAATCAACGATCCAAGTTTCATCAACACACATTTGAAGAAAATGGAATTTGTTAGCAACCATTTGCGTCTTTTCCAAATCGTGTACCAATTATATCCTAACGAGGGGCTTCGATCGTGGTGTTACGCGGGCGGCCCGTGTGACGAGCTAATTCACCCGGGCTTCCCCGTAACATACACGAAACAATGTACCTATGAATTATTGGGTTCGTGTAACGGATTAATTTGTTATATCACTAAGTTCTTACATGGTAAAGAAGAAATCAATTTATGGAATCCATCAATGAGGAAAAATAGGGTGTTGCCCCATTCTAAATTCTCCCCGGAGCGTCAGAGGCACGCCCCTAATTACGGGTTCGGTTTCGATGGTCTTGGTGATCACAAATTGATAAAAATTACTTATATCGACGATAGATTAAAAAACGAAAAGAAACAATGGTCAGAAGTTGAGGTGTACAGTTTAAAACTCGATTCCTGGAAAAAAATCGGGGATTGTTTTCCTTCACAGTATTATTATGTCCGGGGGGACACGATTTTCTTCAACGGGTGCATCCATTGGCTTACGCAGCGCGAGTACGGAAAAATCAGACCGAGGAGATTGCCGATCGTTTCGTTCAACGTGGCGAACGAGGTGTTTCAGGAATATTGGCTCCCGAACCCTACGGAGCGGGAAGCGAATTGTATAAGCTCGTTGCATGGATCGTTATCGGTTTGTGCAAAATCAACTTCATCGGTTGATAATAGTGTATTGAATATCGAGGTATGGTTAATGAAAGAATATGGAATAGAAGAAACGTGGACGAAGTTATACGTGACAAGGATGGATGAAGAGTTGTCCGGGCCAATAATACCATTGAGAGTGTTGGATTATGATGCTGAGGCAATTGTGTATATAAATAAAAATGTGTTTTTGTATGATCATGAAAATGAAGAATTTGAAGATTTTGGAATTTGGGCCAATGGAATTGGAGTTCCATATGTGACATCTTATATGGAGAGTTTAGTTTGGGTTGAACCAATTATAGTTGAATCAACTACTCCAATTGGACAAAATGTGGCTACAATTGCAAATATTGAAATTGAGTCAAATACAAAGCTAGTGAATACAACTAGCAAAAAGGATACTAAGCAAGATGGTAATTGTATAATCCTATGATACAATTTTCTTATTATGTTTTTTTTTCTAGGATTAATCTTATTGTAATTGTATAGTGGAATTTAATGTTGAAATATAATTGATTTATCTATTTAAGTGGGTTTCGCTTTTCCTTATATGTATTTAGATTTTTCATTTCCTTTATCGTTGAAAAGTTTTTTTCGATAAAAAATTATCTGCATTAGATATTTGCATCACATCAATATACTTTACCATGATTTTAGGTAATAAATGAGGTGAAGATACACATTGTTGATGACTATATTTTGAGGCTTCACCCAATAACAATAATTGACACATATATGAGGAGAAAAATACATATTGTAAGGTATTTAATTGAAATTGAATAATGAAAACTTTGAATAAAGTATGAAGTAATTCCAAAGCTTCATTGTAGGGAAAATATATCATTTAGGAAATGGGTGACCAAAGGATGCATGTTTTTAAT
Source organism: Solanum tuberosum (assembly GCF_000226075.1). Classification (NCBI taxonomy): domain Eukaryota; kingdom Viridiplantae; phylum Streptophyta; class Magnoliopsida; order Solanales; family Solanaceae; genus Solanum; species Solanum tuberosum. The sequence goes on along the minus strand of NW_006239026.1, from coordinate 1,372,076 downwards.
GTGGATGTAGCATACAATTAGATAAAAATTTATTTGAATTCAGTATCTTCAGTTAAAATATCGTATGTATACGATTCACTAAGTAAGTTATACATAATAAAGCTTTTAAACACGGTAAATCAAATGGATTATGATAGAACTTGAATTCATATAATTCAAATCTTGAATCTGGATCGCGATAAATTTGCATTATATTATCAAAAACAAGCAATCACCAAGCCCAGAAAGGGCGCCATTTAGGTGGTTGATCATTGACCTTTTGTCCTCCCCATCGCCGTGCCTCTTTAGAACTATGAAAATAACAACAACGTCAACAACAACAAAGTAAGAAAAAGAAAAGGTAATGCATATATATATATATATATATATATATATATATGTGTTAGAGAGA
>NW_006239026.1:1368563-1370859 GCF_000226075.1 Solanum tuberosum | reverse complement strand
TATATATATATATATATATATATAAATGTTAGAAAGAAAATGAGAGTACAAAGTCATCTTAAATATTCTCAAATAATACATTTTAAAGGAATTATAATGCTACCACAATTTAGTCCATCTAAAATCTAAACTTATACCACGGTCAACTTTTTAGTTATCTAATGTTTGATATTTGTTTTGAATTTTTCGTTGCATATGGTCCAATAACGAACTGTAACGACTTTCCTACTTGAATTTTTGTCATAGAATCTCTTTTGACTATGATTTCAAATCATGATTTGTAATCAAGATGATTTGAAGTTAATATTTTATTTGGTCATATAATTTAAATATCAAGAGCTGTTTTTTCTCTCATAATCATGAAAATCTTGCAATTTGAAAAAAGTGAAAACTATTAAAACTTCCCAAATTCTTATAATCTTAATTACCAATTAATCAAATTATAGTTCGTAAACAAAGTATTAGAATATTCCATTAGATTAACAAATCACATACTTTCATGTCCCTTTTATTATAACAATAATTGCAATTAGATGTCATTACAAACTTTCAATTATTATCTCATCCCAAATGAAATGGCTTAATTAGTTACGTTGCACCATCTAATAGTTTAGAAGTAAAGGAAAAGGACAGGAATGCAAGGTCAGAAAATTGAATGTAATTTTATAAAAATCTATTAATCTAATAATTCAACAATAATAGTAATTAATTGTTCTTTAATATAAATCTTTCACATGATACGAACATTCTCTTCATGTCAAATAAGAATATATGTATTTTTAAAATAAATAAATAATTTACGAGTTTATATGATTATAACTTAAAGTTTTAGATGGATCGTACCTCACTATAGCAAGCCTCCTCATCTCATGATTATAGAACCTGTCATTAACACAAATTGCACCAACAAAATAAGATTTGACTGGACTTTTTTGGTGTTTTTATTATATTAATAAAGAAAAAAAATCACAAGTTTTCTTATAAAATCTAATAGAGTTTGTGTTTAAAATATTTAATACTAATAAACTTAGAGGACTAAAACTTCTTTTAAGGAGCAATTTTGAATCTATACTCCCTACAACATAAGGTCACTTTTATCATTATTTTACCAATAGAACAAATAATAATTACATAAAAATCAAATTAACGTATAATAATAATAATATATTCAATATAATTTTATAAGTGAAATCTGAGGATGATATGTGTATGTGGTCTTACTCTCTATATTGAGAAGGTAGAGAGATATTTTCGATAGATCATCGGCTCAAAGTATAAAAGCATATCACAAATCATATATGTTAAGTAAATACAGTAGTGAAAAAATAGATAAACAATAGTCAAATATAAGACAATAAAATAAAAAAAATACGATATCAGGAAAATAATAAAAGAAAATTAGTATTTTTTTTAATATTATATCCTCGATAAACTACAAATATAATCAGTAAAATTCACGATCTACAAAGCAAAATCAGAGAAATGAGGAAATGTACCAGCGTCCAGTTCTGTATGCAACATATCCTGCTGTAGTATACACCGGAGCCATAACAACTGTCATAACACCCGATCGAAAAAAATAGATTTTTTACATAAAAATTCAAAATATAAAAAAGTAAATATTTAAATATTAAAAAAAATACATATATCAACATATAATAATATATATCATTAAAAAAAATTAATAGATCAAAACTTACGAGTTCGTATTATATTTTTGAAGAGAGTGCTCCCAAAATCAGCCATCTTCGGAGAGAAAAATAAAATAAAACTAAGGAGAAAGTGGAACTGAGTCTAGTGTTTTAATGGAGTAGTATTATTTATATTACAAGTAGGAAAAGATTCCTTGGTAGAATAACATATAGTAATAGGGGACTCCTTCATTTGTAATCAGAGGTCTCGAGTTCAAATTCTAGATATAAAGAAAATTTTATTGGGAGCATCATCCTCAAATGGGTCCTACAGTTTGCGATTCAGGAAATAAAAAAAAATAAAAAAATTGTATGAAATAGCAAACTATTAATTCAAATTAAATGTTATAGTCATAGTTTATTTTATTTGTAATTCGCAGCAAACATCCCTTTTTTTTGTCATCTGATTCGGTATACAATTAGTCATTTTATACATTTCGGTATAAAATGTGTTTGTGTTTGTATAAAGCGAGAGAAAAGTGTATATACAAATACAAATACATATATTTTCGTCCTATACACTTATAATTATACAAATACAGATCTTATTATACAAATTACAATGTATAAATGAATTTATACAAAATTGAACAATTTGTATAAAA
>NW_006239026.1:1353569-1368072 GCF_000226075.1 Solanum tuberosum | reverse complement strand
AATAGCAAACTATTAATTCAAATTAAATGTTATAGTCATAGTTTATTTTATTTGTAATTCGCAGCAAACATCCCTTTTTTTTGTCATCTGATTCGGTATACAATTAGTCATTTTATACATTTCGGTATAAAATGTGTTTGTGTTTGTATAAAGCGAGAGAAAAGTGTATATACAAATACAAATACATATATTTTCGTCCTATACACTTATAGTTATACAAATACAGATCTTATTATACAAATTACAATGTATAAATGAATTTATACAAAAATGAACAATTTGTATAAAATTGGATGTATCTAGCGAATTATACAAATCAAAAACTCCATAGCAAACATAAAATTTGTTATGGAGCGCAATTATGCAAAGTATAACTATAACATACAAATATGATTTTATGTTTGCTATATGTGAAAGTTGCTCAAAAAAAAATAGCAGGCAGAGTCAGGTAGAATCAAGAGTTTATCTAAAAATAATTGGAGGAAAATTATAATATTTATTTTTATGGTTAAAATTTATTTTTTATGTGTATATAATAATATTGAGCACTCTTTCGCTTTTTTATGTGCGTGTGTGTATATATATATTTTGAATTTATTTAATGAAAAATCTAACTACACTATTGAGTACTTGTATGATAAAATAAGACCCCATGCGTTCCACTAATTTAGATTAGAAGTGGATTTAAGATTTGAAAATTATGAATTTTCTCATGTATGATAATAATTGGGTTTACAATTTAAATTATAATTATAATACTGAGTGAATTTTTAAAAATACATATAAATTTTGAACAAAAATTATTTAGTTTATGTGAACTCGTATATCACATGCTTAGATCTATCTCTAAATTACGGATAGAACTAGTGTTTTGATTACGAATTCAGCGAAATTCAATAGTTTTAATTTAGTTGAATGATGTATTTGTATTACTCTATCTGTTTCAGTTTGTTTGTACTATTTTTTAAAATATTTTTTTAATTTTAACTTTTCACATGACATGTTTATTAAGATAATAAAATTTAAAAATATTTAATATTGACATAAAATCTAATTTAAGACTATAAAATTCAAAAAAAAAAACTTTATTTTTTAAAATTTTGTTGAATAAACAAATTTAAACATAGGGAATATAAAATATGTAAAGGCAGTGGGAAAGCAGGAAAGTTCAGATCAAATACTTTACAACTATTAATTAGATTTTAATATTGCCACATGCAAACCCATGTGAAGCACATCATTCTATACTATGGTGAATGTGTATTTTACTCTTGTAAAATATAAATAATTTACCATTAAATCCTGTCAATTATTCAGAATTGTAAAATTATATAATTTTCTACATAAATAATAATTTTGAATAAGAACACTTATTTGAATTCATGATAATTAAGCTCAACTACAATTCATTCAAACTTAGGAACTTATTTAAATAGTATATTATATTAAAAATTTATTAAGTATACTATATCTACATTGATATTTAAGTAAAAAATCTTTCGAAATTAATTTTCTATTATCTTTATAAAATAAAAATAAGATATAAATACACTTTATCCTTTTCAATTCATTGCTAATTTCTTTTATTATTATTATTATTATATATTAAATTTAAAACTCAATTATTAACCCTTATAATTATCGCATTTTAAAATTCAAAACTTAAAGACAAAAGGACAACTTTCTTCCACAATTTTTTTGTTTGTTTATTTGATTGTTTGTCATTGTTTGCGTATGAATTAAAGACATATTAGTCAATGCCTAGAAGGTCTTCTATTTTATTTTATTTTTTGTTCCCATGTGATTTTTTATTTTTATATTATAACTCGATTGAATTTAGATATATATTAGAAAGGATAAAGAATTTTTTAACGAAGATAATTTCATACATAAAATTCAAATTTAATATATTAATTACAAAAACTAATACTTATCATTCTATTACAATTTTTAAATTTCGCTAGTTATTAATAGTAATCCAATTCAAAATGGACCGTATGACCAAAAACATTGAACATGGATAATTTGCGCAAAGAAAAAAATTTCAGTATCAATATTTAAATTTTAACCAAACTTTTAACTGATTATCATGATCTTTTCCATGTTTGTGGTCTAATTATGATGGTTTATTGTGATAATTGTGTAGAAATACATAAATACGCTTTTCTTCAAATATTTGTTAATCAACCTCAAATGACTCCAAATTCGATATATTCACTTCAAATTCTATGATAATGATACTCTTGAATACTTATCTTGTCACATATTTGATATGGTATTTAATATTTTATATTTTGATATTCAATATGATATTTTAGTTTACGTTTTATAATAATTTATTAAATCAAACAGAGATATAAAATATTGCAGATAGTGTCATTTTTATGCCATATTGTGACGATGAGAAATTAAATTAGAATTTTTAATCTTTTAAATTTTTTCCCCTTTAATGTAATTAAAATTCAATTCAATATGGTATTTTAGTTTAGTATTTTGTCCTTTTTTTGTAAAAGACAAAAAAATGTTATTATTCACTATATAAATCGAACCAAACCAAAGTTATGAAATTGAATAAGTTGAAACCAAAAAGAGAAAAATCGAATCATATCCAGAACTCTTGATTGAGTTGATGAATAATGACATTAATTTTAACTTAGATCGAATAATTATAATAATTCAAGAAGCAGTATTTATAGTGGAAATTAGAATGGATACAAGTAGGGGAAAATGCAAATACTTTAGTATAATATAATCTTAAAGTAATTGCTTCGTTATATCATGCTTATTTGTCATGAACATTATCAAAATATATATTTCATATGACATAAACGTGAAATTGTAATAGTTGTGAAGTTAAGAAGAAATCTCAAATATTTGAGAGTTTTATTGCTTGAGAGAGAATATTAATTGAAGCTAATGTATATATAATATGATTAACTTATTTATATACGGATATTTATGAACATATACCTAATTTTATTTCTTTCAAAATATAAATCGAAAGTATATAATAAAAGGTATTGATAAGTCAACATCACCAAACTTTGCTTTGAAGTCTCACTTTCCTTGCTCCAACACCAAATACAATTCTTCATTAATATTCTTTTAATTATAATGTTAAGAAATATTCAAACTCATCACTAAAACGACATCGTACCGTTCGTTTTACTTCTATATTTACAATTAATTATTGCCTTCATCCCCTCAACTATGCTAAATAATTAAATATTTAACTCCTTGTTATTGGGATGTCTTTTTCCTCACTTATTCCTCACATGGGACATTAAATAAATACTTATGGACTTTATTTTACGAAAGATGATGGGAACGTGAATTCATAATCATTTACACCTACCAAATTTTATATTAAATCAAATAAGTTAATTTTGAATTTAAGTATAAATTCATGTCATTTAATCATAATTAAATAATAAATATATTTATATTTATTAATTTAATATAAGTACTAATTAGGTAACACATTTACTAAATTTTTATTTTTTTTTGAAAAAGAAGTGATTTTTAAATTTATTTTCTAGAATTTTAAAAAAACAAGCAATCTATATATTCTCAAAAAATTTCTACATAATCTAGATAAATATTATAGAAGAAACTTAACGTTAGAATTTCACTTATAAAACTTAATTTTCTTATACCAAAAAGATATTTCCCCTAATTTTTGAAGTTTTTTTGTTAAAAAATATTGGTTAACTAAATATAAAAATATTAAACAGTATACAAAGTGCTAGTAATATTTTTTACCTCAACACTCAAGGGCATAACCATTATGTTGCGATGATGGTTACGTATTAGTTTATATTGTATTATGTTGTATTATATCATACTATATTATTTAAATCGGAAAAGGGTCAAAAATGCCCCTAAACTATGTGAAATAGATCATTTATACCCTCCATTACATTTTGGGATCAAAAATACCCCCGCCGTTATCCTAGGAAACCACAAATACCCTCAAGAGTTAACTCCCCAAATTATTAGTGATGTGGCAAGCCACATGGGACTAATCCCTCCACCTAAGCATTGTCAACTAAGATTCACTACATAAGAATTTGACCTTTAGTGGCGACAAAGTTGCCACAAAATCCCAAAATATTGTCACTAAAGGTTATTAGTGATTTTTAGTGACGATTAAGGCTCCAACAACCATTCGCTAGTAAAACCTATTTTTTCAACCAAAAAAATATGATAATTAATTTTCGATTGCAACCAAATTTTCTAAAATAAATAACTTTGCAAAATCAATATTAAAATAATCCAATATTATTACGAAAAATCATCAAAATTACTTCTCGATTCAAATCTCCTACTATATAATGCATCATTGTACATTTTATACATTTACATTTGACATAAAATAAAACATACAGTGTCTTAAAACTCCTACTTAATCGATATCATTTTTGGTTTTTTAAAAACAATGAAGAAAAAACACAAAATTAGAATTTAATGTTAAAAACTTTTAGTGATGATTTCTGCGCTTTTGTGGCGACTATTGTCGCCGCTAAAGGTCAAATTCTTTTGTAGTGAATCTTAGTTGGCAATGCTTAGGTGGAGGGATTAGTCCCATGTGGCTTGCCACATCACTAATAATTTGGGGTGTTAACTCTTGAGGGTATTTGTGGTCTCCTAGGATAACGGCGGGGGTATTTTTGATCCCAAAATGTAATGGAGGGTATAAGTGATCTATTTCACATAGTTTAGGGGCCATTTTGACCATTTTCCGTATTTAAATAAATAGTTCATTTGAATAGTTAATATCGTTGTCTATCGTTATATAAAGTAATATATCACCAATTTGAATGATAATCCTATTAAAAGAAATATGATATGCGGTAGAACTACTACGAAAAAGTAGAGTAAATGGTAAGATTATTAAATAATAAAAAAAGATAAAATGGAAAAATAATAATATTAAGACAATGAATTTAAATGGCACGATACTACAACAACAACAACAACAACAATAATAACATACTTAGTGAAATCACTAATTGAAGTTTGGGGAGGGTAAATTATATGCATACCTCACCTTTACCTCATGGAGGTAGATAAACTATTTCTGAAAGACCCTCAGCTCAAATGCAACAAACTTAAGTAAAAGAAGAAGAAAATAAGGAAGAAAACAGATCAATTGATTAAAGTTGATTAAAAAAAACAGTGTTAAGTTTACAAGAAATAAACAATAACAACATCATAATAGTGTGATAATTGAAATATAACAAACACCATATAATAAACACTGTACGAGTACGACTAATACTACGTAACAAGCCTAAATCTTCGCAAAGCAAGACAACACTCTACTCCTACTAACCTTCACACCTATCTAAATTCATATCTCGATAATATAAAATTACTCTATATCTTATAGAATTTAAATAATAATTAAAATAAATATTATATTTAAATTAACATAATACAATAGAGAACCATCATCCAAACATGTTATGCTAATAAAGGTAGTTGAGAATTATGAAATTAAAATATCTCACTAACCACTACGGAAGTACAACTTATTATTATCCACAGAAAAAGTAAAATTATACCGGAAAAAACCACCGGCGATGGGTGCAACCACCGTGAACGGCGGCGATTCAGAATCGACATCACTGTTAACTCCTTCAAATCCTAAAATTCCGAAAGACACGTTCCATATAGCTTACATAATCTACTTTACTCTCGGTGCCGGTTATCTCCTCCCATGGAACGCATTCATCACCGCCGTCGATTACTTCACTTACCTTTACCCGGACGTTATGGTAGATCGTATCTTCGCCATTGTTTACATGATCGTCGGATTGATTTGTTTGCTCTTGATTGTTGCCTTTTCTAATAAGACTAGTGCTTTTGTGAGGATTAATGTTGGAATGTTTTTATTTGTGGTTGCGCTTGTTATGGTGCCGTTGATGGATGTGTTTTATGTGGATGGGAGAGTTGGAGTGTATGCTGGTTTTGGTGTTACTGTTGGTTTGGTTGGAATTTGTGGATTTGCTGATGCGTTGGTTCAGGGTGGAGTTATTGGAGCTGCCGGAGAGTTGCCGGATCGGTATATGCAGGCTACTGTTGCCGGAACTGCTTTTTCTGGTATTGAAAATTCCTCTTTTGCTTTTTGATTTTCAGTATTGACCTGGATTGACTCTTATGTGGTTAATTTGAGTCTGATGTTGATGATATTGCATCTGATCTTCTATGTATTGGAATGGATTGACCTGAATTGACTGATGATTCATATAGTGATCTAAGTTTTTATTTTGGGATTGAGGCTTAGTTGATTTTAAAGTTATAGTTGATGCAACTCAATTTCATCTGGAATGTGTATTACTATCGGTTGCTTCATTTACTTTGTGTCTTGTTATTATGCTGTCATATTTTTCTTGCAATGTGTTTAGTGTATTTCTCTTTTGAGCCAAAAATTTATCAGAAACAACCTCTGGAATAAGGTTCTGTGTATACCGCACCCTCCTCAGACCAAACTTGTGGAATTACACTGGGTATGGTGTTGTTGTTGTTCATGTTAAAGCTGCAGTAGATATTCAAACAGTTGTTCAGGGGAAGTATCTGGCCATGAGTCAATGCAAATCTTCACTGGATTTGCTAGTGAACTTTGTTTCCTCAACCGTTCAGAATTTGGGGAACTTCAACATCTTCTTCTCCCTTATCTGCTAAAACTGTTGCAACTTGTGTTTCTGATTGTCCAACCTGTTATCTTGTCTTCCGGATGATTTCTATTCACATTTGCCACTGGAATAGGATAATTCAATTGAATTGATATCTACTAGTCCATATTATCTTCACCCTAGATTGGGATTTAGTTAAAGCTGGTAGTGCAGCTAGTTAAATATAAGTCAAACCCACTTAATATTTCAGACTCTTTAGCTGATGAAGTGTTCTATCAAGCACTATGTAATCTGTCTCAGTGATCTGATATCATTTGTTTGTCAAGGTGGTCAATAGATCAAATTCTTCATGACTTTGTAAAGGAAAATTTGCTTTAACCATTTAGTTGTTGAATATATTTTGCTGCTCTTCATGATGGAAGATGATATGTAATGAAACAAAAACATGATGCTTACTATTTTTTCAGCAAATATTATTTCTTGTTGGACACCTCTGTGCTCCTTGTAGGAATGTCACCCTGGAAAATATTACGTGCAATGTCTTATGAGTTCCACTATCAAGTTTTTTGTATGTCATAAAAAGAGAGCGTTGTACAATTGGCTATGAGGAACAAGCAAGACTTTCCTTATGCAGGTGTATGGTGTATAGGTACTAGATTAAGGAAGTTAGGACTACTAGAAATAAGAAATGTCATTAAATAGGAGAAGTTACTTACATTCAAGATTCTTAAGTATGACGGAATTAGGAATAATCTATAGTATTAATATAAGCACATATAATGATTCTAGAGCATTCTAACATATAACTGCACAAATTTTCTTGACTTTCAACGTGCTCCTTCTCACACTCAAGCTACTGAGGCAAATATGATTTTACAAATCAAAATTTGATGGTCAAATCAAGTAAGCCGAAAGAAGTTACTGTTGATGACATGGCAGTGAATGTGATGATGGGACAATGATACGACAACTGATTGGACTGGTGTGTGACTACCAATTAGATAGTGAGGTGCCACTGATTTGATAGTAATGCGTTGTTGGATGATGATGTAGAGCAAACTGGATAGTGACAGATCATTGGACGGTGATATGATGCTGAATAGGATAGTGTTGCTAGATGGCGACATAACACTGACTTGACAAATATAAAGTGTTAGCTTGATTGGTGAACATGTATATACTGCTAAATTGACAGGTTTGTTTGGAGCGCTAACTTGATAGGTCAACTGACATACACTATCAGATAAATTCCTGGATAAACATGAGACGTGATGTCAAAACAAAGGTCAAAATAGTAGCTGGAACCGTGGACGATGATGTTGAACGGCCACAAGAAAGAGGCCAGCCTAGTAAAATTATGAGGGGAGATAGAAATACTTTAAATGCATGCTGCGTAAGGCTTCCCACCGCTAAACTACTAGGTTGTAACAAGTGATGCTGATACCTTGCCAAAAGAGAAAATAAGCAAAAACATTATATTGCAATTTGGTTGTAACTTGAAAGCAATATACAAGAAGCTCCTTATATAGAAGTTTAGGCTATTAGAGAAAAAAGGTAAGTGGAAACTATAGGAATTAATGAAAACAATTAAACAAGGAGAGATATCTAAGTACCGAGATTCCTAATTATAAGTTACAACAGTAGAAAGAAGAGTATGGCATTCCGTGAGGCCTAGTGTGGCTGGGCATTGGCCTTTCCCTTGTCATATCACTGGCATTGGTCTTGTACTTGACACCCTGAAAAACTTCTTGTTGTGACATATTGACATTTTCTGTGCCATTAACCTTAACTCATTAGGGTGATTCAAGAAAAGAGCATCCTAATATAACTTCCCCAAATCTATTGGCTTTTAACATTTGTATTCCCTCTCTTTTTGTCCAATCAGCACATTAAGATCAGAAAGTTGGGATAACAATCTTAAGACTCTTGTTCTATGTTGCAGGTGTCCTTGTTTCGTTGCTAAGAATATTAACCAAAGCTGTATATCCACAAGATGCTAATGGGCTGAGAAAGAGTGCAAACCTTTATTTTATTTTCAGCATCGCTGTGATGATTTTGTGCATAGTCTTTTACAATATTGCACATAGGCTTCCAGTAATTAAGTACTACAATGATCTCAAAATTCAGGCAGTGAACGAGGAGAGAGAGGATAAGGGTGACTTAACTCCGGAATTATGGAGATCAACTCTGGACATTGTTGGGACTGTGAAATGGTATGGTTTTGGTATCGTCAGTCTTTATGTGGTCACCTTGTCTATATTTCCAGGATATATCACAGAAGATGTGCATTCTCAACTTCTGACGGATTGGTATCCGATCTTGTTGATTACCGGCTACAATGTGTTTGATCTGGTCGGGAAGTCTCTGACTCCTGTATTATTTCTTGATAATGCCAAGGTTGCTATTGGTGCCTGCTTCGCAAGGCTGTTGTTTTTGCCTCTATTCTACGCTTGCTTACATGGGCCTAAATTCTTTAGGACGGAGCTTCCTGTCACAATACTAACCTGTCTACTGGGATTAACTAACGGCTACCTGACTAGTTTGTTAATGATCTTGGGTCCAAAAACTGTTCAACTGCAACACGCAGAGATCGCTGGGACCTTACTCGTTTTGTTCTTGGTGATGGGTCTGGCAATTGGTTCCATTGTATCATGGTTCTGGATTATATAGTTTCTCAGCAGCTTGTAAGATATCAGTTCCCCTTAAACCAATTGTTACTCGAAAACTGTTAAAACTTCTTTATTCATGCCATTTCAAATGTTTATAAACCGTTGACTCGTATGGTTAATGTATATTGTTGTGAATTTTTCAAATTTCTGATGATACTGCTTTCTCTGCTTTTATGATCACACAAGTTTAGATTCATTTTTTAATAGGCAGATGAGCCATAAACCAGTATAGATACTGAGCTATAGATTGTTATACACTCTCTTTCCATCCGAGTTAATGTGGTGATGTTTGATTGAGCACGGAATCCAAAACTTGTAGCCTAGAACAAGCCATGGACTTCTGTGTGGCTATAAATCATCTATGTGATGTTCAAAGTGTTGATACGATATTCTTTTTGGAACAGATTGAAAAGAAAAGTATATAACATATAATGGGAAGTGATAGAGTAATTCCCTATACCAATATCACACTTTAATAGAGTATATCTATCAGCTATGATACAACAAAGAATGTACTCTGAACAATTACTTGGCAATCGAAGATGATCTTCGATGATGCCTTGATGTTCTCCTTCTTAAGGCCCACCTTTCTTTTATATCACGAATATCGCTTACTTGAGATTCAATGGAGGATTCTTCGTTTACCTTCAAACCCTGGGAACCATCGTTACTGGAAGATCCTCGAATTCTAGCTGCTTCAGCAACCAAGTCTGTTATAATCATCTCCGTTGTCTTGGCGGTTATTCCTCTAAGATACCATGAAATCGGAGGAGGAGGTACAATAGCTGGTTGAATGAGTTGCTCCAAGCTAACCGTTGATCCAATCCTTCCTTTTCCTTTAGTATATGAAATGTAATCCGCTAACGTCTTAGGTTTGAAGGGATGGCAAAGATGTTCATCAACAAGCAGGGGTTCTACTTTCCAACGACCTTCAAATCTTTCCATGAATCCAGTTTTCACTTGGTTGAACTTCATCTAAACAAACAAACAAACAAAAAAATCAAAAGTCAAGTATGTAGGAGAAATACAATAAGCTATTCTTTTCCATAGCAGTTTTGCAAACTGGCATCAGTCCGAAGTATGGTGAACCGTGATGCTAGTCGTTGTTAGATACTGTTGTTGCTTGAAAGAAGCACTAAACGCGAAGCTCAAATCTTTAGGCACAAAGAAGTTCTTTTTGTCTAAAAGCACCGGTCCTCAACACTTCTTTCAGTCAGTAACTATGCTTGCATTTACAGTCAAAGGCGCAAATCTACTTACAAATTACTTGGAGACTCGGGATGGTAAACCGGAGCTTGCAATTTCGTGCTGCACAAGGATATAGGTTCGCTATATATCAAGATGAGACAAATGGTTCTAATTTGCGTAGTCACTTATGCAACTATCAGGTTGGTCCTACAGATTGGACCTGATATTTTTTTCAGCATCAAAACTTAATGCAGAAATTTACTGTACTACTCAAAGTTCAAATACTATTCTCCGAATTTATACTTGTATGATGGGTTATGTTTCACTAAACGTGGACTGAATTGAGTTCTCACGTTTTCCTTTAATTCATGACGCAACATAAGAAACAGGCAGTGTGGTCTAACATGTAAAAAACCAGCAATTAATCAGTGATCAGGTTAGTGATTACCGTGTAGTCTTCTCTGTTTTGGTCGACTAATACATGAACAGATATTGTTCCTGACCACCAAAGAAATCTCCATATTGCGGCTTGGTCTAATTCCACTACTTGCCTTGAACCTTCATCAACCAACACCTTCCTTGATAATACTTCCTGAAATTATATGTAGAAACTTCAGATCATATTTAGAAGTGAAAAGGCAAATGATAATAAAGCTTAAGAGAAGAAGAGCGTAACATATGAGATATAAATGGAAAGAAATTTTACACCTTCGATGGATGATACTACTTCCGTTGAAAAGATTGTGATGAGACAAGGTGTTTTAACATAGTAATGAGATATCTTACCTTGATATTCTTGAAGACTCTTCTATTTTCAGGGTCGGTTACAATGTCAAACACGGTATCTGGGGGCAGTCCAATATTAACTTTCACATTCAGGTTGCAAAGAGAACCTTTGGGTACACTTACCTGCAAGGATTAAAGTTCACAAATCATAACGCCTCATAACAAAATCAAACAACATAACTAAGCTCTACTAAGTACAACAAATGCGGTGGTCACATCTGAACATGTGACTTCTCAAAAAAAAAATATGAACTTTGAAAAGATCAATCTGTTATGATCCTCCTTACTTCCTTGTTTGGTAAAACTGAATAAGTACCCTACGGAATATCTGAATAAGTACCCTACGGAATATCTGAAAAAGTTGGAATTATCAAGAGAAGATTAACAAGGCTCGTGCACAAGAGCAACATGCACTAATCAACATTACGTTGAAATCATCCTTTTTAGGTATAGCACAAGAAACTAGGAGGTCATATCCCCATTAAGTGCTATGAGGGAATAGCTTCAGCAGTCCATTGACTGTTTTTAAAGTTCGACAATAGGAATTTTACATCCTACCAATAATTTCACTACAGTATTACCTTTACAAATGGCGGGGGATCAACCCAACTAGGATTCTCTTTCCAAGATTGTAATTGCTTCTCTTTATCCACATCTATGACTACAGTTGCTCCTTTGTTATTACCTCTCATGATTGATTTATCATGAGCGATTTTCAATCTTTTGAAATTTGACTGCAGCAATGAAGAAAATTTGTGAATATATATAGATCATATATACGTCGAAAAGCATATTGAAGAGGGAGGAACAAACCTTAACACACTCTTGGACCTTTTCCTGGAATCCTGAGAAAATAGACTGGATCATTGGACGAGGCAATCTATTATGTACATCGCTCGTATTCTCCAGTATATCTATTCCCTGACCCTCTGTCTTCATTGAGCTAATCAGAACCTGCATAATTTTAAGTATTAGTTTATCCAACATTTTTATATCATCATGTACAACAGAATGCTTGTGGGATTGAAATAAATATCGACCACAAAATTTCCAAAAGAAGAAAACACGTTTATATTGTACTCAATCTCGACAGATTTATCACACTGACACAAGAAACATTCTTTCACAAACTTCTTAGTTCCATTTTGGAGTTGGAAAAACTGAAACTTTGGAATCAACACTTTATAAAACAGAGGAAGCAGATAAAAATTGTATTCCATACAATAACAACTATGCCCTCGGTCCCAAACAAGTTGGGGTCGGCTATATGAATCCTTTACTAGCCATGTTTCTCCATCAAAGTTGTATTCCATATTGAAATCACTATCAAACCATACAATTCTTAAAAGAAGAAAGCAGGTTATAATGTACTCAATCTCGACAGATTTACCACATAGACACGAGATGCATTCTTTCGCAGATCCTTTATTTCCATTTTGGAGTTGGAAAAACCAAAGCTTTTAGAATCAACATGCTCCTAAAGTAAAGAGAGACAACTTTTTTATCTCCGTCAAATAACGCCCCGAGCAACTAAAAGTTTGGCCAAACAACTCGACTTTCTAAAGCAAACTCTTGAAAAACAGTTTCTGTTGCTACTCAAAAACACACTTTTTGGCTTACCAGAAGTTTGGCCAAACACCTCACCTTTCTTCAAAAAACAACACTCTTAAAAAGCAGTTTCTGCAACTTACTCAAAAAACACTTTTTTTCTCTCTAACAAGCAGTTTCTGCTACTTACTCAATTCTCTAAAATAAGCATTTCTTTTACCTAATATTTATAAAAACACATTGGCTTCCTAGAAGTTTGGCCAAACACCTCAACTTTCTTAAGAAAAATTCCTAAAAAAAAGTTCCACTACTACTCAAAAACACTTTTTTTTCTTCAAAAAGTTTGATTAAACACCTCAATTCTCCAAAATAAGTACACTTTTCAGCTTTCTAAAAGTTTGGCCAAACACGCTATTATAAAGCCTGTCCACCCACTACCAACAGCAGAGAAACACTGTTAAAACCTATTTGAATTCCGATCAATACATAGAATTTCATCCAATTTCGTAAAAATGAACTACAGTAACCACAAAAATTCAAAAAAATGGATCCACAAATAGCTCGAGCTGAAACTAAAAAATTTAGATAGTAAATCAAACATCCAGCAATAAATCACCTGTATTATGAATTCAGATCGCTAATTTTAAGTACAAATACAAGCAAAAAATGGTAATTAATAGCTCAAAATACCAACAAAAGGGACAGGAAGAACAGATTTACCTAAAAAATACTTCAAATTCAAAGCTTATCAAGTTGAGAAATTGCTCAGAATTTGTGCATTTCGATTATTAATTTTTTGTCAAATGAATCTGAGTGGCGTTCCTTTTTTTGAGTTTGTTATATGAAAAGTTCATTTTACGTTTAATAATAGTGTTCTTGAAGCACGTGAGCCACGCGTTGAATATGGATAGATGGTAATTCCACCATTCCTTTTTCTCCTCTTGTTGGCGGAGGCGTAGCTAGAAATTTTACAAAGAATGTCTAAATTTTTAATTATAAATTTTTTCTTAAAAAATGATGATTTAAATTACCAAAACAAATAATCAAGTTAAGCAATATTTTTAATAAAATTACAAGTGTATAATTCAAAACTAACATAAAGACAAAATAAATTACTATTGAAAACATAATTTAAATATATTATTACAATTGTACTCGACGAGATTTCATATAATGAAACGTTTTTATAACTGAAGTTCTTTTTGCTGGAGCAACTTCTAGAGTATTTATATCAGTGCTTTGTTTTTTAGAAGAATGTGACAATATCTCTAATTGATCTACCGTTGTTTCTTTATTTGGTTCACTTAGAGAAGTCGAACTCTTTTTTGGTACTCTATTATAATAATTCCTCATATCCATTGAAACTTGAACCTAAAATATTAAGTTGGTTATTTTTGTTATAAAATAAGAGAAAGAGAAGAAAAAATAGAGAGATAATTATTGAGATTCTATTCTTAATAATATTGTGATATGATTTGGATAAATGAGTTCCTATTTATAGAGAAAGAAAACTTTGTTCCATAAGGGAAAAGTATTAAAATTTAAGGAAATCTTATTCCATAAGGAAAAGGTATTAAAATTTAAGGAAATAATTCAATTTTAATTGAAAAAAATCCACAAGAAAAAGTATTAAATTCAAGGAAATCTTATTCTACAAGGAAAATGTATTAAAAT
>NW_006239026.1:1345517-1353513 GCF_000226075.1 Solanum tuberosum | reverse complement strand
TCCACAGGAAAAAATATTAAATTTAAGGAAATCTTATTCCACAAGGAAAATGTATTAAAATTTAAGGAAATAATTCAATTTTAATTGGAAAAAAAATAGTTAGGGGAGGTAAGATTCAAACTTGGGTCCCTGAAACCAATCATGACACTGTTAACCATCATGCTACTGAACATTTATGTTGAAGTTACGCATGTTGAGTAGGTTCGTGACGGCTATTACCAACTCCACTACACATTACTTTGTTATTTTAGGGTGTCCAAATTCTATATATTATAAAGTCAAAATTTTACATGTATATATAATATTATTTTTCGACGAAGGGTGTCCCTTGAGCCTACGTGGCTCCACCCCTGCTTGTGGGCCCGTTGAGGCGGAACTAGAATTTTGACTTTTTGAGTGATCCCATTGAGGCGAAATTAGGATTTTGACTTTTTGAGTGGCCCCGTTGAGGCGGAACTAGGATTTCGACTTTTTGAGTGGCCCCGTTGAGGTGGAACTAGGATTTTGACTTTTTGAGCGGCCCCATTGAGGCGTAACTAGAATTTCTACTTTTTGAGTGGCCCCGTTGAGGTGGAACTAGGATTTTGACTTTTTGAGCGGCCCCATTGAGGCGTAACTAGAATTTCTACTTTTTGAGTGGCCCCGTTGAGGTGGAACTAGGATTTCGACTTTTTGAGTGACCCAATTGAGGCGGAACTAGGATTTCTACTTTTTGAGTGGCCCCGTTGAGGTGGAACTAGGATTTTGACTTTTTGAGCGGCCCCATTGAGGCGTAACTAGAATTTCTACTTTTTGAGTGGCCCCGTTGAGGTGGAACTAGGATTTTGACTTTTTGAGCGGCCCCATTGAGGCGTAACTAGAATTTCTACTTTTTGAGTGGCCCCGTTGAGGTGGAACTAGGATTTTGACTTTTTGAGCGGCCCCATTGAGGCGTAACTAGAATTTCTACTTTTTGAGTGGCCCCGTTGAGGTGGAACTAGGATTTTGACTTTTTGAGCGGCCCCATTGAGGCGTAACTAGAATTTCTACTTTTTGAGTGGCCCCGTTGAGGTGGAACTAGGATTTCGACTTTTTGAGTGACCCAATTGAGGCGGAACTAGGATTTCTACTTTTTGAGTGGCCCCGTTGAGGTGGAACTAGGATTTCAACTTTTTGAGTGGCCCCCTTAAGGCGGAACTAGGATTTCGACTTTTTGAGTTTTGAATTTAATGATAATGGATGTTAAGTGATAGTAGTTGCGTTTTAAAGTTAATATTTGTATATATTTGATGAATTTGTTAAAAATATAAATATGATGTTTGTGCAAAATTTACTGAGTTTGGCAGAACTAGCATTCTGTCGGTGGGAGGTCCTTGTTTCTGTTATCATATTATTGTGGTTGTCGTCGTTCTTTTCTTCTTTGTATTTGGAGTTCATCAGAAATAACTTTTTTTTTCTTACAAAGTAGGAGTAAAGTTATATATACACTATTCTCTTCATACTTCAACATTACATTATTTATTGTTAGTTTGATATTTAATACTTGACTAATATAAATTTACATGTAAGCGTAATTTATTTCTAAAGACTAACCATCCTAATAAAAAAAAAAATTAGGCTTGAAATCTCACCCATCATACTACAACTAATGGATGATATTCTACTATTCAACTTTAAGTAAATTAGTTTTCATATAACAAATTCTCTA
The DNA here is from genome assembly GCF_000226075.1 of Solanum tuberosum. Lineage (NCBI taxonomy): Eukaryota > Viridiplantae > Streptophyta > Magnoliopsida > Solanales > Solanaceae > Solanum > Solanum tuberosum. Next base: position 1,351,826 of record NW_006239026.1, on the reverse strand, counting down.
TAAAAATAAAGTAAACAAATCAAATTGTCATCGACTCACTTGAACAGATCTCTCACAACACAATTCCAATAATATAATCATTACCATATCAAAGCCAAAAACTCTCTTATAAAATTAAACAAAAAAATAATAATTATAAATACATTTCATTTTACTCTAGATTGATCCATGAAAAATCTTATTAAAATATTTTCAATTTTTTTTCCCGATATATTATAGGTAGCTATAATAAAGAACCAATAATTTTATTAGGTACTAAAAATTATAAAATAACAAATAAAACAAAAAATTGAATAAGTTAAATTTTGACTCACGTTTTAGTCAATTTTGACCCAAGTAATTTTTGAACAAGTCAATTATTAAATCAAATCATCTTAACTCGCCCAATATCTGCCTATTTACTACCTCTCGTTGGAAATTGGGATCACTCTAGAAGTCTCAATTTTGAGTCCACGAGAGTAGAGAAAATTTCTATTGGGAATCCCGATTACCACCTCCAGAAATATAAAAAAATTTAATCGAACTCTAACATGGATATCGGATACAAATGGGTTCTACTTAGGGATATAAAAGAAGAATTGTCCCACACCGGACAGGTAATAAAAATAACCGAGATTCACCCTCTATAAAAGGACCCCTCTTGTCCAAATTTAAATTATTTTTTACCGCTTTATTTCCTTTTTTCTTTCTTCTGCAACTGAAGAACAACAACAATGGCGGATCACTCTTCTGCAATAATCCCTACTCTCCAGAACATTGCGGCGACGTTATCTCTAAACTGCGGTAAATTAGACCTCAAAGCCATTGCACTTAAAGCTCGAAACGCAGAGTATAATCCGAAACGTTTACCTGCAGTGATCATGAGAATTAGAGAACCAAAAACTACAGCATTGATCTTTGCTACTGGGAAAATTGTTTGTACAGGAGCCAAAAGTGAACACGATTCGAAGTTAGCAGCGCGAAAATACGCTAGAATTGTACAAAAGCTTGGTTATCCTGGGGTCAAGTTTAAGGATTTCAAAATCCAGAATATTGTTGCTTCTTGTGATGTTAGATTTCCTATTCGACTTGAAGGACTTGCCATTGCTCACAGTGGTTTCTCGAGTTATGAACCAGAAATATTTCCTGGATTGGTGTATCGTATGAAGAAACCGAAAATCGTGCTGCTGGTTTTTGCTTCTGGGAAAATTGTTATCACTGGAGCCAAGGTTAGAGATGACACATATGCTGCATTTGACAACATATACCCTGTTCTTACTCAGTTCAGAAAGAAGAGTCGGCAATGAGTTGATAGTAACGAATTAACATATTGAATTGAAATTTTTGATACCATAGTTTTGTATTATGGTATTTGATATGCATTTTAAATTGACTGCAAATAACCAGAAAAGAGCTAGTATTTGTTACAAGTTAATAACGTTTATACTCGAACCTAAACAATCACAGCAAATTACATACATTCAACCATTGTATTACAAAAACATTTCAAAAGTGACCTCCTAAGAAGCAAATGCCATAACCACACAGATTCAGAGAATGTCTGAAAAAAGAAGAAGAAAAACGACGTAATAAAAGTAAATGGAATTAGATAAAAACCCGCCTGCATCCAGGATCAATCCGCAACAACTCTACTTCGACTTAGGCCTGTAAATGGAGGATGTTAGGAAAAAAAGAGGAAATTCAATTGTGTACTTAGAAAATTTGTGACAGGAACTTTTATCAGTACCTTATTGGCAATGTTGTTAGAAAGCCAATCAAGCCCCTCGTAGAGTCCCTCGCCAGAAGTTGCACAAGCGCTCTGGATGTACCTGAATATAGCAAAGGGGAAACATTTCAGAACGTCTTTAACAGAAAGGGATGTTGTCACATGTTTTGGCAGAGCGTTTACCAGTGACGCTGCCTGAGGGAGTGGAGTCCAAGCTTATCGGTTATTTCAGCAGCATTCATTGCATTAGGAAGATCTTGTTTGTTAGCAAAAACAAGCAGCACAGCATCCCGAAGCTCATCCTGAGACATATAGGAACAACAAAGGTTAAACTCAATTCAAAGTATCATCTAGTTTTTTATGCACTTTCTGGTTTGATGAATAACGGATGGTAGATATCTGAAAATAAGATAAAAGGGGGTGTAAGCAGCAAAGAGAACTTGGACTGTGGTTTCCACACGCATTTCTCCTATATCCTACCTCCCCATACCTAGTTTTCCTGTGTTCTTATCAAGCAACAATGAACTCATACACGCACAATGTGGAGTAAAAAGTTGTGCAAAGTATTATAAAGCTTCTGTTTTGCCTCTTTGTTTATAGGACGAGGTAGAAGGAATAAGTTATCTTTTCCACACCCATTTATTCTCAAAATCTCTAGATACATCACTAACAACTTAACTGCCAATCTGAAGTTCTCACATTCTCCAATAAAGGATGAAGGTTGTTGAACTTTGTCTCAGTTACGTGATACATTCCACCAATGGTAACTTTTAGCATGTGCATCTTTCGACTTAATAACCAAAAGTTTATGATCCAGTCTAATATGACACAAACTCTAACCAAAAATACGAAGCAGACACAACTATCTGTACCTACAATGAAGCTCACATCAAAATTGAAAATTCTTAATCTATATTTTACCAGGAACCTTTGAAGATTATTTTTCTTAGTTATCTTAATGCTAAAACGGTCTCATCACCAACTCAGGAGTTTTAGTTCAAGAGGATGTGTGGCAGTAGATCATAAGCAGTAGCCACTTCCCTGCTCAAAGAAGATGACACGCAAATGCTTGAGAAGCAGTTGCAGAGTGGTTTCAAGGTCATTAAAAATATCAGCCTTTAAGTAACTAAGTAGTACATAATGAACGCAGAATAACAGCCACCTAAATGATGTGTTGCATACATAGAACTGATCTATTTAAACTTATAGACTAGAGAGGCTATTCTCATATACCATTTAGTATGAATAGTTCACTTGTAAGGGAAGCATTTTAAGTGAAGTATGCAGAATCAATCACATAATTCCATACCATTTAGCTCTTGAGTTGTAGAAGTCAAATTTGACGCCAGCAAGAATAACACAAATTACAAAGAGGACGAGGGTTATTACCTCATTCAACATCCTGTGCAATTCATCTCTTGCCTCCACTACACGGTCTCTGTCATTGCTATCAACCACAAAAATGAGACCCTGAGTGTTCTGGAAATAGTGCCTCCACAATGGACGGATCTGCCAAAGCAAACATAAATAAGCTGGGTACTTTAAATACTATTCCATGCAACATAAGTAGAGAGGGAAGTTGAGGCAAGACTAATTTTGTCTAACAGAGACCATAACTTCATCCAGATAAGTCTTTGGATTAAAAATTTAAAACAAGGAGTATACCTTGTCCTGACCCCCGACATCCCAAACGGTGAAGCTGATGTTCTTGTATTCAACAGTTTCCACATTGAAACCTGAAAATTATCAATTATTATTGATGGCTCATCTTAGCAGCTATGTTATCAACATCTTATTAAACTAACAACAGGTAGACAATACAAGATAAAATCTTCAGCAACACAAGGCTTTTGCTAATCAGAGCAGAGAAAATAAATCATTAATCAGAATTAATACTTCCCTTTTTATTTAGTGCATTTTAAAGGAAAGTTCTGAGAACTATAAACAACACACACTACTAAACAACTAAAGACAATCACATCGACTAAATATTGGTTTCACTCTTACCTGTGCAAAGGCAGGGGGGAAGATTTGTGTTATTTCACCAGAAAATGTAGTCTTAGTCAATATTCTTAAAAATGATATTCACGAGTGATCCAAAAGGAATTAGCTGTCTGAAACACAGATATTTCTACAAGACCGATAATCTAAGCTTCTTTTTAGGAGCCTTTACATTTGCATATTTTACAATCATAAAGAGATCATCACACAAGCAGTCATCAAGAATCAAGATCACATATTTAGAAGTTCAAAATAATTATTTTGATTATAGACCACATGCCCCTGATTAGACATTGCTTTCCCTGGATCAACAGAAAGAACTGAGACAGATGAAGGATGACTAAGTCATAACAAACTAATCAATTGCAGCAAACAGTAAAAGTAGAGGGACAGTTATAGTACTAGTTCTATGCACATTTTCTGTCTCCTTATCAAAATGATAGGTTAGTCTTTCTTTGGGGCAACTTAGTAGCTCAGTTGGTTAGGTACCTAAACTTTCACATTGTTGGTGACTGGTGAGGGTTCGATTCCCCACCTTGTAATCCCCTCCCCACTTTTCCATTTCCCCTATCCCCATTTTTTTTTTTTCTTTTTTAAGAAGCAATAGGTTCGTCTTTTGAGTCATAATTGCAACAGAACTAGTCATACTTATACAACTTAAAACTGTAGAAATGTTATTGCCAGGCATTTTGCTGCATGTCAGTAAAGTACATACCAATAGTTGGAATGGTGGTGACAATTTCTCCCAGCTTGAGCTTGTACAATATGGTGGTCTTACCAGCTGCATCGAGTCCAACCATGAGGATGCGCATTTCCTTCTTGGCAAATAGCCGGCTGAAAAGCTTGGTGAATGTCAGCCCCATTTCTCTTTCTTCTTAATGATCCCTGCATACATTACAACATTTAATTACACAAATCAAAAACCATAGTTCACCATCTAAGATCAAATGATACAACAGTACCAAAGATGCATCAAAATGAACAGACAATCCGACATCTCTTAGAAGATGGAGAATAAAATTAACGAAATAGAACAGCCCAGTACAAAAACACATCCCACATTCCCCGAGGGTATGAAAAGAGTCTGTCTACCCTGACGCATGCATCACCAGTTTTACTCTTTTTTTTTGATAACCATGGTGTCCAGACCACCTTGCGTGCACTTGACTGATTCCACGAAATGCCTACCACTCCCACCGGCAACAATTACCAGATATGAGATAATTCTATCCACCAAGGCTAGGAAAAAGGGAAAAAATCATCTAGCGTTTTTCTTTCTTCTTGGATTTGAACTTGATCACTACGTCACACCTTGGATGTGCATGCATAGCTAATTCTAGGACTCAAACCCTATGATCTACTGGTCATATAGGTCATACAGAGACAACTTTACCTAATTCCGATTCCATTGCTCATTTTGGACATAAAATAAACAAAACAAAACAAAAATTTAACCAATATAGTAAAGTATTGATTACTCTGCCTAACAAAACTTAAGATCTAGATCAATAATTCACGAATCAAATCATCAAATTAGTACAATTTCTCAGAGCACAAAGCAAGTTTCATGTATCAATCTTCAGATCACATCATAACAACATAAATTCACAGAAAAAATTGAATCAAAAGCTAAGAAAACGTAAATCTGAGATTGATAAATCGAACAAATTGAAGATTTTACCTGAAGAACAGTTTGGGAAAGAGGGATCTAGTGAGAGAAAGCACGAGAGGACAGATAGAGAGAGAGAGAGCTTGAGAATAACGCGAAATATGGTGGAAGGAGAGGCGATAAATAAGTAAAGGATACCAAACTGCAATTTAGTTCAATTGGAATGACGGAAATGCCCCCACGATTTGATGTTGGTGTCCGTCCAACATTCTTCATCGAAAAATTATATTGTAGTATAGGAAAAAAAGACAAATATACCCTGAGTTATAGTAAATGGTATGCAGATACCCTCCGTCATACTTTTGGGATATTGATGCCCCTGCCATCTAAAAATTAGAGCATATATGCCCTTCACTCTAACGGAAGATTAAATAGGGACACGTGATACAATCTTATCCATCGATTCGATATTTAATAAATGTTGGGTCGGTGGATAAGATTATGACACGTGTATGTCTGTTAGTATAAAAGGTATATATGTTCTAGTTTTTGGAAGGCAGGAGCACCAATGTCCCAAAAGTATGACGGAGGGTATATGTATACCATTTACGATGGTTAGAGGTATATTTGTCCTTTATATATAAAAGTTAAAATTACTGTCACGCCCTGAGCCTACACCCTGGGCGGGACCGGCACTTGAAGACCATTTCTGGCCCCAAGCGAACCCTTGGCCTGATTTTCTTAACTCAGCGGAAACCTACTCAACAGAATAACTCAATGCTATGCAAAGACATAAACAACTTAGATGATACATATCTGGCCAAAAAGGCGACTCGAGTCTCAAAATAGAATATTTACATATATACATAGCTAAGAGACTCAATTCTAACTGACTGACTATCTATGAAGCCTCTAACATACTGAGATAGATGTTGGGACAGTCCCCGCAACATCCTAACAAAATAAAACTAGAAACACAAAATAACCGAGTCCT
>NW_006239026.1:1345063-1345179 GCF_000226075.1 Solanum tuberosum | reverse complement strand
AACCCTCGAGGAACCATGCCTTTTCTACTGTGGGAGCTTCTCTAACCGACAAACCATCACTATGAATCTGAGTGGTGATACAACGTTTTACCTCACGTTGCCCGAGGACCATCCTA
>NW_006239026.1:1333902-1343707 GCF_000226075.1 Solanum tuberosum | reverse complement strand
TCTCTTCTTCACTCTCAAGCCCTAGCCTTCACTCTCTTAAAATGGAACAAAATGATCCAAATATCATCCTAACACAACAATATATCCTCAAAAGAATTAGCTAGGGAAAAGACCAAAATGCCCTTAATGATTCCCGGACGGATTTTCTTGTCAACTGCCCAACTTTCAAACGGCCATAACTCGCTCATACGAACTCGGAATTGAGCAAACTCGGCGGCGTTGGAAAGATCATTCCACAAGCTTCACAACCATAACTGGAACTACTCCTAACTCATCCTGAGCTGGAAGTTATGACTGCTCAAAGTTGGCCAAAAATCACTGATTTCCACACTTAGCCAATTTTCCAAATTTTCAAATCCTTTCCAAAAATGAAAATTTTCAAATTCTAAGCCTCTTCTTAGCTATTTCAAATTGTCGGATGTTACAATTACTTTCTAATTTCTAGACATACATAATATGAACACCTCTTGACAAATTTTCTAATTTCGCCATTGAACAATAATATATCTGGTGTGATTCATAAGTGGAGTGTAGAAAAGCCGGTGTAGGTAGGCCTTATAACTATCTTGGGAGAAGTGGATGGTTTGTTTTTTCTCGATAAGATGTTCGGCTCACAAAAACATTTTCAATGAAAAAAGACACATTTAAAAGCATGAGGGGCTAATTTATAAACAAAACATATGCTCTCAAAGACACGAGGGAGAATTGAACTATCGAGGTGTATAACTAATGCCTACTTATAGAAATGTCATTGTTCAACTTGATGCACAGTGACTGTTCAACTTTGTTTTCCCCCCAAATATTTCTCACCAAAGCTCTGATACCATATAAGAAATAAACACTCGAAAAATATTATTAAGACACAAACTATGTTATTACACTGAGCCATATTTATACATACTACATTACAATCCTTTTCCATGAAGGAGATCCTATACAATCATATTCCTGTGCTAACGAAGCTTAAATGGAATTGAGAATTCAGATAGCCGACCCCAACTTTTGTTTGGAACTGATTCACAATTGTTGTTATAACTAACTTCTCGATCATGATGATCGTCAAGAGCATGAGGCGAAATGATGCTTATAATTTTTGCATCAGTTTCAGGGCATTGGAATATCATCATCTGGGGTAAAAAGAACTATGAGATAAGTTGGCAATCGAACTAGAATCACCTTGACTAAGCGGATATTTCTCCCAAGCCCCATGCAGTTCCATGGTGTTCTCATCAACAAATGGTGGATTAGTAGGAGCCGGCAACTCTTCTTCTTTCTCGAGGATCATCTGTAATGCCATAGACATGGATGGACGTAGTGTTTGGATCTCTTGAGTGCACAGAAGCCCCACATGCAAAACTCTCGCGACCTCATTTTTCACATTGATGGTGTTGTAGTTGTGCAACATGAGATTTGGATCGAATAGTTCCTCCACTATACCGCGTTGATAGTAATCCCACACCTGTTAATTTCATCCATTATAAGAGTTGAGAAAAATATGCAAAAAGTTCTTCAAGATTGAAAACTTTGGTAAGAAAAGAAATGGTGATGAACAATTACAATGGAAACTAAGCTTTTTGTATTTTCATCATTTATGCTCCTGTTATTTTGTCTTCCAGTAACAATTTCCATTAGAAGAACTCCAAAGCTGTAAACATCTGCTTTTTCTGTCAATTGGCCATGTGCCAAGTATTCTGGAGCCATATATCCTCTGCATATTAGACCATATTAGTTTTCATGTATTTGTGTACTTTTACGCAAAAAAAGTAGAAGACGAGATGAAGAGATACTAACAATGTGCCAGCAATGGCAGTGCTTATGTGACTTATGTCTTCTTGGAATGACCTGGCCAACCCAAAATCAGCAATCTTTGCACGGAGCTTCGAGTCCAACAGGATATTGCTTGCTTTTATGTCTCTATGAATTATTCGTGTCCTTGTGTTCTCGTGTAGGTATACCAAACCTTCTGCAGTCCCTATAATTATCTTAAATCTTTTCTCCCAATTTAGATCTTTACCTTTGGTAGGGTCTGTCAATTTTAAAGATAGAATCAAGATATGTGACAAAATAATTCTGATGTGGTTATGTGAAAACTGTAAGCAAAGGTGGTTACTTATATTCAACTTATTTTCACATCTATTTTTAGTTGGTGCAATGACGACACAAATATAGCTTAAATAGAAGTGAGGATTCATATAGCAGACCCCTGACTTGTTTGGGGATGACGCGTAGTAGTTGTTGTTGTTGCAAAATCTGGTTACTTACCAAATATGAAGCGATCAAGACTCTGGTTAGGGAGGAACTCGTATACAAGAAAGCTTTCTGGTCCTGAGCAGCTGCATCCCAATAATCTTATCAAATTTTTGTGCTCAACGCTACTGATTATGTTAACCTCGTTATAAAAATCTGCAGCTCTGTGTTTGTTGTTGAAGAATAGCCTTTTGACAGCAATCTCTCTCCCATCTGCCAAAACACCCTGCAACAAATCGGGCCTCAGACTCTATTTAATAGCCAATACTTCTAGTATTGCATTACTGTTACGGACAATCAACGAATTCAAACAATTCAACCATTACATACCTTATAAACCGTGCCAAATCCACCTTGCCCAATCTTGTTGGCCTCATCAAATGACCCTGTGGCTTTGTCAAGAGTCGAATACTTGAAGTTTAAGCTGATGTCATGAAGGATCTTCACTAATTTCTCAGCATCATTTGCCCCTAACAAATTCAAAATTTCCCAGGAAAAAGCACGAGTAGGCCATAACGCCACAAGTTAATTCTTGAAAATTGTCTTCAGTACAGTGTGTGCATTTCACAAGATATATGGTCAGCCAATTCTTTTTGCTATTCTGATTTTTCCAAACCAGTTTTAGCAAAATACACAATATATGTTCATCAACAATATCCTAATGACTTTTATAACTAATTTTTGGCAGAAAAGGATTCACCTTTTCTCTTCTTCTGGATTTGTTTGTTCTTCCAGACACCAATACCAATGAAAGCACCTACTCCCAAAACGACAAAGGAACTAACAACAACAATGACAATGACTGCAACTTTTCCTGCAATGTGGTGATTTGAAAGTTAAAAAAAAGATCACTTATCGGCAAAATTGAGTGTTTTGTCGATAAATAACAGGCAAATCGGGTCAAAAAAAGAGCAAGGATTACCTCTTGATGAGCCTCTACTGGTAGAAATAGCATTGAGAAAATTTGTATCAGAATACCTAATGAAGCATCCAGTGTACAGAGCTCTACCTTCTGACCAAGGCAAGCATCCCAGCATGGATGCAGATGCATTTTGCAAACACGCTGCGCAGGAGTTTGCACTCACAGTCTTCCAACAATCAGCGAGAACATAAGCTGTCATGGTGGAAGACCCGGGCACTGACACTTGAGCACGTGCGTAACCATTGTTACTCGGTGCATTTGCAACTGCTTGCTGAATGGCTCGCCTAGCATTCTGCTGGAACAATGAACCCTTTGTCGTCCTGTTTCCGCATACATGCCTGTCCTCTGGACCAAAATACTGGTCATAGAAGTTGTAATTGTCCGCTCGCATAAAGCAACCATCAAGATAAATTCGCGCCTTGTTACTAGGGAAGCAATTGGGAAAAACAGTTCGCGCTTCAGAGAAACATAAGACACAGTCGGGTAATGAAAGATCACCATAGCATTGGCCAAGTCCATAGCTAGCATTTGGTCCAGTGCCTGTAGCTGCTACTCCATTTCCTCTAGTTCTCATTTGTTCACTTATAGTTTCCATTGTATTGACAAAATTTGAGACGGAAACTGTCGTTCCGTTTTCACATATGAGCTGGACTATCTGGGATCTTGGTTCAGCCACTGATGTATCTGGTAGAAGTAGGATCAACAAAATAACAAAGTGACTACATAACATTGAAGGGGTTGCTCTTTCCATTTTTGCCAAATGAGCTGTACAACATAGAAACAATGTGAGAGGATTAATTGAAGTACTATTAGAGAAGAAACTAGCTTTGTTATGAGCATTTAGAGAAGAGCAAAAGAAAATAGTTTGTTTTGGACTGTGATAGTTCGGACATTGTTTTAAAACACCTTTTTTGTGCGCACGCTTGTGTGTCTGTGAGTTTGTTTAGTTGAGTTTCTATTTTAAGCCAATACGAGTCAGTAAAACGACCGCGCTAGAACCATGATACTTGAGGGGTGCCCAACTCCTTCACCCCGGTCAACAAAACTCCTTAACCGAATCCCGGTTGATGATGAGTCATTTGGAGACTGGAGTCGGACTTGTTTTAGAAACACAATTTTGTCACTTTCAATCTTGAAAAATATGAAAATCTTTTTAAAAAAAGGGTGGGACAACTGCTAATCGTTGTCATCATTGTTGTCCACCAATATCAATTATCACAACCCCACAATCACCGTCCTCAGCCACAACTACCATCCCCTCAATCACCACTGTCCGTCATCATCCACCATCACCCATCATTTACAACCATCACCACCAACTAGCATTACCACAATAACCACCAATCATTATGATTTACGGGCAACTGCCACCATCACCAATCACCGCTATTAGTCACCACCCCTATTAACTATTATTACCATCCATCACAATTATCGGTAACCACCACCATCAACCACCATTGTTAACCACTCTACCAGGCACCAGTCACCACCATCACTAGCTACTACCCACCATCACCACTAAGGATGACAAAATTAGCCCATGAAATCATAATCCGCCCATTTCAGCCCAAGTGAGCAACTAAATCTTATCTATCCTGAAAGTTGCACTAAAATAAAATAAGAAAAAAATTTAAACATTGCAAAATTCATAACAGGAAGATTAAACAATTATCAAATCCTAGTCACATTTACAAAAACAAAACAATACCAGATATCATATGCTATTTTTATCTTATTTTTATACATAACACCATAGTATGTGAGTTTGAAATTTGTACAGGTAATAGGTCAAATTGGACGAATTGAACTATGACCCATTGTTTAGCCCATCACAACAACCCATTTATTGATTCAACCCAAATTCAGCTCAAATTAACGAGCTCACTATCAAAAGAACTTCATTTCTAAAGCTCAAACTCGATACCTCGAAGGATTACTTACCGCCTGCCACAACCGTTGAATCTCAGTGAAAATAGAAAGAAGAAAAGAATACTCACAACGTCCTTCTGAGCTCTGAACGGTCTGAATTCGCCGGATTTTGAGTCGGAAAAAGATATCGCCGGTGCAAACTGATCAGCTGCTGCCAAAGTTGTAGAAACAGAGAAAGAGGGAAAAATGAAAGGGAAATTTTATATTCATTAATGGGTCGTTTGGTGAGGGAAGTCTCTTTTTTTTTTCTTTTTTCTTTTTTAACTTCCAACTTTTTTTGATTTTTCGAGATCAGGTATCCGATATTTATATTGAGATGGACTAAATTTGAATGATTTTTAGTTAGTGTTGATATTTATATTGGAGTAGACTAAATTTAAATTCATACTAAAAAAAATTTATACTAGGGTGAAGAAAATATTTACTAACAAAGACGTGTACTTAATAAATAAAGAGTTCGAATTCAAAATTTCTGGTTACCAATTAAAAATATTTATTACTTTACCATATATTTGTTTTTTGTGTGTGAACTAGAGAAAAGAATTGTGGAAGAATTTGATGGAAGGATTATTTCTTTGATTTTTTCAAATAAAGACTTGGAAGTCAACAAGGGTCTTTTTCTACTTTACTTGCACGTCCCAAAGCCCAAAGGAGAAGAAAAAAAGATATTTTTTAGTTCTAATTTACGTGACAAAGTTTGATTTGATACGAAAATTAACAAGAAAATAATATTTTTGTGATCTTTGATATGTTATAATTCTTTGTATGGAGGTAAATTTTTTGACGTTTGTCTTTAAAAAAGATATACTAATATTTATGGTACTAAAAAGGTTCTCATGCGTCCTTACTAAAAAATGATCTAACTTTCTATTTATAAAAGGTAAAAAAGAGCAAGGCTTTTTAGGAAGTTGTAAAACTTTTTAAATTTATTTACAAGTTGCTTACTTGACTGTAAATCTTTTTAGAAAGTTGTTACAAAGCTTTTCAAAAAACGGGTCGTATGAGAGAAAATCAGAGTAGCTACATATATTATATTTGCAATTTTAAAAAAAAAATAAAGTCGATATAAATAACCGAGCCTATAAAACTCTCACAAAAGTTATGAGGTCTCAATGTTTTGTATATTTTATATGATATTCGAAATTCACAAATTCAATTGATTTAAATTTGCACCTTTGTAATATGGGCTTCTCCAACCCTAACCTCTATTTTACTCTCCAAGTATAAAGTTTTCTATTTTTTCAGACTCCTACCCAATTCTCTATTTTACTCTCTAAAAATGAATCTTTTTTTCTCTCCTTAATATTATATTATTATTTATATTTAATTCTTATTTTCTTATTTCATAATATACGTATTTATTTTTTTATTTTTTTCAAATAATCACTTTATATAATTTTCATGTAATATAAAAATTTATTTTTTCAAATTATTTACTTAATATAAAATTATATTTTTTTCTAAATTTCTAAATAACATAAATTGCAAGTTAATATTATATAATATACAAATCAATGGAAAATTCAAATAAAAGTGAAATTATTAATGAAATATAATTACATAAATACTCTACTTTCAAAATTATTACATTGTTCTCATAAATGCTCTATTAATGCACTACGGAGTTCAAAATGAGCATTTTTATCCTTAATTATTTTATGTCTAGCTAAAGATTGTTCAAATCGGAGATTTTCATGCAACAAGAACAACTACGAATAATTAAAGAAAGAATTCAACAAGCACAACCGCAATCACAACTACACTAATTATGTGGATCATACACTAATTTTTTCCGAATATTGTTAAATCTGAAAAACGACCATTACTAAATTATCGTTGTGATAAAATTATAATGTTATGTATTCTCATCTTGTATTTAAATTATTATGTTATGTATTATATTTTTAAATTAAAATTTTCATCTTATCATTTTAATTTTTTGCATTCGTCATAGTGAAAATTAATTATGATATCAAACTATATTAAAGTGACAAAAATTAAAAAAAATTGAGACATTATTAATTCGGGATGAAAGTAGTATAAATTAAATAATCTATTTTTAAAAATGTTATATAACATTAAAATGAATTACTATAATTAGAGATATAATTAATGGTCTTATATGAAAAATAATATAAGTTAATTACAAAATAGTAGAAATAATAATAAAATAATAAAAAAGTGAAATAGAGAGGTGAATAGTAGTTCTCCAACTACTATTCACCTCTCTATAAATGGAGAATAGAGAGTCATTTAGAGAATGATTGGAGAGGGCATTCTCCTTTTTACTCTCCAAATATAGAGAATGGAGAGTAAAATAGAGGTGCGTTGGAGATGGAAGGATTATTAAAGTAATAATTAATCTTGCAAAAGAGGAAAGGTTGTGAGATGCAATATGGTATGTTGGAGAAGTCAAATACTTTATTTAGTACTCTCCCTATTCTTATTTATGTGATATTTTTTGGTTTTCGTGATTCGAACTTTTTAATTTTGATAATGTATTTGGACATATAGTTTTTTAGTTTTTTTCTAGATAATATATATATATATATTTGGAGACTACATAAAAAAAATGTAAGTTACAATAGCTAATAATTTGTTTGATTCTCAAAATTTGATCACATAAATTAGGACAAAGAGAATAATATAATGTAACTTTAAAAAATTGAGATATAAGTACATACGCAAAGCACGTATCGTAAGACTAGTTCTTATAAAAGACAACTCAAAAATTAATCTACCTCAAGGTGGCAAGGATTTGAGTTAGACTCCTAACTTGTATATTTTAAGCTTGTACTCTGTCAAATTATAATTAGTTTTATGCATCATTCTATAGAGAATGGTTTATCTAAATTACATACATTTTTGTTCCAATTACTATTTGAAAGATTCAAAATGAGTTGTTTCAACAATTAATAGAATTATCAATGTACAAAAGTTCTTAGGAATACAAGTATTTACACACACATCAAAATTGTAGCATTAGATTCTATATAAATCACCACCATATGTCAAATCCAAACAACTCTAGCTAGGAACAAATTATTAAAGCAACTAACTGTACCATAAATACAATTGATTACAGTTGAGAATAAAATGACAAAAATGAATAAGCAAATCTTTAGGCTGAGGTGTGGATATCTCGCTCTTTTTAAGGAGATTCAAGTCCACTGTGGCATAATCTACACCGATCTAGCCATATCACTCTTGACATGTCCCCTTCAGGATACAACAACCCAACAACGTCGTACAATTCAAATAACTCCGAATTAGGTGAAGAGTTCAAGCCTCCACATAAGAACACTTTCCTTCAACATATTATTAGTACTCTCTTTTATATAGTGAGTATAGTTTAAGACTTAGAATATTATTCTTTGTCTCAACTCTCTCTTTCATTGTACTAACTCAATATATACACAATACACCACTTCTCACTCTCATATCCCCAACACAAAGTAAGACCACCCTATTTATAAGTGAAGAATTCTTCCTCGCAATGAATAGGAAGATATTGGGTAGTAAATTGGGTAAATGAATAGCCTAAATGTTACATAAGTTACAACCATAATGAGGTAGAATAATAGGTGAATAATGAGTTAGAGGTTACCAGTGTTAGGGGAAATTATAGCCACATTCTACCATATTAACTCATGTGAGTAATGGACATAAAATGTTGTCAATACTCACATATAGAGCAATAAGATTTAGGCATAATAGATAAAATGAGAAAATGTGTTAGCCACATTCTACCATATTAACTCATGTGAGTAATGGACATAAAATGTTGTCAATACTCACATATAGAGCAATAAGATTTAGGCATAATAGATAAAATGAGAAAATGTGTTAGCCACATTCTACCATAGAATTTTGTGGCCTACATGACATCCTACGTGTATTAAGGGTCATATTTATGTATTATGTCAATATGCACCATTAAGGTACATAAGCCACTTTAATAATATTAAAATGCTCACAATCACCAACACTAACTAATCGATCATCACTTGAGATTTAATGAAATAGTGAGGATTCATATAATTGATTCAAACTTATTTGGATTGAGGTGTTGTTGTTGTACCTAACAACTCGAGCATGATTAAATCTACTTCAAGAAGACGAGGCAAAATGATGCTTATAATATAGGTATAAAACATAAACGAACGCCCAAATTTGAGCTCAACACTCTAACTTTGTGAATGCACATCTAGACACTTCAACTTGGTTTCAACAAACAACTATACCGTCCAACTCATCCTCATTGTGTTTCATGGACACTCGACACTAACGTGACACATAAAATCTTGGAGGTATCCAGATGATTATTTTGTAAGTTGGAGTGTTCAACTGACACAATAAAGACGAGTTTGTTAGAGTTTGATTTTGATGATGACATAATTAATGTATGTGTATTATGTACACATGATTTCTCTCTGTGAAAATCATCCCTCAGATACACATTAAATAAACAAGGAACAAACTAGCCACATTATTTTGGAAATGAATCAATCAAGTATATATATACCCAAGGAATACGCGCAAGCTGTGATTTCGAAAAAAACCAAGAAGATTGACAAGTATATTGAAGTTGTCTACTTTCCTTTAGAAATAGATCTGATAACTTATATACGAGTCCACCACGTGTACATGACCGGGTTCTTGACTTATGTGGAACCTCCTTGCTCAAGGGGGGGGGGGGGGGGG
>NW_006239026.1:1271673-1333697 GCF_000226075.1 Solanum tuberosum | reverse complement strand
ACCCCCTTGCTCAAGGGGGGGGGGGGAGGACCACGACCTATCTAATAGGATTTTCCAACTGCCTTCACTATCTTCAAGCAACAAGTGAATACAGACTTCAACAAACATACAAGGATTAAACTCTTAATCCTGCAACCTGCAACACCCCAATTACATAGAGAGCCAAAGCAATGCCTCTATTTCTCACTATCAACTAACTCTAGTTAATACATACTTCGATCACATGCTACACATTTAACTCTAACTATGCTCATTGTTCACTGAAATAATAAAGACAAGATCCGTTCCTTTATAGATTAGAAACATACCTTACAAGTTAAATCGCACAAGACACAAGCTTTGATTAACAACAGAAGACAGAATTGATAACTTTATTAGGTCCCTTGAAGTTCTTGAAGGCTTGTGTTCTCGAGAGACAAAAGACACTGTTTTCTTGATTATGCTCAGATGTGTTTGCTAGGTTGTTTCATATCAACAAAGATATATTATCCTCTGAATAAAACAACCTAGTGTCCTCCCATTGGTTGAGGACTCTGTCCTCTTTTCCCGTGCTCACCAACCATGATAGTTTGTCAGCTTTACAGTTGTTCCCCATTTAAACATAGAGACATGCACAACTCTTGGAACCAAGTCCATTGTTTGTTAAAATCATCAAAACAACAAAGTTACAAGATCAATTAGTCTTTCTAAGGATCAGTTCGATTGGGTTGCTATCCCTGTCAAATACCTCAAACTGACTAGTTCAAAGAGCCTATATAAGAAGCCATCAGAGGTCAAAGAAAATATACAATTGTCAAAACCTCCTCAAACATTTTTGTTCTACTCTTAACAAACAATGTATTTTCTATTTGATTTACTGTGTAATCGAGAGAGAGAGAGAGGGGAAAAATATTGTTGTGAGGCATTGGATCAATCAAGAGAAAAAAAGATAGAGTATATATAGGGGTGGCAAAATCAAACCCAACTTGCCAGTTCGCCCAATTCGTTTAAGTTTGAGCAAGTTATTGACCATCCCATTTATTAGCTCAATCCATTTCAACCCATTAAAAATTGAGTTGATATGTAATCCGAACTAGCTCATGACAAATCTTGTCAAAATATTTTTAATTTTTTTTTTTTTTGAATTTGATATGTTATATATAATCATAATAAAGAAAAAGATAATTTATTATGTACTGAATTAGTTTAAAATAACAAATAAAACAATTAAACTTCGTAAAAATTGGGTTGAATTGGGTCTTGACTCGTTATATAACCCGTTACTTAATCCTTTTTGACCCAAGTAAATTTGGGTTGGGTTGGGTCTTGACCCAATTGTTGTCTTAACCTATTATGATCCGCTCAATATTTAATCCAACCCGTCCAATTACCACCCCTAAATATATACGTAGGAACTACACTTCACATGTCCTATACAAGACAAACTTCTAGAACTTACAGAGAACTTGCAACCCAAGGGGACTAGACTAAAACCTCATTTGTTTGCACTTAATGGACGTCTGAATCTGAACGGTTCAAACATTAGACCATTAAGTGTATTTGTTTTCATTAAGATTTAAGCACTTAATTGGTCTGGATAGGTGTTAATCATTAAGATATAAAGCAAGGTCTTAATATCATCAAGATGTATTAACCATTACTCTATCCACAATCATCAGCCACCTCTGTCATCACAACCACTACAGTTGCTAATCACTACTAACAAATGCTACCATACTTACCCCATCTCTGTAGTCACCTCCACCTCCACTATCACTATCAATCACTACCACCACTACAATCAATTCCTACTACCAAGAAACGTACTATGTTATCACAACTAGCACCGCCACAGAATATCACCACACATTCTTCAATCACCACCACTGCCGTCGGCACCTCTACCACTGCTATCAGCCACTACCATCACTATGGTCAGTCTTTACCAACCATCTCCATCATCATAACTAGCACCACTGCCAACTACCACAAACACATCATCAATCACAACATACTCTTCAGCCGCTACCATCATCACCACTAATTACTAACATCAACCAACTTCACCATTACAACCATCAACACCACTACCAATGACCATCATTATGACAAACACCACAACACCAACCACCTCCACCATCACAATTATCACTACCATCATTACTAGACACTAACAACAACTATTACTAACACCACCACCACTACAAAGTATCTTCACCATCACTAGCAAGCACAAGTCTTTCATTTTTTAAAATCAAATAGTGATTTTATTTTATTATTAATTTTATTTGGATTGTATATTTATTATGTACACTCAAATATTGAAATAAACAATCTTAATCATTCAAATAATATGCATTTAGATTCAGACGTCTAAATCTTAATGGAAATAAATGAGGCCTAAGATCCACATTGGATCCCAAACAATATAAGAACATTTGGATCATTTACTTGTCTTCACTCACTAATCATTCTCTTATTTACTAGGCAGTCTTGTACTTTTAGAGTCGAGGTGTATATATGTACACAATCAAAGTTGGAGTGTTTAGTTGCCCAGTTGAGGTCAATTTTAAGTGTCTATATATGTATCATGCCTATAATTTATACTTCAGTTTCAGGGCATTGAGATATCATCATCTGGGGTAAAATGAACTGTGAGATAAGTTGGCAATGGTAGCAGAAGCGCCTTGTTTTATTGAGTAGTTCTCCCAAGGGTTGTGAGTTTCCATGATTTTCTCTGCCACGAATGGAGGCTTAGTAGGAGGAGGCAGCTCTTCATCTTTCTTGATGAACATTTGTAATGCCTTAGACATAGATGGCCGTAACGTTGGGATTTCTTGAGTGCACAAAAGTCCCACAATTAACACTCTCGCAACCTCATTTCTTACATTGATTGTATGGTAGTTATGCAACATGAGATTTGGATCGAAGAGTTCCTCCACTATCCCGCGTTTATAGTGCTCCCACACCTGTTAATTTCATCCAATAAAGTCGAGATCAATGAACAAAAATGTTTCAAGATTGAAATTTTGGTTCAAGAGAGAAGTGATTGATCAGAAATTACATCGGAAACTAAGCTGACAGTATATTCGGTGTTTTTTCTCTTGTTATTTTGTCTTCCAGTAACAATCTCTAGTAGAAGAACTCCAAAGCTGTAAACGTCTGCTTTTTCTGTTAGCTGACCGTGTGCTAAGTACTCTGGAGCCATATATCCTCTGCATAAATTGGGTAAATCATCCATTATAGGATGATATTAGTCTCTGTGTTTTTGTGTACTTTTACGCGAAGAATTAAAAGATGAGATGAAGAAATACTAACAATGTGCCAGCAAGTACAGTGCTTATGTGACTCTTGTCTTCTTGGAATGACCTGGCCAACCCAAAATCAGCAATCTTTGCACGAAGCCTCAAGTCCAACAGGATGTTGCTTGCTTTTATGTCTCTGTGAATTATTCGTGTCTTTGTGTTTTCGTGTAGGTATACCAATCCTTCTGCTGTCCCTATAATTATCTCAAATCTGTTCTTCCAATTTAGATCTTTACCTTTGATAGCGTCTGTCAAATTTTAAAGTTTGAATCAATACACGTGACAAAATCATTCAGGCATGCTTATGTGAAAACACACTACTTAGTCTTAATGCAAAGTCGGTTACCTATTAACTTATTTGTACTTTGATTTTTAGTTGGTGCAATGATGAGATGAATTCAGCTTAAATAGAATAGTGAGGGTTCGTATAGCTGACCCTTAACTTGTTTGGGACTAACACGTAGTTGTTGTTGTAGTAAAGTTTGGTTACTTACCAAATATGTAGCGATCAAGACTCTGGTTAGGGAGGAACTCGTATACAAGAAGGCTTTCCGGTCCTGAGCAGCTGTATCCCAATAACCTTGTCAAATTTTTGTGCTGGACACTACTGATTATGTTCACCTCATTATAAAAATCTGCAGTTCTGTGTTTGTTGTTAAAGAACAACCTTTTGACGGCGATCTCTCTCCCGTCTGCCAAAACTCCCTGCAACAAAATGCGCCTCAGAGTCTGTCTAATTGCCAACACTTCTAGTATTGCATTGCTGTTAACATAATCACACTACATTCGGCCATTACATACCCTATAAACTGTGCCAAATCCACCTTGCCCAAGCTTGTTGGCCTCATCAAATGACCCAGTGGCTTTGTCAAGTGTTGAATACTTGAAGTTCAAGCTGTTTTGAGAAAGGATCTTCACTAATTTCTCTACATCATTTGCACCTAACAAGTTCAAATTTCCCAGGAAAAGCACGAGTAGGTCATAACGCCTCAAGTTAATTCTTGAAAGTTGTCTTCGGTACAGTTGTGTGCAAATCGCAAGATATATACTCAGCAATATGTACATCATTGATATCCTAATGACTTTTATAACTAATTTTTGGCACAAAAGTATTTACCTTTTCTCTTCTTCTTGATTTGTTTGTGCTTCCAGACACCAAAACCAATGAAAGCAGCTACTCCCAAAACGACAACGGAGCTAACAACAACAACGACAATGACTACAACTTTTCCTGCAATATGGTGATTTGAAAGTAGAAATTCGTTTATAAATAACCAGTAAACCAGGAGGAAATAAGAGCAAAATGTACCCCTTGATGACGAGCCTCCACTGGTAGAAATAGCATTGAGAAAATTTGTATCAGAATACCTCATGAAACATCCAGTGTAAAGAGCTCTACCTTCTGACCAAGGCAAGCATCCCAACATGGATGCAGATGCATTTTGCAAACACGCTGCGCAGGAGTTTGAACTTAGCGTCTTCCAGCAATCAGCGAGAACATAAGCTGTCATGGTGGAAGACACTTGAGCATGCGCGTAACCATTATTACTCGGTGCATTTGCAACTGCTTGCTGAACGGCTCGCCCAGCATTCTGTTGGAACAATGAACCCTTTGCTGTCCTGTTTCCGCATACATGTCTGTCTTCTGGACCTAAATACTGGTCATAGAAATTGTAATTGTAATTGGACGTTCGGATAAAGCAGCCATCAAGATAAATTCGGCCCTCGTTACTAGGGAAGCACCGGGAAATAACGGTTCGCGCTTCAGAGTAGCATAAGGCACAGTCGAGTAATGAAAGATCACCATAGCATTGGGCAAGTCCATAGCTAGTATCTGGTCCAGTGTCAGTAGCTGCTACTCCATATCCTCTACTTCTAATTTGTTCACTTACAATTTCCATTGTAGCAGCAAAATTTGGAGCGGCAACTATTGTTCCGTTTCCACATATGAGCTGGAGTATCTGGGATCTTGGTTCAGCCACTGATGTATGTGGTAGAAGTAGGATCAACATAATAACAAAGTGACTACACAACATTGAAGGGGTTGCTCTTTCCATTTTTGCCAAATGAGCTGTACAACATAGAAACAATGTGAGAGGACTAATTGAAGTACTATTAGAGAAGAAACTAGTTTTGTTATGAGTATATATAGAAGAACAAAAGAAAATAGTTCATTTTGGACTGTAATAGTTAGGACATTGTTTTAAAATACAAGCGCACACTTGTGTGTCTGTGAGTTTGTTTAGTTGCGTTTCTATTTTAAGCCAATATGAGTAAGTAAAGCGACCATGCCAGAACCATGATACTTGAGGGTGCCCATCACCTTCCCCTCGGTAAATAAAATTTCCTAATTGAAGTACTACTAGAGAAGAAACTAGTTTTGTTATGAGTATATATAGAAGAACAAAAGAAAATAGTTCATTTTGGACTGTAATAGTTAGGACATTGTTTTAAAATACAAGCGCACACTTGTGTGTCTGTGAGTTTGTTTAGTTGCGTTTCTATTTTAAGCCAATATGAGTAAGTAAAGCGACCATGCCAGAACCATGATACTTGAGGGTGCCCATCACCTTCCCCTCGGTAAATAAAATTTCTTAACCAAAATCCCTGTTGATGATCAGTCATTTGGAGTTGGACTTGTTTTAGAAACACAATTTTGTCAATTTCAAGGTTGAAAACCCTTTTGATGTTGAAAAATATATTTTAACAAAGGGTGGGACAACTGCTAATCGTTGTCATCGTTGTTGTCCAGCCATATCAATTATCACAACTCCACAATCACCATCCTCATCCACAACTACCATTCCCTCAATCACCGCAGTTAGTCATCATCCACCATCATCCATCATTTACAACCATCACAACCAACTTGTATTACCACAATAACCACCAATCATTACGGGCAATCGCCACCATAACCAATCACCGCTATTAGTCACCACCCCTATTAACTATTATTACCATCCATCACAATTATCCGTAACCACCATTGTTAACCACTCTACCAGAAACCAGCCACCAGCATCACGAGCTACTACCCACCATCACCACTAAGGATGACAAAATTAGCCCATGAAATCATAATCCGCCCATTTCAGCCCAATGAAGCAACTAAATCTTATCTATCCTGAAAGTTGCACTAAAAAAAAAAAGAAGAAAAAAAACAATTCATAACGGGAAGATTAAACAATTATCAAATCCAGCCACAATCATTGAATCTCAGTGAAAATAGAAAGAATACTTACAAAGTCCTTTTGAGCACTGAACGGCTTGAATTCGCCGGATTTTGAGTCGGAAAAGAGAGATATCGCCGTCGCCGGTGCAAACTGATCAGCTGCTGTAGAAGTTGTAGAAACAGGAAAAAATGAAGGGCAATTTATACTCACTTTGTCCACTTTTATCTGTCCGCTTTTGAAAGTTAGCTTATTTTAAAGGGAAAATGCATAAGTACCCTCGGCCTATGCCCGAAATCCCAGAGACACATCTAATATTTACTAAGGTTCTATTACCCCTGAACTTAATTTATCTATAATATTCTATCCCTTTTCGGCCTACGTGGCACTATCCTTGAAAAAATTGTCAACGTGCGCTGGGCCCACAAGATAATGCCACGTAGGCCAAAAAGGGGTAGAATATTACATATAAAATAAGTTCGGGGGGGGGTAATAGGACCTTAGTAAAGGTTAGGTGTGTCTTTGGGATTTCGGACATAGGCTGGAGGGTACTTATGCATTTTCCCTATTTTAAAAGTTAAATTAGATTAAACTAATTCCATATTTTGAACAAAAAATTTAAATATTCTAAAACTTGCCTATCAATGTGCTGAGAAAATATATTGTAAAATATTAGTCAAAGTTTTTATAATTTAATTCTAAGAAAAAAATTATGACAATTAAAAGTGGACAAATGTAATATTGATTAGTGGGTCGTTTTTCTACTTCCAACTTTTTTTTTCGAGGCGAAGATATTTGATATCTATATTAAAGTGGATTAAATTTGAATGCATGCTGAAAATTTTTATATTGTGGAAAGGAAACAAGCTGGTGTCCCATATCTATATTTATATCGGAGTGGATTAATTTGAAATCATGCCGAAAAACTTTATATTGAGGGTAAAGAAAATATTCTCTAACAAAAATGATGCTAGTTTAAATTCAAAATATCTGATTAAAAATAAAAAATATTTATTACTGTACCATAATTTATTTGATTTTTTTTGTGTGTGAACAAGAGGAAAAATTGTGGAAGAATTTGTTGGAAGGATTATTTGTTTGAATTTTTCAAAATAAAGACTTGGAAGTCTGCAAGGGTCTTTTTCTACTGTACATTCACTGCCAAAGGAGAATAAAGAAAGATATTCGCCCTGTTCAAATTTATAGGGAAAACACATAAGTATCCCAGCCTATGCCAAAAATTCATAAGACACACCTAACTTTTACTAAGGTCCTATTATCCCTTCGAACTTATTTTATATATAATTTTCTACCTCTTTTCGGCCTACGTGGCACTATCCTTGAAAAAAATTGTCAACATGTGCTAAGCCCACAAGATAGTGCCACGTAGGCCAAAAAGAGGTAGAAAATTATATATAAAATAAGTTCGGGGGGTATTAGGTTTTTGGGCATAGGCTGGGGGGTACTTATGCATTTTCCCAAATTTATATGACAAAGTTTAATTTGATACGGAAATTAATAAAAAAATAAATATTTTTGTGATCTTTGACATGTTATAATTCTATGTGTGGATGTAAATTTTTTGAAGTTTGTCTTTAAAAAAGGGGAAAATGCATAAGTACCCCCAGCCTATGTCCAAAATCTCAGAGACACACCTAAACTTTACTAAGGTCCTATTACCCCCCGAATTTATTTAATATATAATTTTCTACCCCTTTTTAGCCTACGTGGCACTATCTTGTGGGCCCAGCGCGTGTTGACTATTTTTCAAGGATAGTGCCACGTAGGACAAAAAAGGGGTAGGAAATTATATATAAAATAAGTTCAGGGGGGTAATAAGACCTTAGTAAAGATTAGGTGTGTCTCTGGGATTTCGGGCATAGGCTGAGGGGGTACTTATACATTTTCCCTTAAAAAAGATATACTAATATTTATTGAAATTCAAAAATTCAACTAATATAGATTTGCACCGTGTTGGGATCTAAAGTAGCTAACAACTCGATCGTGATAAAGTCTACTTCAATAAGACGAGGCAAAATGATGCTTATAAATTAGATATAATACATAAACAATCAATCAAATTTCACCTCAGCGCTCTAACTTTAACTTTATGAATGCACATCTAGACACTTCAACTTGGTCTCAACAAACAACTATACCGTCCAACTCATCCTCATTGTGTTTCATGGACACCCGACACTAATGTGACACTGTGTAATCAAAAGAGGGAAAGAGCGAAAAAATATTGTTGTGAGGCATTGGATTAATCAAGATAAAGAGATCGTAGGAACTACACTTCACAAATCCTGTATAAGAAAAATTTCAAGAACTTACGGAGAACTTGCAACCCAAGGGGACTAGGCTAAGGCCTCATTTGTTTACACTTAATTGACGTCTGAATCTTAATGGCTCAAACATTAGACCATTAAGAACATTGGTTTTCATTAAGATTTAAGCAATTAATTGGTTTGAATAGGTGTTAATCATTAAGATCTAGAACAGAGTCTTAATATCATAAAGAAGTATTATTGTGAGGATAATATTCACCATCACTCTATCCACAGTCACCAACCCCCACTACTAACCTCTGTCATCACAACCACCGCTACTACCACCATTATCAACCACAATTATTGTCGTCTACCACCAACCACATATGTCATCACAACCATCACCATTGCTAACCACTACTGGAAGTTGCTACCACACTTACCTCTTCCATCATTATAATTATACATATCCATTGTCATCACCACCCCCGTCTCTATAGCCCCCGCTACCTCAACTACCACTCTTAAAAACTACTACCACTTCAGACAATTTCTACCACCAACAAATTTTGCTATCACAACTAGCACAACCGCCAACTACCACCATACATTCTTCGATCATAACAACCACCACCACCACATCCATTACTACTATCAACCACTACCACTATAGTGGTCAATCTCTACTACCAACCACCTCCATCTCATAACTAGCATTGCCGCTAACTACCACTAACACATCATCAACCACCACATATTCTTCAGCCACAACCATTATCACCAGCAACCATTACAACCACCAATACCACTACCAATAGCCATCATTATGACCGTCATCAACACAACACCAACCACCTCCACCATATCAAATACCACCACTATCATTACTAGACACCAACAACAACTATTATCACCACCACTACAAAGTATTTTCACCATCAATAGCAAGCAAAATTGTTTAATTTTTTTATGAATCAAATAATGATCTTATTATATTAATGTTTAATTAATTTTTGGTTGAATTGTATATTTATGTACATGTAATGTATGTCCAGATGTTGAAACAAACAATCTTAATCATTCAAATATGCATTCAGATTCAAACGTCTAAATCTTAATGAAAACAAATGAGGCCTCAGATCCACATTAGATCCCAAACTCACAGTTTTATATTAGACAAAATACAAAAATAATTCAATCCCCCCATACTTTCAGAATTGAGGTCTCTAGATGTGCATAGACAAAGTTGGAGTGTTTAGTTGTCAGTTGAGGACAATTTTATACTTCAGCTTCAGGTCAATGGGATATCATCATCTGGGGTAAAATGAACTGTGAGATAAGTTGGCAATCGTAGCAGAAGTGCCTTGTTTTACCGAGTACTTCTCTCGAGGGTTGTGAGTTTCCATGGTTTTCTCTTCCACGAATGGCGGCTTAGTAGGAGGAGGCAACTCTTCGTCTTTCTTGACAAACATTTGTAATGCCTTAGACATAGATGGCCGTAATGTTGGGATTTCTTGAGTGCACAAAAGCCCCACATGTAACACTCTTGCAACCTCATTTCTTACATTGATTGTATGGTAGTTATGCAACATGAGATTCAGATCGAAGAGTTCCTCCACTATCCCGCGTTTATAGTGCTCCCACACCTGTTAATTCATCCAATAAAGTCGAGATCAGTGAACAAAAATGTTTCAAGATTGAAATTTTGGTTCAAGAGAGAAGTGATTGATCAGAAATTACATCGGAAACTAAGCTGACTGTATATTCAGAGTTATTTCTCTTGTTATTTTGTCTTCCAGTAACAATCTCTAGTAGAAGAACTCCAAAGCTGTAAACGTCTGCTTTTCTGTTAGCTGACCGCGTGCTAAGTATTCTGGAGCCATATATCCTCTGCATAAAAAGGGTAAATCATCCATTACTGGACCATATTAGTTTTTGCATTTTTGTGTACTTTTTACGCGAAAAATTAGAAGATGAGACGAAGAAATACTAACAATGTGCCAGCAAGGGCAGTGCTTATGTGACTCTTGTCTTCTTGGAATGACCTGACCAATCCAAAATCAGCAATCTTTGCACGGAGCCTCGAGTCCAACAGGATGTTGCTTGCCTTAATGTCTCTGTGAATTATTCGTGTATTTGTGTTCTCGTGTAGGTATACCATTCCTTCTGCTGTCCCTATAATTATCTCAAACCTTTTCTCCCAATTTAGAGCTTTACCTTTGATAGGGTCTGTCAAATTTTAAGGTTAGAATCAATATACATGATATTGTCATTGTGCTGGTTATGTGAAAACACACAACTTAGTCTTAATGCGAAGTCGGTTACCTATGTTTAACTTATTTGTACTTTTATTTTTAGTTGGTGCAATGATGACATGAGTTTAGCTTAAATAGAATAGAGAGGGTTTGTATAGCTGTACCCTAACTTGTTTGGGATTGAGGCATATAGTTGTTGTTGCAAAGTTCTATTACTTACCAAATATGAAACGATCCAGACTCTGGTTAGGGAGTAACTCGTATACAAGAAGGCTTTCCGGTCCTGAGCAGCTGTAGCCCAATAACCTTGTTAAATTTTTGTGGTGGACGCTACTGATTATGTTAACCTCGTTATAAAAATCTGCAGCTCTGTGTTTGTTGTTGTAGAACAGCCTTTTGACGGCGATCTCTTTTCCATCTGCCAAAACACCCTGCAACAAAATGTGCCTCAGACTCTGTTTAATTGACAACACTTCTGGTATTGCATTGATGTTAACATAATTGCAATGCATTCAGCCATTACATACCTTATAAACCGTGCCAAATCCACCTTGCCCGAGCTTGTTGGCCTCATCAAATGACCCCGTGGCTTTGTCAAGTGTTGAATACTTGAAGTTCAAGTTGTTTTGATGAAGGGTCTTCACTAATTTCTCAACATCAGCTGCACCTAACAAGTTCAAATTTCCCAGGAAAAGCATGAGTAGGCCATAACACTGAAAGTAGTCTTCGGTATATTGTGGGTAAATCACAAGATATATGGTCAGCAAATAAAGATACAATATATGTACATCATTGTTATCCGGGAAAATGCATAAGTACCCCCCCAGCCTATGCCCCAAATCTCTGAGACACACCTAACCTATACTAAGGTCTATTACCCCCCGAACTTATTTATATATATTTTTCTACCCCTTTTCGGCCTACGTGGCACTATCTTGTGGGCCCAGCGCGTGTTGACAATTTTTTTCAAAATTAGTGCCACGTAGGCCGAAAAGGGGTAGAAAAATATATATAAAATAAGTTCGGGGGTAATAGACCTTAGGTATAGGTTAGGTGTGTCTCAGGGATTTCGGGCATAGGCTGGGATTACTTATGCATTTTCCCTTGATATCCTAATGACTTTCATAGCTAATTTTTGGCACAAACGTAGTTACCTTTTCTCTTCTTCTGGATTTGTTTGTTCTTCCAGACACCAAAACCAATGAAAGCAGCTACTCCCAAAATGACAACGGAACTAACAACAACAATGACTACAACTTTTCCTGCAATGGGGTGATCTGAAAGTTTTTTTTTTTAAAAAAAGATCATTTATCAGCAAAATCATATGTTCAGTCGATAAATAACAGGCAAACCAGGGCGAAAAAAAGTACCCCTTGATGACGAGCCCCCACTGGTAGAAATAGCATTGAGAAAATTTGTATCAGAATACCTCATGAAGCATCCGGTGTAAAGGGCTCTACCTTCTGACCAAGGTAAGCATCCCAACATGGATGCAGATGCATTTTGCAAACATGCTGCGCAGGATTTTATGTTCAGCGTCTTCCAGCAATCAGCGAGAACATAAGCTGTCTCATTGGAAGGACCTGGCACTGACACTTGAGCACGTGCATAGCCATTATTAGTCGGTGCATCTACAACTGCTTGCTGAACGGCTTGCCTAGCGTTCTGTTGGAACAATGTACCCTTTGTCGTCCTGTTTCCACATACATGTCTGTCCTCTGGACCTAAATACTGATCATAGAACGTGTAATTCTCCGCTCGTATAAAGCATCCATCAAGATAAATTCGCCCTACGTTATAAGGCAAGCACGAGGGCAGAGTCGTTCGCGCTTTAGCATAGCATAACATGCAGTCGAGTAAAGAAAGATCACCATAGCATTGGGCAAGTCCATAGCTAGTATATGGTCCAGTGCCAGAAACTGTAACTCCATATCCTGTATTTCTCAGTTGTCGGCTTATAGTTTCCATAACTGCAACAAAGTTTCGGACATAGATCGTCGTATTATGCTCGAGTTCATGAGTACAACATATGATCTGGACGGTCTGCGCTCTTGGTTCACACACTGATGTATCTAGTAGAAGTAGGATCAACATAATAACAAAGAGAGTACATAAAATTGAAGGGGCTGGTATCTCCATTTTGCCAAATGAACTGTACAACAGAGAAAACAATGTGAGAGGACTAATTGATGTAACATTAAAATGACAAAAATAAGTAAGATCAAATGACTAAATGCTCATAAAGATGATATTTCACTACTACTCCATCCAATTTCACCGCTAATCGCCGCTACCCACCGTTATTAATTACCTCACCCATCATCCACCACCCTCAACCACAACCACCTAGCCACAAATCATCACTATTCGGTCGACACCCTCAACTCAGTGGCGGAGCCAGGATTTTCAATAAGGAAATTCAAAGTCTGTAGAAATAGACACACGAAGTAGCTGAAGGAGGTTCGAGATCTACTATATATACATAAAAAATTATTTTAACCATGTATAAATAATATAATTTTCTGCCGAAGGGGTTCAGATGAACCTCCACTAGCCCCTAGTTACAATCATCACTACCAATTTTGTCACAATAACCATCAAGCACTACCAACCATCCATAATAGACACTAGTCACTACAAAAAATCACCACCATCAATCACTGCTATATATCGCCAATCACCGGTGTCAGTCACCACCATCATTAGCTATTATTACATCAACCACAATTATCAGAAGCCACCACCAACTACCACTATCAACTGACACTGTTAAGGATCCCTGAAATTAATTAACTATCAGTCTTTCCCCCTAAACCACCAGTTCAAGAGATATTTTAGCACATTATACAAATCTTTAATTTATGATTACTATATTTTGTAAGAAATAATCTTGCATTATTAAATTTTATGCTAAATAAAAATTAAAATACATAAATTATGAAAAATAGGAAGTAAGAGCCTGTTTGGATTGAATTAAAAGTTGGTCAAACCTATTTTAAGTAATTTTTAGTTTTTGAAAGTGTTTGATAATGTTAAAAATAACTTAAAATAAGTTTTAAATGACTTTAAAAAGGTTAAAAATCAAAAGTAGGTCTTCCCCTACTTTTTATTATTTGACTTTTTATTTTTTTGACTTAAAAACAACTTATTTTTATGATTTTTATGTTTGTTATATGTGAAAATTGCTCTTTTTATATCAATCCAAATGGGCTCTAAATATTATTCCATTCTGATGGTCCAAGGAATTGCATTTAGGCAATTATAACATGCATGTTGCAGAAAGTCAAAAGTGATAATTGCTAATAGATTTTTTTTTTATCAACTTAATTTACACGTTAGTCGTAGAATCCATAAACTTCAAATACTGATTTCGTCTTTGAAGGAAAGCGTCTCTATCTGGGCCTTCTTCATTTTCAGAACTTGAATTTGAAATCTCTAACTGAAGGTGGAGGAAATCCAATAATTAAAACGAGCTATGAATTTTGTGGAAAGTTCAAAATTCATAATTAACTTCAGATCCTGACATCCCTGAAAGGGAAGTGCTTTCTACGAGAGCTTTCGCAGGACTTGAGACCAATACTAAGGAATTCCCCTACATCCTTAGTGGTAACAGACGGAGCTAGGGTATCGACCCCTTTTTGTCGAGAAATTACACTATATATATATAGGGATAGAATTTTATTTTATGTATAGAAAAGGATAAAAAATGCCCTTAAACTATGTAAATGAACAAAAATATCCTCACCTGATAGTTTGGTCCCAAAATGTCCTTATTGTTACTTAATGAGTCAAAAATGCTCTTTTCCAAATAAATATTTTAGTTTTTTTTTTTTTAAACACATTCTTTTCCTAACGATGATCTTTTTAATAAGAAAATGTTTATTCTACTTCAATTTATAAAAAAAATTAAGAACTAAAAATATATTTTTTTATTTTAGTAGAAATTTTTTATAGTTAGCTTATGAAAATTAGTGACCCACTTATTATGATCTTATATATATGACCCATATTATCAATTAAAATGATACATGTAGTTATTCTATTTTAATTGTTAAAATGAGATTAAGAAAAGAAAAATATTATTTCCTACTTATTTATTAGTTAAAGTGATTTTAAAAGAAGAAAAATAAGAATAAAGTTTCTTTAAAGAGAAAATTGTATGAAATAGCAAATTATTAATTCAAAATAAATGTTATAACCACAGTTTCATTTAATTCTAATTCGTAGCAAATACTTTGTCATTCGCCTCTCTCCCCTGAATCTCGCTCGCCACTCTCCTGAATTTCGCTTGCCACTCTCCATCGCCTCTCTCACTTTATATAAATATAAATGTATAAATTGTGTTTGTGTTTGTATAAAGCGAGAGTGAACTGTATATACAAATACATATCTTTTCGTCTTAAACAATTATAATTGTACAAATACAAATCTTCTCATGTCCAATTCTCTTTTGTCTTTCTCTCTTTCTCACTTTATACAAACACAAATTATACAAAATACAACATATGGTTTGTGTTTGTATAAAGCGAGAGAGAGGTTTGATATACAAATACAATTGTTTTAACTCGATTCAATTGTATACAAATTCAAATTTTATGTAGATATACAAACACAAAGAACATATACATATACAAACACAGTTTTCATCGACACAGACACCCGATTTATACAAATCGTTGTGATTTATACAAATCAGATGCCTGCGATTTTATACAATCAGATGCTGCCTGCGAGTTTATACAAATCTGATGCTCCATAGCAATGCAATTAACAAAATTATAGCTATAAAGTGCTAATATGATTTTTATGTTTGCTAAACCTATAATCTAGTCTTCTTTAAAAGTAATCTTTTTATCAGTATTCCTTCATAATAATTATTGTATTCTCTCATAGTAACCTTGTCATCACTTTTATTGAGATAACCATAAAAAAAAATCTAGTAAAATAGAAAATATTTTATTCTTAATTTTTTTTCAAATTAAGTAGGATGAATGTTTTCTAATTAAAAACTCATCATTACGAAAAAATGTATTTAAAAAGAAAAAAAAATTATTTGAAAAGGGACTCTTTTTTTTTTTTAAATCAAGCCCCACAGGCTATTTTATTAAGTGAATGATAGATAATTGTAATGCAAAATAAAAGCAAGCACATTTTTAACTCATTAAGTAACCATAAGAGTATTTTTGGATCAAATTATTAGGGGACGACATTTTTATTCATTTCACATAATTAAAGAGCTCACTGAGAACTTCATTTCTAAAGCTCGAACTCGATACCTCTTATTAAGGACGAATCATTACTTACCGCCCCCACAACCATCGAATCTCAGTGAAAATAGAAAGAAGAAAAGAATACTCACTAAGTTTTTATGAGCTCTGAACTCGCCGGATTTGAGTCGAGAAAAGAGATCGGCGGTGCAAACTGATCAGCTGCTGTCAAAGTTGTAGAAACAGAGAGAAAATAGGAAAAATGAAGGGCAATTTCATATTTGATTAATGGGTTGTTTTGTGAGGGAAGACTTTTCTACTTCCAACTTTTGTTGGTTTTCCGAGTTGACGTCCGATATTTATATTGGAGTGACCTAAATTTGAACCATGTTGAAAAAAAAATTATATCGCGGAAAGAAAGTAATTCAGTCCGATATCTATATTGGAGTGGACTAACTTTAAACTCATGCTGAAGAAAATTATATTGGGGAAAAAAATATTTTCTAAGAAAGAGTTCGAATTCAAAATTTCTAATTAAAAATAAAAAATATTTATTATTCTACCATTTTTTTTTTTTTGTGTGTGTGTGAAGTGTGAACCTGAGGAAAATTTGTTGAAAAATTTGTTGGAAGGATTATTTGTTTGAAATTTCAAAATAAAGACGAGTCGACAAGGGTCTTTTTCTACTGTATTTTCACTGCCAAAGGAGAAGAAAAAAGGAGAACAGAAAATATATTCTTCAGTTCTAATTTATGTGACAAATTTGATTTGATATAAAATTAACAAGAAAATATATATTTTTGTGATCTTTGACATGTGATAATTCTTTGTGTGGATGCAATTTTTTTGAAGTTTGTCTTAAAATAGATATAAAATTTGTGGTACTATAAAGGCTTCTCATGCGTCCTTACTAGAAATTGATGTAACTTTCTATTTATGAAGGAAAAAAAGAGTAAGGCATTTTAGGAAGTTGTTGTAAGACTTTTTAAATTTATTTACAAATTGCTTGCTTGATTGCAAATCTTTTTAGAAAATTGTTACAAAGCTTTTTGAGAAACGGATCAAACGAGATACTTTTCATTCTATATATCCACAATCACCAACCACCATCACTAACCACCTCTACAATCACAATCATCATCGTTGCTAATCACTACTAGCAGCTGATACTACACCTACCTCCTCTATCATTATAATTACTAGTTTTGACACACGTGCGTTGCATGTGAAAATCAAACCATGTACCACACTATTTTAAAAAAATAATATGAATATTGCTAAATAAAAAATTAGTCACTCTTAAAACCTCTTAGTTACACATCTTAAATAAACTTTCTACTCCCTTCCCCATAGTGCATTACTTTGTTATTATTGTTTTGTAGGTGTTCTTACTTTTAATATAATAAAATATAAATAAATATTGATATCAAATATAGAAGATATACTAAATTGGATGTTTTAGCTGGAGTATTAGATTAATTTAACATTCATGTTATGGAGTGTTCTAGTTTCACTGAACTTTGAGATTGTCAACGTTTATAAATCAAACTTGAGGTTTTAAGAAGAGAAGAATAGAAAACATAAAAAACCGTAGTTTAAAAATGTGAGGAAACCTGTCCATTTATAGTTAAACATGTGTGGTATTAGTATGTGCATATTGTTTCTTATCATAAAAATATAGAAGTGATGAAGCCCCTTTTTTTTTATGGCCAACAGAGGGTAGTGTATGAAAAATTGCTCGTGGTGCCTTATCAAAAAGAAGTCACAAACCTTTAGAAAAGTCACAACCCTTCAGAAAAGTCAAAATTCATCGGAAAAGTCATAAATCTTCGGAAAAGTCGCAACCCTTCGGAAATGTTACAACTCTTCGGAGTCGCAACCCTTCAGAAAAGTCACAACTCTTCGGAAAAGTCGCAACCCTATAGAAAAGTCACAACCCTTCAAAAAAGTCACAACTCATCGGAAAATTTATAACTCTTCGAAAATATCACAACCCTTCAATGTGAAAAGTTGTCTAACTTTAATATAATATATAATATAATACACATAAATAAATATAATACAATATAAAATATAGAAGATATACTACATTTGGTGTTTTAAGTTGGGGGTATTATAATAATTTAACATTTAAGTTATTAGTTCATTCTTTTAAGGGAAAATGCATAAGTACCTCCCAGCCTATGCCCGAAATCCCAGAGACACACCTAACCTTTACTAAGGTCCTATTACCCCCCTGAACTTATTTTATATATAATTTTCAACCCCTTTTTGGCCTACGTGGCACTATCTTGTGGGACTAGCGCGTGTTGGCAATTTTTTCAAGGATAGTCAAGTGTCGAATACTTGAAGTTTAAGCTGTTTTGATGAAGGATCTTCACCAATTTCTCAACATCATTTGCACCTAACAAGTTCAAATTTCCGAGGAAAAACATGAGTAGGCCACAACGCCTCAAGTTAATTCTTGAAAGTTGTCTCGGTACAGTTGAGTGCAAATCGCAAGATATATACTCAACAATATGTACATCATTGATATTTTTGGCACAAAAGCATTTACCTTTTCTCTTCTTCTGGATTTGTTTGTTCTCCCAAACACCAAAACCAACGAAAGCAGCTGCTCCCAAAACGACAACGGAACTAATTACAACAACTATGACAATGACTACAACTTTTCCTGCATTATGGTGATTTGAAAGTAAAAATTAGTTCATAAATAACCGGTAAACCAGGACGAAAAAAGAGCAAAACGTACCCCTTGATGACGAGCCTCCACTGGTAGAAGTATCATTGAGAAAATTTGTATCAGAATACCTCATGAAGCATCCAGTGTAAAGGGCTCTACCTTCTGACCAAGGTAAGCATCCCAACATAGATGCAGATGCATTTTGCAAACACGCTGCACAGGAATTCGCGCTTAGTGTCTTCCAACAATCAGCGAGAACATAAGCTGTCTCGTTGGAAGGACTGGGTACTGACACTTCGGCACGTGCATAACCATCATTACTCGGTGCATTTGCAACTGCTTGCTGCACGGCTCGCCTAGCATTCTGTTGGAACAATGTACCCTTTGTCGTCCTGTTTCCGCATACATGCCTGTCTTCTGGACCTAAATACTGGTCATAGAACATGTAATTGTCCACTCGAAAAAAGCATCCATCAAGATAAATTCTTCGTCCGTTATAAGGGTAGCATTGGGGCAGGAGAGTTTCCGCTGCAGAGAAGCATAAGACGCAGTCGACTAAAGAAAGATTACTATAGCATTGGGCAAGTGCATAGTTAGTATCTAGTCCAGTGCCGGTAACTGCTACTCCATATCCTCTAGTTCTCATTTGTTGACTTATGTTTTTCGTTGTATCCATATAATTTTGTGACGGAAGCCCCCGTTTCATTTCCACATATGATCTGGACTATCTGAGATATTGATTCAGCCACTGATGTATCTGAGATAAAGCTTAATAAAGACAACTTTTTTCCTAACTACACTCGAACTCGAAAATTCTGATTAAAGACGAAAGAGTACTTACCACTCCACCGCGACTATTTATTTATTTTTTTGTGAGAGAAGTCAACAGAAGAGATGAGGCTGATAGATAATGGGAAGAAAAATGTTGAATAAAAGAGACAAAAGGGAATTTTTTAATTAATGGGTCAAACAGGAAATGGTAAGAGCAGTTTTGTAATAGAAGTCTTTTTTTCTTTCACTTTTGTTTTTTGTTTTTTCAGTCGAGTATCCGGTATTCATATTGAAGCAGATTGAATTTGAATTGATATCGGGAAGTAGTTCCTCATTAGGGGTAATACGTTTTCTAACAAAGACAATTATATACCCAAGAATGCTCGAACCCAAACCTTCTGATTAATTATAGATGAAGTAGTTACCCCTCCACCGCAATTTTTATTGGTTTTTCTTTGTGAGAGAGAAGTCAACAAGAGGAAATAATTTGTTGAAAAGATCATTTGTTTGAATTTTTCAAAGAGTAACAGTTACTGCCTATTTGATTATTGGATTTATATATGAAAATTCCCATTACTGCCAAAAAAAAAAAGGAGAAGACAAAAGATACTCCCCTGTTTAAATCTATGTGACATAGTTTGATTTGATACGGGTTTAAGAATGAAAAAGAATTTAGAATTTGTGATCTTTGACATGTTATTACTTATTCAGGATAAAATATATTGATTTAAAATAAAAACTAAATACAAATGTGAATTTTGACCTTATTATTACTTAACCATGATAAATTACAAGGCTTAAGTCAACCAATAATGTTACGACTCAACTGACACAGTGGAGACGAGTTGAAGCGTTTAAATGTGCATACTCAAAGTTGTCATCTCTGTCCAAGACCTCAAATGACTAGTTCAAAGAAACCATATAAGAACCCATCAAAGGTAGGGCACAATATATAAATATGTCATTTAACTTGGCGTCATTTCACATTTATGTCCTCCAACTTTTGGTGTGCACAAGTAGATACTTAAACTTGTATAAAGTTGAACAAATAGACACACACGTCCTACGCTTGTGTCCTACGTGCATTAATTATGTCATATAGAACTCACGTGTCTACTTATTCAACTTTATACAAGTTTAAGTGTATATAGACTTAGGAACTACACTTCACATATCTTGTACACGACAAACTTCACGAACTCACATAGAACACCCTTGCAACCAAAGGGGACTAGACTGTGTCTATGTATATGCCAATAATCTATGTTTCAATTTCAGGGGACTGAGATATCATCATCTGGGGTAAAAAGAACTGTGAGATAAGTTGGCAATTGAAGAAGAACTGCCTTGTTTAAGTGAGTAATCCTCCCAAGGGTCATGAAGTTCCATGGTTTTCTCATCCACAAATGGTGGCTTAGTAGGAGGAGGCAACTCTTCGTCATTCTTGACGAGCATTTTTAATGCCTTAGACATGAATGGACGTAACGTTGGGATCGCTTGAGTGCACAAAAGTCCCACATGTAACACTCTCGCAACCTCATTTTGTACATTGATTGTATGGCAGTTATGCAACATGAGATTCAGATCGAACAGCTCCTCCACTATCCCGCGTTCAAAGTGCTCCCACACCTGTGAATTTCATCCAATAAAGTTAAGGCCAATGAACAGAAATGTTTTCCTAGATTTAAAATTTGGTTCAAGAGAGAAATGATCAGAAATTACATCGGAAACTATGCTGACTGTATCTTCGTCTTTTTTTCTCTTGTTATTTTGTCTTCCAGTAACAATCTCTAGTAGAAGAACTCCAAAGCTGTAAACATCTGCTTTTTCTGTTAATTGACCATGTGCCAAGTATTCTGGAGCCATATATCCCCTGCATTATTGAACCATATTAGTCTTTGCATTTTTTGTGTACTTTTACGCGAAAAAATAGAAGACGAGACGAAGAAATACTGACAATGTGCCAGCAAGGACAGTGCTTATGTGACTCTTGTCTTCTTGGAATGACCTGGCCAATCCAAAATCAGCAATCTTTGCACGGAGCCTTGAGTCCAACAGGATGTTGCTTGCCTTTATGTCTCTGTGTATTATTCGTGTCTTTGTGTTCTCGTGTAGGTATACTAATCCTTCTGCTGTACCTATAATTATCTCAAATCTTTTCTCCCATTTTAGAGCTTTACCTTTTATAGGGTCTGTCAAATTTTAAAGTTAGAATCACTCTGGCATGGTTATGTGAAAACATGACGTTTAGTCTTAGCACGATGGTGGTTACTTATTTTCACTTTTAGTTTTAGTTTCTGTGATGATAACATGAGTTTAGCGTAAATAAAATAGTGAGGATGACCCTTACTTACCAAATATGAAGCGATCCAGACTCTGGTTAGGGAGGAACTCGTATACAAGAAGGCTTTCCGGTCCTGAGCAGCTGCATCCCAATAACCTTATCAAATTTTTGTGCTCAATGCTGCTGACTATGTTAACCTCGTTATAAAAATCTGCAACTCTGTGTTTGTTGTTGAAGAACAGCCTTTTGATGGCGATCTCTCTCCCATCTGCCAAAACACCCTGCAACAAATCACGCCTCAGACTCGGTTTAATTTCCAATACTTCAAGTATTATATTGAATTGTACTACATTCAGCTATTACATACTTTATAAACCGTGCCAAATCCACCTTGCCCGAGCTTGTTGGCCTCATCAAATGACCCCGTGGCTTTGTCAAGCGTCGAATACTTGAAGTTCAAGCTGATGTCATGAAGTATCTTCACTAATTTCTCGGCATCATTTGCACCTAACAAGTTCAATTTTTTTTATTCTAAGTTTTCGAATAAAGCTGCAATATATGTACATCATTGATATTTGGCACAAAAGTATTTACCTTTTCTCTTCTTCTGGATTAGTTTATTCTTCCAGACACCAATACCAATGAAAGCACCTACTCCCAAAACGACAACGGAACTAACAACAATGATAGTGACTACAACTTTTCCTGCAATATGGTGATTTGCAAGTAAAATTTACGTGTTCAGTCGATAAATAACAGGTAAACCTGGACGAAAAAAGAACAAAAAGTACCCCTTGATGACGAGCTTCCGTTGGTAGAAATAGCATTTAGAAAATTGGTATCAGAATACCTCATGAAGCATCCAGTGTACAGAGCTCTACCTTCTGACCAAGGCAAGCATCCCAACATGGATGCAGATGCATTTCATAAACACGCTGCACAGGAATTCGCACTCAGAGTCTTCCAGCAATCAGCGAGAACATAAGCTGCATCATTGGAATCCCTGGGAAATGACACTTGGGAACGCGCATAGCCATTATTACTCGGTGCATTTCCAACTGCTTGCTGAACAGCTGCCCTAGCATTCTGTTGGAACAATGAACCCTTTGTCGTCCTGTTTCCGCATACTCGCCTGTCCTCTGGACCTAAATACTGATCATAGAAGCTGTAATTCTCCGCTCGCATAAAGCAGCCATCAAGATAGATTCGCGCTCCGTTATAAGGGAAGCACTGGGGAAAAAGGGTTCGCGCTTCAGAGAAGCATAAGACACAGTCAATTAATGAAAGATCACCATAGCATTGGCTAATTCCATAAGTAGCATCTGGTCCAGTGCCAGTAACGGTTACTCCATATCCTCTAGCTCTCACTTGTTCACTTAACGTTTCCATTGTACCAACAAAATTTGGGACGGAAACCGTCGATTTGTTTCCACATATGAGCTGGATTATCTGGGATCTTGGTTCAGCCACTGATGTATCTGGTACAAGTAGGATCAACATGACAACAAAGTGACTACATAACACTAAAGGAGTTGCTCCTTCCATTTTGCTAGATGGGCGCGTGCTGTACAAGTACAACATAGAAAACAATGTGAGTACTATTGAGCACCATCCATAACCACAACTGACGTCGTCACCAATCACCACTAGTCATCATTTACGATCATCACCACCAATCACTACCGACAGTCTCCACTATATATCATCAATCATTGTGATCACTCATCATCACCATTAACTATTATTCTCATCCACCGGCCACCATCTACAACCATTATTAGCCACTACTATCAGCAGAGACAGAGTTAGAATTTTGAGTTTACGAATTTTAGATTCCACAACAAGAAAGTTACTGCGTTCTTGATAAGTTATTTATACATATTAAGTAATTTTTTAACACAAATATGGGATCTATGTAAAAACCTTCTATGTTCTGCCAAACGCATAATCGGAATGTTAGCTCTGCCCCTAACTTTTAGCCACCATTATCACTAGCCTCTACCCACAACAACTGACATCAACCAACATCAATCATCACCAACCACAATCATCATTTGGCACTCACAATCATCACTATCAACCATCCATCACCACCAACAATCAGATTAAATTTCTAAAATAATTTGATGATACTGTATTAGATTACTCAGTATTTTATTTGAATTTTTTATTTATTAGTTTATAATTAAGGACAAATTTTGTACATTCAGATATTGAAAAAACGAACAATCTTAATTATTTAATATTCAGATCTCAATACAACAATTTTATATTCATATATATAGATATATATATTCGTATTCAGATATCTTAAGATTAATACAATAAAATTGAGATGTGTGTTCAAATTTGGACGTCTGAATATTAGTAAAAACATATGGGGCCATAAGTTATAATTGCTGCTCAAGTTATTTTTATAAGTTTATTGGCTGAACTCTAACTGTTAATCACCAATTTTTATTTTTATTTTGAAAAACACTTTTCAATATAAGCTGATTTTAGAAATTTGATCAAATAACTTAATAATTAGTGAAAAAGGGAAAAAAAAACACTCACAAAACTCCTTCTGATCACTAAACAGTCTGAATTCGCCGGATTTTCGAGTCGGCACAGAGAGATCGCTGGTGAAAACTGATCAGCTACTGTCAAAGTTGTCGAAACAGAGTGATGAAGAAATAGAGAGAAAAGAGAAGAAAATTTGTTTTATTGATGAAAAATGAATCAAAGTGGCTTTGAATTAATGGGTCGCTTTGTGAGAGAAGTCCTTTTATACTATTTTTGGTTTCCTAATCTGGTGTCAAGTATGATGATATCCGTATTGAAGCCGACTAAATTAGGATTCGTGTTGAAATTTTTTATATTGGGATAAAATAAACAGGCTCGAATCTGGAATTTTTAGCTAAGGATGAAAGAGTATAAGATGATTTTGGGGCAACTCCCATTATTTTATAATCTCTTCGTTTCAATTTGTTTGTACTACTTTCCATTTTACTCCGACAACTCTTTATTTCTAACATACTATATGACATGTTTAAGACCATAAGATTAAACAGTAATTGATATCATAATATTCAAAATAATAATTTAAATTTAATGTCAAATCAAAACTAGACGAACAAATTAATACGGAGGAAGTAATTTTATTTTATTTTTTTGTTGAGAGAAGTCAACAAGAGGAAAGACATTGTTGTTTGAATTTTTCAAACGAACTTAAAACAGTACAATAGAAGACTTTAATAGATATTTGTGGGGCCTTTTTTGTAATTACTTTACTTACTGCCCAATCCAGAATAATAAAGAAGAGGAGAAGAAAAAAGATACTTCTCCTCTTTCAATTTGCGTGATATGATTTTGATTTGACATGAAATTTTAAAATGAAATTAATATGTTGAATACATATTTTGATAAAGTGACTAGGGATGGAAATACAATGTTCACCATCTACCGTATATACCTTAAACAAATAAAAATTTAAACATGTATAAATAGTACTCCCTCCATTTCAATTGTTTTCCTATCAAGTCGGTTTGAAAAAGAACGACCCCTTTCCTTTTTTGGTAACACTTTAATTTCAATTTTCACGTGACATGTTTATGTCCACAAGATTAAGGGACATTTTGATATATTTGACATAACTTTAATTTAAAATCACAAGATTGAGAAGTCTTCTTTATTTTTTAAACTCCGTGTCAAGTGAAACGAGGTCATTCTTTTCTAAACGGAGGATGTATAATTTTCCATCGAAGGGGATTCAGATGAACACTTATGACCCTACCTACCTCTGCCCTTGCACTTATGCAACAAAGAAGTGGAAACAATAAAAGCAACAAAAAAAAGACATGTGGAAGTCAACATAGTTGGGATGTCACTTGCGAAACTCGTTTTCTCAACTTTCATTAGGAAAATCATTTTTTCCTCCTTTTTAAAGAACTTGTTTTCCTAGATAAAATATTTTCCAAATTGACAAATAATACATGAAAAAATTGAAAAATGTATTCTGAAGTTTTGAACTTACAACTAACCGCTTAAATGGAATACTGAGAATTCATATAGCTGACCTCAACTTGTTTGAGATAGAAACATAGTTGTTGTAACAAACTGCTCGATCGATCACGATGAAGTTTCCTTCAAGAACACGAGGCGAAAGAATATGCTTGACAGCTTGAGATAACTATAATTTTTACATCACTTTCAGTTCAGGAGCACTGAGATATCATCATCTGGGGTAAAAAGAACTGTGAGATAACTTGGCAATCGAAGCAGAATCACCTTGTTTGAGCAAGTTCTTCTCCCAAGGGTCGTGAAGTTTCATGGTTTTCTCATCCACGAATGGCGGATTAGTAGGAGGAGGCAACTCTTCGTCTTTCTTCACGAGCATTTTTAATGCCTTAGACATGAATGGACGTAATGTTGGGATCTCTTGAGTGCACAAAAGTCCCACATGTAACACTCTCGCAACCTCATTTTGTACATTGATTGTATGGCAGTTATGCAACATTGGATTTGGATCGAACAGTTCCTCCACTATCCCGCGTTGAAAGTGCTCCCACACCTGTTAATTTCATCCAATAAAGTTAAGATCAATGAACAGAAATGTTTTCCTAGATTTAAAATTTGGTTCAAGAGAGAAGTGATTGATCAGAAATTACTTCGGAAACTAAGCTGACTGTATATTCGGTGTTCTTTCTCTTGTTATTTTGTCTTCCAGTAGCAATCTCTAGTAGAAGAACTCCAAAGCTGTAAACGTCTGCTTTTTCTGTTAGCTGACCGCGTGCTAAGTATTCTGGAGCCATATATCCTCTGCATAAAAAGGGTAAATCATCCATTATTTGTTTTTGTGTACTTTTACGCGAAAAAAATAAACAATGAGACGAAGAAATACTAACAATGTGCCAGCAATGACAGTGCTTATGTGACTCTTGTCTTCTTGGAATGATCTGGCCAACCAAATCAGCAATCTTTGCACGGAGCCTCGAGTCCAACAGGATGTTGCTTGCTTTTATGTCTCTATGAATTATTCGGGTCTTAGTGTTCTCGTGTAGGTAGACCAATCCTTCTGCTGTCCCTATAATTATCTCAAATCTTTTCTCCCAATTTAGAGCTTTACCTTTGATAGCGTCTGTCAAATTTGAAGGTTAGAATCAATATACGTGACAAAATCATTCGGGCGTGCTTATGTGAAAACACACCACTTAGTCTTAATGAAAGTCGGTTACCTTATTTGTACTTTTCTTTTTAGTTGGTGCAATGATGACATGAGTTTAGCTTAAATAACATAGTGAGGGTTTATATAGCTGACCTTAACTTGTGTGGGACTGAGGCGTAGTTGTTGTTGCAAAGTCTGGTTACTTACCAAATATGAAGCGATCAAGACTCTTGTTAGGGAGTAACTCGTATACAAGAAGGTTTTCCGTTCCTGAGCAGCTGCATCCCAATAACCTTGTCAAATTTTTTGTGCTGGACGCTACTGATTATGTTAACCTCGTTATAAAAATCTGCAGCTGTGTGTTTGTTGTTGAAGAACAGCCTTTTGACCGCGATCTCTCTCCCGTCAGCCAAAACACCCTGCAACAAAATGCACCTCAGACTCTGTTAAATAGCCAACACTTCTGGTATTGCATTGCTGTTAAGATAATCACACTACATTCAGCCATTGTATACCTTATAAACTGTGCCAAATCCACCTTGCCCGAGCTTGTTGGCCTCATCAAATGAACCCGTGGCTTTGTCAAGTGTCGAATACTTGAAGTTCAAGCTGTTTTGATCAAGGATCTTCACTAATTTCTCAACATCATTTGCACCTAACAAGTTCAAATTTCCCAGGAAAAGCACGAGTAGGTCATAACGCCTCAAGTTAATTCTTGAAAGTTGT
This sequence comes from Solanum tuberosum, assembly GCF_000226075.1. Taxonomy (NCBI): domain Eukaryota; kingdom Viridiplantae; phylum Streptophyta; class Magnoliopsida; order Solanales; family Solanaceae; genus Solanum; species Solanum tuberosum. The sequence continues at coordinate 1,305,898 of NW_006239026.1, read as the reverse complement.
CTTCGGAACAGTTGTGTGCAAATCGCAAGATATATACTCAGCAATATATTGATATCTTAATGACTTTTATAACTAATTTTTGGCACAAAAGTATTTACCTTCTCTCTTCTTCTGGATTTGTTTGTTCTTCCAGACACCAAAACCAATGAATGCAACTACTCCCAAAACGACAACGGAACTAACAACAACAACGACAATGACTACAACTTTTCCTGCAATATGGTGATTTGAAAGTAAAAATTAGTTTATAAATAACCAGTAAACCAGGACGAAAAAAGAGAAAAACGTACCACTGGATGACGAGCCTCCACTGGTAGAAATAGTATTGAGAAAATTTGTATCAGAATACCTCATGAAACATCCAGTGTAAAGGGCTCTACCTTCTGACCAAGGCAAGCATCCCAACATGGATGCAGATGCATTTTGCAAACACGCTGCGCAGGAGTTTGCACTTAGCTTCTTCCAGCAATCAGCGAGAACATAAGCTGTCATGGTGGAAGACCCGGGCACTGACACTTGAGCACGCGCGTAACCATTGTTACTCGGTGCATTTGCAACTGCTTGCTGAATGGCTCGCCTTGCATTTTGCTGGAACAATGAACCCTTTGTCGTCCTGTTTCCGCATACATGCCTATCCTCTGGACCAAAATACTGGTCATAGAAATTGTAATTGTCCACTCGCATAAAGCAGCCATCAAGATAAATTCGCGACTTGCCACTAGGGAAGCACTTGGGAAAAAGGGTTCGCACTTCAGAGAAGCATAAGACACAGTCCGGTAATGAAAGATCACCATAGCATTGGCCAAGTCCATAGCTAACATTTGGTTCAGTGCCTGTAGCCGCTACTCCATTTCCTCTAGTTCTCATTTGTTCACTTATAGTTTCCATTCCATTAACAAAAATTGAGACGGTACCTGTTGTTTCGTTTCCACATATGAGCTGGACTATCTGGGATCTTGGTTCAGACACTGATGTATCTGGTAGAAGTAGGATCAACACAATAACAAAGTGACTAAATAACATTGAAGGGGTTGCTCTTTCCATTTTTGCCAAATGAGCTGTACAACACAGAAACAATGTGAGAGGACTAATTGAACTACTATTAGAGAAAAAACATAAGAAAATAGTTTGTTTTGGACTGTAATAGTTCGGACATTGTTTTAGAACACCTTGTTTGTGCGCACACTTGGGTGTGTGTGAGTTTGTTTAGTTAAGTTTTTATTTTAAGCCAATACGAGTCAGTAAAGCGAAGAAACACCAAACATGTCCCAAACTTCTCGCTCCCACCGGCCGGCTGATGGAAATAGACTGACCATCGGAGATATTCGTGTTACTTCGTCTGCACTGGTTTGTACACGAATGAGTGAGTTATACCGAATACTCAGTAAACATATAGACCACTTCAAATCTTTGTTTTCGAGAGGGATAATCAACTCCGCAAATATCGATTGAAACTTGAACCCTTGTATAGGTTCATAAAGCACAACAATTGAAATAGGTAGTCTGTATTGGTATCAGATCTATTCCCATGTTCCGATCTTTCCATTTTTTTGGCCCATTTCTTGGGTAAATTCTCCCAACTATATTTGGAAATTAATTGGTTATCCATAAAGAGAAAGAAATTAAAGTTTTCTTCCATGCCAGAACCATGATACTTGAGGGTGCCCAACACCTTCCCCTCAGTCAACCAAATTTCTTAACCGAAATCTCTATTGATGATAAGTCATTTGGAGTTGGACTTGTTTTAGAAACACAATTTTGTCACTTTCAATGTTGATAACCCTTTTGATCTTGAAAAATATGAAAATATTTTTTAACAAAGGCGGGACAACTGCTAATCGTTGTCATCATTGTTGTCCACTCATATCAATTATCACAACTCCACAATCACCATCCTCATCCACAGCTACCATTCCCTCAATCTCTGCAGTCAGTCATCATTTACAACTATCACCACCAATTAGCATTACCATAATAATCACCAATCATTATGGGCAATCGCCACCATCACCAATCACCGCTATTAGTCACCACCCCTATTAACTATTACTACCATCCATCACAATTATCGGTAGCCACCACCATCAATTACCATTGTTAACCACCCCACCAACCATCACCATCACTAGCTACTACCCGCCATCACTAAGGATGACATAATTATCCCATGAAATCATAACCCGCCAAACCTCCCCAAGTTTGGATTGATTATTGACCCGCCCATTTCAGGCTAAGGGAGTAACTAAATATCATCTATCCCATGAAATTAAACATAGCACAATTCATAACAGGAAAACTAAGCAATTATTGAATCTTATTCACTACAAAAACAAAACAAAACAATACCAGATATCAAATGCTATTCTTATTTATATATGTAAAACACCATAGAAATACCATAGAATATGAGTTTGAAATTTGTACAAGTAATGGGTCAAGTAAGACGAATTGAGCTATGACCCGTTGTTTAACCCAGACAATAACCCATTCATTGATTTAACCCGCCCAAATTCAGCTCAAATTAAAGAGCTAACTTCATTTCTAAAGCTCGAACTTGATAACTCTTACTTATTAAGTACGAAGGATTTTTTACCGCCTGCCACAATCATTGAATCTCACTGAAAATAGAAAGAACACTCACAAAGTCTTGTGAACACTGAACGGTTTGAATTCGCCGGATTTTGAGTCGGAAAAGAGAGATATCGCCGGTGCAAACTGATCAGCTGCTGCCGAAGTTGTAGAAACAGAGAAAACAGGAAAAATGAAGGGCAATTTATAATCCGTATGTCCACTTTTATTTGCCATGTTGGGCTTTTCGAAAGTCAATTTGACTTATTTTTAAAGTTAAATTAGATTACATTAATTTTATATTTTGAACAAAAAATTTAGGTATTCAAAAACTATACGAAAAGTACTATAAATTGCAATTTTTTTTACCTATCAATATGAATATATTGTGAAATGTTAGTCAAAGTTTTTATAATTTGACTCTAAAAAAGAAAACTATGACAATTAAAAGTGGACGGAGGTAGTATTAATTAGTGGGTCGTTTTGTGAGGGAAGTTTTTTTACTTCCAACTTTTTTTTTCGAGGCGGCGATATTTGATATCTATATTAGAGTGGATTAAATTTGAATGCATGCTGAAAAATTTTACATCGTAGAAAGGAGATAAGTTGGTGTCCCATATTTATATCATGCCGAAAAACTTTATATTGGGGGTGAAGAAAATATTCTCTGACAAAAACGATGCTATGGAGTTTGAATTTAAAATTTTTAATTAAAAATAAAGAATATTTATTACTCTACCATAATTTATTTTATTTTATTTTGTGTGTGAACAAGAGGAAGAATTTGTTGGAAGGATTATTTGTTTGAATTTTTCAAAATAAAGGCTAGGAAGTCTACAAGGGTCTTTTTCTACTGTACATTTACTGCCAAAGGAGAAGAAGAAAAGAAGAAGAAAGAAACATATTCTTCTGTTCAAATTTATATGATAAAGTTTAATTTGATACGAAAATTAACAAGAAAATAAATATTTTTGTGATCTTTGACATGTTATAATTCTATGTGTGGATGTAAAAATTTTGAAGTTTGTCTTTGAAAAAAAGATATACTAATATTTATGGTACTATAAAGGTTTCACATGCGTTCTTATTAGAAATTGATTTAACTTTCAATTTATAGAAGGAAAAACAAGTGCAGGACTTTTTAAGATGTTGATGTACGACTTTTTAGAAATATATTTATTTACAAGTTGCTTGCTTGATTGTTTGGTATATTTTATATGATATTTGAAATTCAAAAATTCAACTAATATAAATTTGCACCGCGTAAGGATCTAAAGTAGCTAACAACTCGATCGTGATAAAGTCTATTTCAAGAAGACGAGGCAAAAAGATGCTTATCATTTAGATATAATACATAAACAATCACTCAAATTTGACCTCATCACTCTAACTTTATGAATACACATCTAGACACCTCAACTTGGTCTCAACAAACAACTATACCATCCAACTCATCCTCATTGTGTTTCATGAACACCCGACACTAATGTGACACTGTGTAATCAAAATAGGGTAAGAGAGGAAAAATATTGTTGTGAGGCATTGGATTAATCAAGAGAAAAAAGATACCGTAGGAAATACACTTCACAGAACAAGACAAATTTCAAGAACGTACGGAGAACTTGCAACCCAAGGGGACTAGGATAAGGCCTCATTTGTTTGCACTTAATTGATGTCTGAATCTGAATGGTTCAAACATTAGACCATTAAAAACATATATTTTCATTAAGATTTAAGCAATTAATTGGTTTAAATTGGTGTTAATTATTAAGATCTAGAACCGAGTCTTAACATCATAAAGTATTCTTGTGAGGATAATATTCACCATCACTCTATCCACAATCACCAACCCCCACTACTCACCTCTGCCATCACAACCACCGCTACTACCACCATTGCCAACCACAATTATTGTCGTCTACCACCAACCACCTATGTCATCACAACCATCACCATTGCTAACCACTACTGGAAGCTGCTACCACACTTACCTCCTCCATATTATAATTATATCAATTGTCATCACCACCTCCCGTCTCTACATCCCCCGCTACCTCAACTACCACTCTTAACCACTACCACCACTTCAGTCTTCAAGAAAATTCCTACTACCAACAAATGCTACCATCACACTAGCACCGCCGCCAACTACCACCATACATTCTTCTATCACAACCCCACCACCGCCACCTCCACTACTACTATCAGCCACTACCATTACTGTGGTCAATCTCCACTACCAACCACCTTCATCTCATAACTAGCATCGCCGCTAACTACCACAAACACATAATCAATCACCACCATTATCACCGACAACCACTAACATCAACCAACTTCACAATTACAACCTCCAACACAACTACCAATTGCCATCATTATGATAGTCATCACCACAACACCAACCACCTCCACCATCACAACTACCACCACCATCATTACTAGACACTAACAACAACTATTACCACCACCACTACAAAGTATCTTCATCATCATTAGCAAGCAAAAATGTTTTATTCTTTTAAAATCAAATAATTATTTTATTAATATTTAACTAATTTTTGTTTGAATTATATATAATATTATGTACGTTCAGATGTTTAAACAAACAATCTTAATCATTCAAATATGTATTCAGATTCAAACGTCTAAATCTTAATGAAAACAAATGAGGCCTCAGATCCACATTAAATCAAACTCATAATTTTATATAGACAAACTACAAAAATAATTCAATCCCCCCCCCCTACTTTTAGAAATGAGGTGTCTAGATGTGCATAGGCAAAGTTGGAGTGTTTAGTTGCCAGTTGAGGCCAATTTTACACTTCAGTTTCAGGGCAATGGGATGTCATCATCTGGGGTAAAATGAACTGTGAGATAAGTCAGCAGTCGTAGCAGAATCGCCTTGTTTAAGCGAGTACATCTCGCAAGGGTCATGAAGTTCCATGGTTTTCTCATCCACGAATGGCGGCTTAGTAGGAGAAGGCAACTTTTCGTCTTTCTTGACGAACATTTGTAATGCCTTAGACATGGATGGCCGTAATGATGGAATCTCTTGAGTGCACAAAAGTCCCACATGTAACACTCTTGCAACCTCATTTTTCACATTAATTGTATGGTAGTTATGCAACATGAGATTGGGATCGAAGAGTTCCTCCACTATCCCGCATTGAAAGTGCTCCCACGCCTGTTAATTTCATCAAATATAAGAGTTAAGACCAATGAACGTAAATGTTTGTCAAGATTAAAAATTTGGTTCAAGAGAGAAGTGATTGATCAGAAATTACATTGGAAACTAAGCTGACTGCATATTCGGCGTTTTTTCTCTTGTTATTTTGACTTCCAGTAACAAGAACTCCAAAGCTGTAGACGTCTGCCTTTTCTGTTAGCTGACCGTGTGCTAAGTATTCTGGAGCCATATATCCTCTGCATAAAAAGGGTAAATCATCCCATTTTTTGTGTACTTTTACGCGAAAAATTAGAAGATGGGATGAAGAAATACTAACAATGTGCCAGCAATGGCAGTGCTTATGTGACTCTTGTCTTCTTGGAATGACCTGGCCAAACCAAAATCAGCAATCTTTGCACGGAGCCTCGAGTCCAACAGGATGTTGCTTGCCTTAATGTCTCTGTGAATAATTCGTGTATTTGTGTTCTCGTGTAGGTATACCATTCCTTCTGCTGTCCCTATAATTATCTCAAATCTTTTCTCCCAATTTAGAGCTTTACCTTTGATAGGGTCTGTCAAATTTTAAGGTTAGAATCAATATACATGACAAAGTCATTCCACTTAGTCTTAATGCAACGTCGGTTTCTTGAGTTTAACTTATTTTCACTTTTTTTTTAGTTGGAGTAATGATGACATGAGTTTAGCATAAATAGAATAGCGAGGATTCATAAGGCCGACCCCTAACTTGTTTGGGACTGAGGTATAGTAATTGTTGTTGCAATGTCGGGTTACTTACCAAATATGAAGCGATCAAGACTCTGGTTAAGGAGTAACTCGTATACAAGAAGGCTTTCCGGTCCTGAACAGCTGCATCCCAATAACCGTGTCAAATTTTTGTGCTGGACACTACTGATTATGTTAACCTCGTTATAAAAATCTGCAGCTCTGTGTTTGTTGTTGAAGAACAGCCTTTTGATGGTGATCTCTCTTCCGTCTGCCAAAACACCCTGCAACAATTGTATCTCAAACTCTGTTTAATTGCCTTGCTGTTAACATTCAGCCATTACATACCTTATAAACTGTGCCAAATCCACCTTGCCCGATCTTGTTGGCCTCATCAAATGACCCCGTGGCTTTGTCAAGTGTCGAATACTTGAAGTTCAAGCTGTTTTGATGAAGGATCTTCACTAATTTCTCAACATCATTTGCACCTAACAAGTTCAAATTTCACAGGAAAAGCACGAGTAGCCATAACGCCTCAAGTTAATTCTTGAAAGTTGTTTCGGTACAGTTGTGTGCAAATCGCAAGATATATACTCAGCAATATGTACATCATTGATATTTTTGGCACAAAAGTATTTACCTTTTCTCTTCTTCTGGATTTGTTTGTTCTTCCAAACACCAAAACCAACGAACGCACCTGCTCCCAAAACGACAACGGAACTAATTACAACAACTATGACAATGACTACAACTTTTCCTGCATTATGGTGAATTTGAAAGTAAAAATTAGTTCATAATAACCGGTAAACCAGGACGAAAAAAGAGCTAAACGTACCCCTTGATGACGAACCTCCACTGGTAGAAGTATCATTGAGAAAATTTGTATCAGAATATCTCATGAAGCATCCAGTGTAAAGGGCTCTACCTTCTGACCAAGGTAAGCATCCCAACATAGATGCAGATGCATTTTGCAAACACGCTGCACAGGAATTCGCGCTTAGTGTCTTCCAACAATCAGCGAGAACATAAGCTGTCTCGTTGGAAGGACCGTGTACTGACACTTCGGCACGCGCATAGCCGTCATTACTCGGTGCATTTGCAACTGCTTGCTGAATGGCTAGCCTAGCATTCTGTTGGAACAATGCACCCTTTGTCGTCCTGTTTCCGCATACATGCCTGTCTTCTGGACCTAAATACTGGTCATAGAACATGTAATTGTCCACTCGAAAAAAGCATCCATCAAGATAAATTCTTCGTCACTTGCGAAACTCGTTTTCTCAACCTAGGAAAATCATTTTTTCCTCCTTTTTAAAGAACTTGTTTTCCTAGATAAAATATTTTCCAAATTGACAAATAATACATGAAAAAATTGAAAAATGTATTCTGAAATTTTAAACTTACAACTAACCGCTTAAATGGAATACTGAGAATTCATATAGCCGACCTCAACTTGTTTGAGACAGAAACATAGTTGTTGTGGTTGTTGTAACAAACTACTCGATCGATCAAGAAGAAGTCTCCTTCAAGAACACGAGGCGAAAGTATATGCTTGACAGCTTGAGATAACTACAATTTTTACATCACTTTCAGTTCAGGAGCACTGAGATATCATCATCTGGGGTAAAAAGAACTGTGAGATAAGTTGGCAGTCGAAGCAGAATCGCTTTGTTTGAGCAAGTTCTTCTCCCAAGGGTCGTGAAGTTCCATGGTTTTCTCATCCACGAATGGCGGTTTAGTAGGAGGAGGCAACTCTTCGTCTTTCTTCACGAGCATTTTTAATGCCTTAGACATGAATGGACGTAACATTGGGATCTCTTGAGTGCACAAAAGTCCCACATGTAACACTCTCGCAACCTCATTTTGTACATTGATTGTATGGCAGTTATGCAACATGAGATTCAGATCGAACAGCTCCTCCACTTTCCCACGTTGAAAGTGCTCCCACACCTGTTAATTTCATCTAATAAAGTTACGATCAATGAACAGAAATGTTTTCCTAGATTTAAAATTTGGTTCAAGAGAGAAGTGATTGATCAGAAATTACATTGGAAACTAAGCTGACTGTATCTTCGTCGTTTTTTCTCTTGTTATTTTGTTTTCCAGTAACAATCTCTAGTAGAAGAACTCCAAAGCTGTAAACATCTGCTTTTTCTGTTAATTGACCATGTGCTAAGTATTCTGGAGCTATATATCCCCTGCATTATTGGACCATATTAGTCTTTGCATTTTTTGTGTACTTTTACGCGAAAAAATAGAAGACGAGACGAAGAAATACTGACAATGTGCCAGCAGGGACAGTGCTTATGTGACTCTTGTCTTCTTGGAATGACCTGGCCAACCCAAAATCAGCAATCTTTGCACGGAGCCTCGAGTCCAACAGGATGTTGCTTGCCTTTATGTCTCTGTGGATTATTCGGGTCTTTGTGTTCTCGTGAAGGTATACCAATCCTTCTGCTGTACCAATAATTATCTCAAATCTTTTCTCCCAGTTTAGAGCTTTACCTTTTATAGGGTCTGTCAAATTTTAAAGTTAGAATCACTCTGGCATGGCTATGTGAAAACATGACATTTAGTCTTAACGCGATGGCGGTTACTTATTTTCACTTTTATTTTTAGTTTGTGTGATGATAACATGAGTTTAGCGTAAATAAAATTGGGAGGATGACGCTTACATACCAAATATGAAGTGATCAAGACTCTGGTTAGGGAGGAACTCGTATACAAGAAGGCTTTCCGGTCCTGAGCAGCAGCATCCCAATAACCTTATCAAATTTTTGTGCTCAATGCTGCTGACTATGTTAACCTCGTTATAAAAATCTGCAACTCTGTGTTTGTTGTTGAAGAACAGCCTTTTGACGGCGATCTCTCTCCCATCTGCCAAAACACCCTGCAACAAATCACGCCTCAAACTCGGATTAATTGCCAACACTTCAAGTATTATATTGAATTGCACTACATTCAGCTATTACATACTTTATAAACCGTGCCAAATCCACCTTGCCCGAGCTTGTTGGCCTCATCAAATGACCCCGTGGCTTTGTCAAGCGTCGAATACTTGAAGTTCAAGCTGATGTCATGAAGTATCTTCACTAATTTCTCGGCATCATTTGCACCTAACAAGTTCAAATTTTTTTATTCTAAGTTTTCGAATAAAGATGCAATATATGTACATCATTGATATCCTAATGACTAATTTTTGGCACAAAAGTATTTACCCTTTCTCTTCTTCTGGATTAGTTTATTCTTCCAGACACCAATACCAATGAAAGCACCTACTCCCAAAACGACAACGGAACTAACAACAATGATAGTGACTGCAACTTTTCCTGCAATATGGTGATTTGCAAGTAAAATTTACGTGTTCAGCCGATAAATAACAGGTAAACCAGGACGAAAAAAGAGAAAAAAGTACCCCTTGATGACCAGCCTCAGTTGGTAGTAATAGCATTGAGAAAATTGGTATCGGAATACCTCATGAAGCATCCGGTGTACAGAGCTCTACCTTCTGACCAAGGCAAGCATCCCAACATGGATGCAGATGCATTTTGCAAACACGCTGCACAGGAATTTGCACTCAGTGTCTTCCAGCAATCAGCGAGAACATAAGCTGTATCATTGGAATCCCTCGGAAATGACACTTGGGAACGCGCATAGCCATTATTACTCGGTGCATTTCCAACTGCTTGCTGAACAGCTGCCCTAGCATTCTGTTGGAACAATGAACCCTTTGTCGTCCTGTTTCCGCATACTCGCCTGTCCTCTGGACCTAAATACTCGTCATAGAAACTGTAATTCTCCGCTCGCATAAAGCAGCCATCAAGATAAATTCGTGCTCCGTTATAAGGGAAGCACTGGGGAATAAGGGTTCGTACTTCAGAAAAGCATAAGACACAGTCGACTAATGATAGATCACCGTAGCATTGGCTAATTCCATAGGTAGCATCTGGTCTAGTGCCAGTAACTGCTACTCCATATCTTCTAGCTCTCACTTGTTCACTCAACGTTTCCATTGTACCGACAAAATTTGGGACGGAAACCGTCGTTCTGTTTCCACATATGAGCCGGATTATCTGGGATCTTGGTTCAGCCACTGATGTATCTGGTAGAAGTAGGATCAACATGACAACAAAGTGACTACATAACACTGAAGTAGTTGCTCCTTCCATTTTGCTAGATGAGCTGTACAACATAGAAAACAATGTAAGAAAATCAACATAGGCCGCGTTTGTTTGCATTTAATGAATGTCTGAGTCTTAATTCTTCATCTTTTAGTCATTATATGTGCCTTTTAATGGCTAAATCTTAATCAATCGTTAAGTTCATTTGTTCTTTTGTTTTGTCACCGCTTAACGAGTCTGAGTATATCTAAATAACTAAGACCTATAACAAAATTTTAATATCATTAAGATGTTAAGAATTTCTACAAAGATGCTATTCCAACACTACTCCATCCACTTTCACTCCTAATCGCACTGCATTTCTAGGCGGGAACTTTTATTTGAATGGACTTTCAACTATTTTTTCTTTTACGGATTTGGTTTGAAGAAGAAGAAATACACAACTCAAACAAATGTCATTGCATCTAGAGAAGAAATAAGTAGTTGAAAATCATAATTTTGGCTTAAAACATATTATTTGGCTAAATTATAACTTTTTGCTACTTTCGTACTTAAATTATTGGGTGTTCACAGTACCGTTACAACTGTTAATGTAGGGAGTACTTACCGTCCACCACAACTGCTGATGGTTCTCTTTTGTTTATATACTCCTTACCAAATTTTCAAGGTAGAAAATATAAAGACCCCCCTAAACTTTACACAAATTATTCGTTGCATACCTAAACTATTATTAGTCTGAATAAGCCCCTGAGCTTAGATATTTGATAGTGTCTTTACCCCGCACAATCTCGTCCCGTTTAGGGTAATTAAGACTATTGATAGTTTAGGCATTCTAACTAATAATTCATGCTAAGTTTTAGGTTGGTCATTAGGTGTTCTACCAAATTTGCACTCAAACAAATATATAGTCTGTTTGGCCAAGTATTTGGAGGGTAAAAATTGATTATTTTACAAAAATGGGGTGTTTGGTCCAGCTTTTGAGGGGAAAAAAAAAAGTTCTCCAGTGTAACAGAAGCTATTTTTCAGAAGCTAAAAAAAGTAGTTTTTCCATAAAGTAATTTTTTGGTAAATACTTTTGAGGAAAACTTACTATAGAGCTTATTTGGATTGACTTATTTTAGATTTGTTAAAGTGAAAATAGTTTTTAAACACTTTTATAATAGGCATAATACATAAATGCCCTTTAACTTAGCCTTACGGTACGCGTGTCTATTTATTCAATTTTATACAAGTTTAAGTGTCTACTTGTGCATACTCAAAGTTGGTGGCATAGTTGTCCGCTGAAGGCAAGTTAAGGGTCATGTTTATGTATTATGCCTTACATATTTAAAAGGGCACAAATGTGAAATAAAACCCATTAAAGAACATATTTATGTATTATGTCTTTATAATAGTGTATAAAAGAAGTGATTTTAAGTTCCTTTTTAAAGCCAAATAACAAAAATAAATCAAAAAGTCATAAATTAAGTTAGGCTTACAAATTTAAAAACACTTTTAAAAGTTTGATGAATATTAATTGCTGCTCAAGTTATTTTTATGAAACACAAATTATTTCTCACCAAAAAATATTTTTTTGAAAAAACACTTTTCCATACCAGCTAATTTTAGAAATTTGATCAAACAACTTAATAATTAGTGAAAACAGAAGAAGAAGGAAAAAAAAAAGAAACACTCACAAAACTCCTTGTGATAACTAAACAGTCTGAATTCACCCGATTTTCGAGTCGAAACTGAGAGATCGCCGGTGAAAATAGATCAGTTGCTATCAAAGTTGTAGAAACGGAGTGTTGAAGAAACAAAGAGAAAAGAGAAGAAAATGAAAGGAACAAATAAAGAAACAGTTGCTGTCAAAGTAGTAGAAACAGAGAGAAAAGAGAAGAAAATGAAAGGAACAAATAAAGTAACCGTTGCTGTCAAAGTTGTAGAAACAGAGAGAAGAGAGAAGAAAATGAAAGGAACAAATAAAGAAATAAAATTTGTTTTATTGATGAAAATGAATCAAAGTGGCTTTGTGAAGAAGTCCCTGTCTCAATTTATGTGACACATTTCGCTTTTCGAAAATCAAACAGTTTAAGTTTGATCGAGAATTTGCTCATGGAATCTTCAAATTTTTTAAAATGAAAATTTATATATTTGTAAACTACATAAAAAGTACTATAAGTCTCAATAATTGATAATTCAAAATAATTAAAAGATAAATGAAAAAATGACGGTCAAAGATAGACTTGTTTGAATCTCGAAATTCGAAATGTGTCACATAAATTGGGACAGAGGGAGTATTAACTCATTTTTGGTTTCCCAATCTGGTGTACGATATCTATATTGAAGCCGATTAAATCTGATTTGTGTTGAAATTTTTTATATTGGGCTAAAATATTTTCTAACAAGGATAATTTTATACCCAATAAAACTCGAACAAGAAACTTTTAGTTTAGGATGAAAAAGTATTTATCATTTTGAATTTTATGTTTTAATTTTAATTTGTTTGTCTAACTTTCTATTTTAGTCTGTCAACTCTTTATTTCTAATTTTCTATACGATATATATAAGGCCACAAGATTAAACAATATTTTGGTATGTTTTATATATTTTTAATCTAAGTTCATAATATTCACAATAATAAATTTGGTAGGCGTTTGGACATATGATTTCCTGTTTATTTCATCTCGAGATGAAATCTAAAATTTTCCAAAAATCAAAATTTGAGATTTTTCAAATACAAAAATTGACTCACAAATTTATATTTTGTAAAACATCACATTTATACTGCTAACCATTTATTTCATATGTAAATAAAATTTATAATTCATATCATTACTTTTTAAATCATATACATCTCATATAATGATTATTCTCACTAACATATAATTTATTACTACTTCAAATCAGTTTCTACTTTACCATTTATATTCACCAAATTCATTATTTTTTATCAAATTAATTTACCAACCAAATTGACCATAAATGGCTCAAAGTAGCAATGTTGGTTTGTCTTATCAGTCATATGAACGAGAAATGCAAGTTCAACTGAGAAGATTGAATGTACTATGTGGCTGAACTATATTTAAGCCTAGTACACCACAACTTATATATGTTTAATTTTATTTTTTTAATTGAATTAAAGTTTGATCAATAAATACTGTATTTTTAAAAATATCTTTGTGATGTATTATGGAATTTTATAAACTTTGCTTATTTGGTAAGATTGAATAAAGAATTGAGACAATTTTAATAGTTTTATAACTTATAGGATTTTTATGTTTATGATAAAATAAACAACATAAAAAGTCCAAATCACATGTCCAAACAAAACTCCAACTCTATTTAATGATTTCAGATCATAATTTATATCTCATGGCCAACTGGACCCTTAATGTCAAGTCAAAACTAAACAAACAAATTAATACGGAGAAAGTTAAAAAATTGTTGAGAGAAGTCAACAAGAGGAAAGACATTGTTGTTTGAATACTACTTTGAAAGACTTTAATAGATATTTGTGGGGCCGGTTTCCTAACTACTTTACTTACTGCCCATACCAAAATAATAAAGAGGGGAGAAGAAAAAAGATACTTCTCCTTTTAATTTGTGTGACGTTGTTTGATTTGACACGAAATTAACATGTAAGGATATACGTTTTGATAAAGTGATTAGGAATGTGGATATCTCACTTATTAGGCAGTGGCGGAGCTAGCATTTTCATCCAAGAATTCAAAATATAAAAAAAGTAAATACATGAAGAATTTATTACAGAGGCGGAGCTAGGATTAGGAATTGGGAGGTTCTAAACTTTTTGTTGATAGTGGATTTGAGCCCACAACTCTAGTGTGGAAAGCATTTTCACAGCCTCTTCCTTACCACTAAGTTGTCAATCAGTTTTGTTAGGGGTTCACGAGTTAATATACATATATATATTTATTGAATTTTTTGGTACAAATACAAGATCTACGGAAAAGCTATTGGGTTCTTCCGAACCCACGAACCCCCACCTAGCTCCGCCCCTGTGAAGAAATCGAAGAGGTTATTGTATATACATAAAAAAAATAAAAATTAAAACATGTATAAATAGAATAATTTTCTATTGAAGGGGGTTCAGATGAACACCTTCGACCCTACCTACCTCTGCCCTTGCACTTACGCATAGTTGGGTTGTCACTTGCGTCTTGTGGAGCTTGTTTTCCTAGATAAAATATTTTCCTAATTGACAAATAATACATGAAAAAATTGAAAAATGTATTATGAAGTTTTGAACTTACAACTAACTGCTTGATCATGAGTTGTGGAATACTGAGAATTCATATTACCGACCTCAACTTGTTTGGGACAGAAACATAGTTGTCGTTGTTGTAACTAACTGCTCGATCACGATGAAGTTTCCTTCAAGAACACGAGGCGAAATGATATGCTTGAGATAACTATAATCTTTACATCACTTTCAGTTCAGGAGCACAGAGATATCATCATCTGGGGTAAAAAGAACCTGTGAGATAAGTTTGGCAATCGAAGCAGAATCGCCTTGTTTAAGCAAGTACTTATCCCAAGGGTCGTGAAGTTCCATGGTTTTCTCATCCACGAATGGCGGATTAGTAGGAGGAGGCAACTCTTCGTCTTTCTTCACGAACATTTGTAATGCCTTAGACATGGATGGCCGTAATGATGGAATCTCTTGAGTGCACAAAAGTCCCACATGTAACACTCTCGCAACCTCATTTTTCACATTGATTGTATGGTAGTTATGCAACATGAGATTCGGATCGAACAGTTCCTCCACTATACCGCGTTGAAAGTGCTCCCACACCTGTTGAATTCATTCAATAAAGTTAAGATCAATGGACAAATATGTTCTCCAAGATTGAAATTTTGGTTCTTCAGAGAAGTGATTGATCAGAAATTACATTGGAAACTAAGCTAACTGTATCTTCGTCATTTTTTCTCTTGTTATTTTGTCTTCCAGTAACAATCTCTAGTAGAAGAACTCCAAAGCTGTAAACGTCTGCTTTTTCTGTTAGCTGACCGCGTGCTAAGTATTCTGGAGCCATATATCCTCTGCACATATTGTACCATATTAGTTTTCATATACTTTTACGCGACAAAAGTAGAAGACGAGACGAAGAAATACTAACAATGTGCCAGCAATGGCAGTGCTTATGTGACTCTTGTCTTCTTGGAATGACCTTGCCAACCCAAAATCAGCAATCTTTGCACGGAGCCTCAAGTCCAACAGGATGTTGCTTGCTTTTATGTCTCTGTGAATTATTCGTGTCTCTGTGTTCTCGTGAAGGTATACCAATCCTTCTGCTGTCCCTATAATTATCTCAAATCTTTTCTTCCAATTTAGAGTTTTACCTTTAATAGGGTCTGTCAAATTTTAAGGTTAGAATCAATATACATGACAAAGTCATGTGCTGGTTATGTGAAAACACAACACTTAGTCTTAGCTTAATGCAAAGTCGGTTACCTATGTTTAACTTATTTGTACTTTTTTTTTTAGTTGGTGCAATGATATACATGAGTTTAGCTTAAATAGAATAGTGAGGGTTTGTTTAGCTAAACCCCAACTTGTTTGGGACGGACACGTAGTTAAAGTCCAGTTACTTACCAAATATGTAGCGATCAAGACTCTGGTTAGGGAGTAACTCGTATACAAGAAGGTTTTCCGTTCCTGAGCAGCTGCACCCCAATAACCTTGTCAAATTTTTGTGCTGGACGCTACTGATTATGTTAACCTCGTTATAAAAATCTGCAGCTGTGTGTTTGTTGTTGAAGAACAGCCTTTTGACAGCGATCTCTCTCCCGTCTGCCAAAACACCCTGCAACAAAATGTGACTCAGACTCTATCTAATTGCCAACACTTCTTGCATTGATGTTAACATAATCACACTACATTCAACCATTACATACCTTATAAACCGTGCCAAATCCACCCTGTCCGAGCTTGTTGGCCTCATCAAATGAACCCGTGGCTTTGTCAAGTGTCGAATACTTGAAGTTCAAGTTGTTTTGATCAAGGATCTTCACTAATTTCTTAACATCATTTGCACCTAAAAAGTTCAATTTTTTAATTCTAAGTTTTAGAATACAGATACAATATATGTACATCATTTAACTATCCTAATGACTTTTATAACTAAATTTTCGCATAAAAGTATTTACCTTTTCTCTTCTTCTGGATTTGTTTGTTCTTCCAGACACTAAAACCAACAAAAGCAGCTGCTCCCGAAACGACAACGGAACTAACAACAACAATGACAATGACTACAACTTTTCCTGCAATATGGTGATTTGAACGTAAAAAAAAAAGACCATTTATCAGCAAAATTACAGTTCAGTCGGTAAATAACAGGCAAACCAGGACGAAAAAAGAGTTAAAATTACCCGTTGATGATGAGCCTCCACTGGCAGAAATAGCATTGAGAAAATTTGTATCAGAATACCTCATGAAGCATCCAGTGTAAAGGGCTCTACCTTCTGACCAAGGTAAGCATCCCAACATGGATGCAGATGCATTTTGCAAACACGCTGCACAGGAATTTGCGCTCAGCGTCTTCCAACAATCGGCGAGAACATAAGCTGTCTCATTGGAAGGACCAGGCACTGACACTTGAGCACGTGCAGTACCATTATTAGTCGGTGCATTTACAACTGCTTGCTGAATGGCTTGCCTAGCGTTCTGTTGGAACAATGTACCCTTGGTCGTCCTGTTTCCACATACATGCATGTCCTCTGGACCTAAATACTGGTCATAGAACATGTAATTCTCCACTCGCATAAAGCAGCCATCAAGATAAATTCTCCCGTTATAAGGGAAGCACTGGGGCAGAACCGTTCGAGCTTCAGAGAAGCATAAGACACAGTCGAGTAATGATAGATCACCATAGCATTGGCTAATTCCATAGGTAGCACCGGGTCTAGTGCCAGTAACTGCTACTCCATATCCTCTAGCTCTCACTTGTTCACTCAACGTTTCCATTGTACCAACAAAATTTGGGACGGAAGCTGTCAATCTGTTGCCACGTATCAGCTGGATTATCTGGGATCTTGGTTCAGCCACTGATGTAGCTGGTAGAAGTAGGATCAACATGACAACAAAGAGACTACATAAAACTGAAGGGGTAGCTCCCTCCATTTTGCCAGATGAGCTGTAAAGCATAGAAAACAGTGTAAGAAAAACAACATAGGCCGCGTCTGTTTGCATTTAATGAATGTCTGAGTCTTAATCCTTTGGATTTTAGTCATTATATGTGCCTTTTTAAGGTTTAAGTCTTAACCATTCAGATCTCACTCATGTTAAGTACGGTTGTTCCTTTATTGCCACCATCATCACTAGCATCAACCAACATTATCGCCAATGACAATCCGCAATTGACACCCACAATCACCACTATTAGCCATCACCTGATCACCATCACCACCAACAATCATATAAAGTTTCTAAAATAATTTGATTATATAGTATTAGATTAATCAACATTTTATTTGAATTTTATATTTATTAATTTTTAATTAAAGACAAATTTTATAAATTCAGTTATTTAGTATTCATATCTCAATACAACATTATATATTTATATTCAAACATCTTAATCTTAATATATATCTTAATATTGAGATGTGTATTCAAATTTGGATGTCTTAATATTAGTAAAAACAGACAGGGTAATTCAAATGGCATAATACCTCAGAACTTCGCCTAAACTTTGAACTCCATTGTTTAGGCTAGAAATTTTACTTGACTAAATGTAATGGAGTTTCAACTAATTTACATTGTTGGTTCGAAGAAGACGTAATACACTACTCAAAATAGTTGATGGCTAATAAATATTCTTTTTTCAAGGTAGAATATTTGTTGCCCCTTAAACTTTACACGAATTATTAGTTGCACACCTGAACTATTAGAATTCTAAATCACCCTCGAACTTGTCTATGTGATAGTCCCCACATAATGCCATCCTTTTAGGGTAATTAAGACCACTGATAGTTTAGGCATTCAACTAATAATTCATGCTAAGTTTAGGTTGGTCTTTAGGTGTTTCACCAAATTTCAAGTAAACTGAATAAGAAAAAAGAAAAGAATAGAGAAGATTTGGAAGGTCACAAGTGCTTCTTTTTTTCAAAAAATAAGTGCTTATTTTATAAAGGTATAATATATAAACATGACCTTTAACTCGGTTTCAGCGAACAACTATGACTTTTAATTTTGGGTGTGCATAAGTTGACACTTAAGCTTGTATACAATTAAACAAATAAATACATTCGTCCTACATGACAATTTTGTGTCCTACGTGGCGTCCTATGTGGTATTATGCCACGTAGGCACGTATGTCTACTTGTTTAATTTTATACAAATTTAAATGTCTACTTGTGCACACTCAAAGTTGGAGGGTATAAATGTCAGTTGAAGCCAAATTAAAAAACATATTTATGTATTATGCCTTTTATAAAAGTGAAGTATTTGACCAAACTTTTTAAAAGAAAAAAGGTGTTTTCAGGGAACAACAGAAGTTGTTTTCCAAAAATTAAAAAAAAAAGTTTTAAATTTAACTACTTTTTTGAAAAACACTTGAGAAAACTTACAACATGTATGGATTGAATTATTTCGGATGATTTTAAGCTAAAATAACTTTTAAACAATAAAAAGGGAAAGACAACTCCATCCAAGAAACACCTCTAAAAGCTAGATCAACATTAATTGGCCTAACACAAATGATTTCTCATCAAAAAATACTTTATTTTTCTAAAAAATAAATAAATTTACAAAAGGCATAATACATACATATGCCCTTAACTTATATCTATGCACTGTAATTTTGGATATGAACAAATAGACACTTTTAACTTATATAAAATTAAACAAGAAACATGTATTCTATATGCCCTAATACATATAGAACATTGTCATGTAATACGCCACGTAGAACGAATGTATCTATTTATTCAATTTTATACAAGTTAAAGATACATATGTTGGCTAAGGTGAAGTTAAAGGATACGTTTATGTATTGTACCTTAAAAAATTAACTAAATTTATAAATTTGGCCAAATAGCCTAATAATCTTAGTGAAAACAAGATACCCCTCTGTCCACTTTTAATTGTCATATTGCATTTTTCGAAAGTCAATTTAACTAATTTTCAAAGTGAAATTAGATTACATTAATTCAATATTTTAAGTAAAAAATTTAGATATTCAAAAACTATAGGAAGAGTATTATAACTTGCAATTTTTTGTATATCAATATGATGAAAAAATACAAATCGTTTGACTCTAAAAAAAGAAATCATGACAATTAAAAGTGGACGGAGGTAGTAAGCAGGAGGAGAAAAAAAACTCACAAAGTCCTTCTGAGCACTAAACGATCTGATTTCGCCGGAATTTCAAGTCGGAAAAGAAAGATCGCCCGGTGAAAACTGATCAGTTGCTGTCAAAGTTATAGAAGCAGAGTGATGAAGAAATAGAGAGAAAAGAGAAGAAAATGAAGGAACAAAAAAGAAGGAAAATTTGTTTTATTGATGAAAATGAATCTAAGTGGCTTTGTGAGAGAAGTCCTTTTATACTGTTTTTGGCATCCCAATTTGGTGTCAAAATAACGTTATCTTATCTGTATTGAAATCGATTAAATTTGAATTCATATTTAAAAAATGTATGTTGTGGTAAAATATTTCCTGATAGAGATGATTTTATACTCAATAAAAATCGAACAAGAAACTTTGAACTCTCTCCGTTTCAATTTCAAGTTGTTTGTCCTATTTTTTGTTTTAGTCCATCAACTCCTTATTTGGTATATTTTATCTATTTTTAATTTAAAATCACAATATTTTAAAAATATATAATTTTTTAAATATTTTCTATCAAGACAAAATTAGACAAACAAATTAAAGCTGAAAAGTAAAAAAAAATTGTTGTTAGAATTTTTCAAACTCAAGACTAAAACCAGTACTTCTTTGAAAGACTTTTAAAAGATATTTGTGGGGCTGCTTTCGTAATCTACTTTACTTAATGCCAAAACTAAAATAATAAAGAGGAGAAAGAAAAAAGATACTTCTCTTTTAATTTGCGTGTTGGACATATGTTCTGATAAAGTGATTAGGGATCGAGATATCTCACTTATTAGATAACTAGTTTTTCAACACGTGCGTTGCACATATGTTCTGATAAAGTATTTTATATTTATTAATTTTTAATTAAAGATAAATTTTATAAATTCAGTTATTTAGTATTCATATCTCAATAAGACAATATATATTTATATTCAAACATCTTAATCTTAATACATATCTTAATATTGAGATGTGTATTCAAATTTGGATGTCTTAATATTAGTAAAAACAGACGGGGTAATTCAAATGGCATAATACCTCAGAACTTCGTCTAAACTTTGAACTCCATTGTTTAGGCTAGAAATTTTACTTGACTAAATGTAATGGAGTTTCAACTAATTTTTCTTTTACGTTGTTGGTTCGAAGAAGATGTAATACACAACTCAAAATAGTTGATGGCTAATAAATATTCTTTTTCCAAGGTAGAATAATTGTGGCCCCTTAAACTTTACACAAATTATTAGTTGCACCCTGAACTATTAGAATTCTAAATCACCCCCGAACTTGGCTATTTGATAGTTTTTATCCTGCACAATCCCATCCTTTTAGGGTAATTAAGACTATGATAGTTTAGGCATTCAACTAATAATTCATGCTTAATTTAGGTTGGTCTTTAGGTGTTCCACCAAATTTCAAGTAAACTGAATAAGAAAAAAGAAAAGAAACGAGCAGATTTGGAAGGTCAAAATTGCTTATTTTATAAAGGCATAATACATAAACATGACTCTTAACTTGACTTCAGCCGACAACTAAGACCTTTAACTTTGGTTGTGTACAAGTAGACACTTATACTTGTATAAAATTAAACAAATAGACGCATTCGTTCTACATGGCATCCTATATAGCAATTTTCTGTCCTACATGGCGTCCTACGTGTATTATGCTACAAAGGCATGTGTGTCTACTTGTTCAATTTTATACAAGGTTAAGTGTCTTTTATATAACTGAAGTATTTGACCAAACTTTTAGAAGAAAAAAAGTGTTTTCAAGGAGCAACAGAAGTTGTTTTTCGAAAATTTAAAAAAAAGTTTTAAATTTAAACTACTTTTTTGAAAAACACTCTTGAGAAAACTTACTTACAACATGTGTGTATTGACTTATTTCAGGTGATTTTAAGTCAAAATAACTTTTAAACAAGGGATAAGGTACAAGTGCCCCCTAGACTATGACCGAAATCTCAGACACACCTTAACTAAACTAACGTCCTATTACCCCTGAACTCATTTTTTTTGTAATTCTATACACCTTTTGACTTACATGACATCCAAATATCTCTCACTCGCCTCAACTGTGTGGAGTTTCTGAGATTTCGGTCATAGGCTAGGGGTACTTGTACTTTTTCCCTTGAAACAATAAAAGGTTTTAGAAAGATAACTTCATCCAAGAAACACTTCTTGATCAACATTACTTGGCCAAACACAAATGATTTCTCATCAAAAATGCTCTTTTTTTAAAAAAACAATAAGGCACAATTATTCTCAAAATCTCATAAGCACACCTTAACTAAATTAAGGTAAAAGATCCTATTACCTTGAACCTTTTTTTTTATAATTTTGTACACCTTTTTGCTTATGTGGCATCTAAACATCTCCCACACGCCTCAACTACGTAGAGTCATGGAGTGTGCCATGTAAGCTAAAAAGTGTATAAAATTACAAAAAAAATTAGTTTGGAGGTAATAGGACCATAATTTAATTAAAGTGTTTCTTTAAGCTTTCGATCATAATCTAGGATTATTGTGCCTTATCCAAAAAAACAAAACACTTTGCAAAATGCATAATAAATAAATAAATAAATAAATATATATATATATCATTTTAACTTGTATAAAATTGAAAACAGAATAAGTAGGAGGAAACAAAACTTACAAAGTCCTTCGGAGCACTGGTCGATCTGATTTCGCCGGAATTTTGAATCGGAAAAGAAAGATCGCCGGTGAAAACTGATCAGTTGCTGTCAAAGTTGTAGAAACAGAGATAAAAGAGGAGAAGATGAAGGAATAAAAAAGAAAGTAAAATTTGTTTTATTGATGAAAATTATCAAAGTGGCTTTTTATACTACTAGTATTTATACCCGCGCATTGTGCGGATATTTTTAAATATCATAATTTTAGAATTAAAATTATTGTATAAATTTTATTATTCACTTATAATATTTTTATATTTTATTATTCACACGTTTCGATATAATAAATGCAGTGTTCAACCTCCTCATATGAATAGTTAGTATCAAGAATTATGAAAAATTTAGGCACTACAAAAGATAAAAATAATGCATATTATATAAACAAAAAAATTTGAGATAGAGAATTATATGAGTAAGAATTTAGTTATCTGCAGAGAGTAAATGAAAAAATTGAGAGTAATAGTAATTTTTAAGTCTTCTCCTATGATTTAAATATCGTAAATCAAAATTAAAATTGCTCCATTTTTTTAGTAATGTTCTATTTTTTCTATTAAAGAAGCAAAACAAAATTTGAAATATATCTTTTGCTTCTTTTATTTTGATTAAATCAATTGTGTTTGATATTATTATTTTTTGTCTATAACGTTATTTTTGTTTAATATATTTTAATTTTCAAATTATTATCGATGTAGATTTTAAAAAATAAAACATTTGATGAAATATTTTAGTTTTTTTTTTAATTAATAAATTTATTTCTTTAGAAAATCTGCAAATTATTAATAATATATAACTTTCCGTTGGTGTTTCTTACAATTTTATTTGACAAATTTTTATATAATTATCTATAAAATTATTTGTTTTGAAGATAATCTTCTTTTAAAATATTCAAACTGAAAAGTCGAGAATTATCTTGATGATAACATGTGGCACTATGTTGCAAAATACGGATTTATAATATTTTCTTCTTCTTTCATTTTTTGTCATGACATTTTTAAATGAATTTTTAATTATAAATCATTATTTTTTGTTTTAGTCTTGTTCTAAAACTACCAAGTGCCTTGGTATTAGGCTGCCACTTGGAATGGAATAATCCTTATTTTAAATTTGTTTTTCTAAATTCATCATTATCTTTACTAATTATAATAATATTCTTGTAACGTCATGTGCATAACCTTTGAATATTATAAAACAAATAGTTTTTGCATATCGTTATCACGTTATCTATTATTTCAATTCTTTAATATTATTTATTAACTTTATATTATTGGTCAAATAAATTAATCAATAAATAGCATCACATTATATTTGTGTTATGCACTTTATATATACATTTTTAGTGTCATGATAGCATAGTTAATTTTCAATTGATCAATGAATAGCATTACAATATATCAAAATCGCAAGGAATATTCTATTATAATGCATTTAATTTTGAAAAAATTTGTGAAAATTATTACAAAAGAATCAGTACTCTTATCATAAGTCAAAAATAAATTAAAATTGCTTAATAATTACCATCACTATAACATATGATGAAAAATAGGAATTTATTTATTAATTTTTATTTTATATATATGAAAAAAATCTATACGTATGAAATATTGGGGTTATTTAGTCTTTACCTTTCCGACAAAGCGTTTTTGAAGATTTGACATCTTAAACCTCTTGTCAATATGTGCCTTGAACACGTGTAATCAAAAGAAAGTTGAGCATTTCATGATTTCACAATGTACATATAATAATTGTTTCTTATTGTCATAAAAATAGAGTTTACATCTATTCTATTTCTACCCAAAATGCATTACATTGATTCTGTTACATCCCATAGTTTATCTTTTAACCTCTACCAAGATAACATAGAATCTTAGATAACTTCAACAAAAAATTGAGATCATTTGCATGTATTTTTTTAATTAACTAAAATAGCCGAGCTCAACTTGTTTGAGACAGAAACATAGTTGTCGTTGTTGTTGTAACTAACTGCTCGATAACGATGAAGTCTCCTACAAGAACACGAGGTGAAATGATATATATGCTTGAGATAACTATAATTTTTACATCACTTTCAGTTCAGGAGCACAGAGATATCATCATCTGGGGTAAAAAGAACTGTGAGATAAGTTGGCAATCGAAGCAGAATCGCCTTGTTTAAGCAAGTACTTGTCCCAAGGGTCGTGAAGTTCCATGGTTTTCTCATCCACGAATGGCGGATTAGTAGGAGGAGGCAACTCTTCATCTTTCTTGACGAACATTTGTAATGCCTTAGACATGGATGGACGTAACGTTGGGATCTCTTGAGTGCACAAAAGTCCCACATGTAAGACTCTCGCGACCTCATTTTTCACATTGATTGTATGGTTGTTATTCAACATGAGATTTGGATCAAACAGCTTCTCCACTATCCCGCGTTGAAAGTGCTCCCACGCCTGTTAATTTCATCGAATATAAGAGTTAAGACCAATATGCAATAAGTTCTTCAAGATTGAAAATATTGTAGTATGATAAAAATTTACAATGGAAACTAAGCTGTCTGTGTATTCGACGTGTTTGCTCCTGTTATTTTGCCTTCCAGTAACGATTTCGAGTAGAAGAATTCCAAAGCTGTAAACATCTGCTTTTTCTGTTAATTGGCCATGTGCTATGTATTCTGGAGCCATATATCCTCTGCACATATTGTACCATATTAGTTTTCATATACTTTTACGCGACAAAAGTAGAAGACGAGACGAAGAAATACTAACAATGTGCCAGCAATGGCAGTGCTTATGTGACTCTTGTCTTCTTGGAATGACCTTGCCAACCCAAAATCAGCAATCTTTGCACGGAACCTCGAGTCCAACAGGATGTTGCTTGCTTTTATGTCTCTGTGAATTATTCGTGTCTTTGTGTTTTCGTGCAGGTATACCAAACCTTCCGTGGTCCCTATGATTATCTCAAATCTTTTCTCCCAGTTTAGAGCTTTACCTTTGATAGAATCTGTCAATTTAAAGATTTGAACCAAATATGAAATGAGTTTTGCTTAAATGGAATAGTATAGATTCATATAGCTGATCCCAACTTTTTTGGGACCGAGGAGTAGTTGTGTTGTTGCAAAGTCCGGTTACTTACCAAATATGAAGCGATCAAGACTCTGGTTAGGGAGGAACTCGTACACAAGAAGACTTTCCGGTCCTGAGCAGCTGCATCCCAATAACCTTACCAAATTCTTGTGCTCAACGCTACTGATTATGTTAACCTCGTTATAAAAATCTGCAGCTCTGTGTTTGTTGTTGAAGAACAGCCTTTTGACAGCAATCTCTCTGCCATCTGCCAAAACACCCTGCAATAAACCGCGCCTCGGACTTTGTTTAACATAACACTTCTAGTATTGCATTACAACTTTTCAACCATTTCATACCTTATAAACGGTGCCAAATCCACCTTGCCCGAGCTTATTGGCCTCGTCAAATGACCCTGTGGCTTTGTCAAGCGTAGAATACTTGAAGTTCAAGCTGTTGTCATGAAGGATCTTCACTAATTTCTCCGCGTCATTTGCACCTACAAAGTTCAAATTTTCCCGGAAAAGCATGAGTAGACCATAATGCCTCGAGTTAGTTCTTGAAAATTGCTTTCAGTACAGTTGTGTGCAAATGATCGCGCGCTATATTCTCAGGTAAATATTATCATAAAGATACAATACATGTTCATCATTGATATCCTAATGACTTAATCACTAATATTTGACACAAAAGGATTTACCTTTTCTCTTCTTCTGGATTTGTTTGTTCTTCCAGACATAAATACCAATGACAGCACCTACTCCCAATACGACCATGGAGCTAACAACAATGATTACAATGACAACAACACTTCCTACAATATCGTCATTTGAAAGAAAAACAGACCACTTATCTGATATATTACGCGTTCAGTCAATAAAAAACTGGCAAACCAGGACAGAAGGTGAGCAAAAATTACCTCCTGATGACGAACCTTCACTGACAGAAATAGCATTGAGAAAATTTGTATCGGAATACCTCATGAAGCATCCAGTGTACAGAGCTCTACCTTCTGACCAAGGCAAGCATCCCAACATGGATTCAGATGCATTTTGCAAACACGCTGCACAGGAATTCACGCTCAGCGTCTTCCAACAATCAGCGAGAACATAAGCTGTCTCGTTAGAAGGACCAGGCACCGACACTTGAGCACGTGCAGTACCATTATTAGTCGGTGCATCTACAACTGCTTGCTGAATGGCTAGCCTAGCGTTCTGTTGGAACAATGTACCCTTTGTCGTCCTGTTTCCACATACATGTCTGTCCTCTGGACCTAAATACTGATCATAGAATGTGTAATTCTCCGCTCGCATAAAGCATCCATCAAGATAAATTCGCCCTCCGTTATAAGGGAAGCACTGGGGCAGAACCGTTCGTGCTTCAGCATAGCATAACACGCAGTCGAGTAAAGAAAGATCACCATAGCATTGGGCAAGTCCAAAGTTAGTGTCTGGTCCAGTGCCAGAAACTGCAACTCCATATCCTCTAGTTCTCATTTGTTGGCTTATAGTTTCCATAACTGCAACAAAATTTGGGACAAAAGCTGTCGTATTATGCTCGAGTTGAGTACTACATGTGATCTGGACGGTCTGCGATCTTGGTTCACACACTGATGTATCTGGTAGAAGTAGGATCAACACAATAACAAAGAGGCTACATAAAATTGAAGGGGATGGTATCTCCATTTTGCCAAATGAACTGTACAACAGAGAAAACAATGTAAGAGGACTAATTGATGTAACATTTAACTGACAAAAATAGACACCAATCATTACATCAGTCACTACTATATATCGTCAATAATCACCATATTAGTCACTACCATCATTAGCTATCATTACTATCAACCACAATTATCCGTAACCACGACCAACTACCACCATCAACTGACAACCACTATCGTTAACCACTACTGTTAACTACTACCCAAGACCACCACAAACCACTTCTCTTCTTGATATAGTATTAAATGAATTATGTAATTGTCAAATTAGGCTTTGGGCTTAACTCACACTCCAAAAGCTAGCTCAAAGAGAAGAGGATTGTTCACGCCTTACAAGGAGCCCAACCAAGTCCAGTGCGTGCACATTCATGGATTAGGCCTTGGGCCTAACTCACACTCCAAAAGCTAGGTCAAAGGGAGGAGATTGTTCAAGCCTTATAACGGGCCCAAACCAGTTCGGTGAGTGCACATCTTGGACCGAGGCACATTGGTTGGGGAATAGACTAGTGACATGTTTATATGGATTTGGGCAACCATCTCCTCTTGAGCTAGCTTTTGGGATTGAGTTAAGCCCAGATGTCATATTTTTACATGGTAACAAAGTCATATTCATTCATGTTCAGGCACCTGATCCACACCCCAGTTTGGGCCCGGGCATGAAGGGAATATTAGAATCCTACATTGAGTTAGACCTGTTTATATGGACTTGGATAATACTTTCTGCTTGAGCTGACTTTTGGGGTTGAGTTAGATCCAACAATAATATCGTTTATTAATTTTTAAATATTGACAAGTTTTATATATTCAGGTGTTGAGCAAACAAACAATATTAAATATTTAGCGTTCAGATGGAAAATTTGGTTCTATTTAATTTAAGTCAAAACTGTATTATTGTTAATCTTCATTTTTGCAGATTTTATACAAAAATCTTCAATACCAGTGAAATGAGCAATCGTTTTTTCACACAGCTGAACAGATTTCTCTTTTATTTCCTAAAGTTCAAAATCCGACACCTCTGGTTAAAGACAGAACATCCACCGGAAACATGGTTTTCTCTTATGTTCATTTACTCCTTAGGAAAATTTCAAGTATTTTTTTTATTAACAAATATTAAAGGGAAAATGCATAAGTAGCCCTAACCTATGCTCGAAATCTCAGAAACACACTTATACTATACTAAGGTCTTATTACCCTGAACTTATTTTATAAATAATTTTCTACCCCTTTTCGGCCTACGTGACACTATCAACCAGATAGCTTGAAAAAATTGTCAACACGCGCTGGGCCCAGAAGATAGTGCCACGTAGGCCAAAAAGGGGTAGAAAATTATTTATAAAATAAGTTCAGGGGTAATAGGACCTTAGTATAGTATAAGTGTGTCTCTGGAATTTTGGGCATAGGTTTGGGTACTTATGCATTTTCCCAATATTAAATAACGGTTCCGCACTAAAACAACAACAACAACATACTCGATGTAATCCCACAAGTGGAGTCTAGTGATGGTAGAATGTATCCAGCCTTACTCTTAACTAATGAAAGTAGAGAAACTATTTTCGATAGACCCTCAGCTCAGAAACTAAGACATAATTTGCATATCAGTGATAAAAACAGAATAAGGAAGAAAAAAAAAAGCAACACTCACAAAGTTCGATCCTCTGAGCACTGAGCGCTCAGAATTTGTCGAATTTAGACTCGACGAAGAGAGATCGTCGAGGCAAACTGATCAGCTGTTGTCAAAGTTGTAGAAACAGAGTAATGAAGAAACAGAGAGAAAATGAAGGTATAAAAAAGAAGGGAATTTTTTTAATTTTTTATTTTTTGATGAATGAATCAAAATGGAAATGAAAATGTCGATTATATTAATAAATTTGTGAGAGAAGTCAACTAGAAAAAAGAAGTGAAAAAAAAGAAGATTATTTGTGTGCATTTTTTTCTAAAGAAAAGACTAAAAAAAAAACAGTTGCAAATCAGCTATGAAGACTTTGAAAGGACGCGCCTCTTTTAACAGAAACTTCCCCTCCTTATTATATTGGTATGGTGAGGCCAGTGGCGGAGTCAGAACTTTAACTAAGAGGTGTTAAAATATAAAGAAGTAAAATCACGTAGAAGTTAAGGAGTGTCAATATGTAATATATATACATAAAAAATATTTTTACTCTAGCTACATAGTGTAATTTTGAGACGAAGGAATGTCGGTCGACACCCCTCAACTACATGTGGCTCCGCCACTGGGTGGGGCTACAAGTTTTATATCGTCGAATCAAAATAGATCGAGTTAATAAACTGGGTTAAATCCTGCTTTAACCAAAAAAAAAAAGTTAAAATTAGTCTTTCCTTTAGGAAATTTTAATTTTTGTCCATAAGGCAAACGTTAAGGATATTTCAAGACAATAAATTTACTCGAATGACCAAAAATCCTACCATATGCAACACTTAGAACTTAGGAACATCCCATTAGACATAAGTGGGATGATGTGGGAATGAGTTGAGGTGTCTAACCGTGCAATCTCAAAGTTGGATCTATGCCCTTTTAACTTAACTTTATTTTGTATTTATGCTCTCCTATTTTGAGTATGCACAAGTAGGCAGTTAAATTTGTAAAAGATTGAACAAATAGACACATTCGTCTTATGTGGCATCCTACATGGAAATTTTGTGTCTACATGGTGTACTACGTGCATTATGCCACATAGGATGTGTATGTCTACTTCTTCAATCTTATACAAATTTAAGTGTTTACTTATGCACACCCAAAGTTGGAGGGCATAGATGTCAAACAAAGCCAAGTTAAATGTCATATTATAAAGGCATAATACATAATAACATAAACACAACTCTTAACTTGGCATCAACTGACAACTATGACCTTTAGTTTTTTATATGCACAAGTAGGCACTTAACTTGTATAAAATTGAACAAATAGACACATTCGTCCTACATGGCACCTTACATGGCAATTTTGTGTCCTACGTGTACTATGCCACGTAGGACACATGTGTCTACTTGTTCAGTTTTATACAAGTTTAAGTGCCTACTTGTGCACACTCAAAGTTGGAGGGCATAATTGTCCGCTAAAACTAAGTTACAGATCATGTTTATGTATTATGCCTATTATAAATATGTGTTAGTTATTAATTAAGGACAAGTTAAGACATCTATCCATGTATTAGGAAAAGAAAACAAGATACTCCCTTTTAATTAACCTGACATAGTTTGTCTCAACATAAATCTTTTTTAAAAAATGAGTAGTTTTTAAAGGTATAATACATGCCCTTTAACTTGGCTTCAAATCACATATATGCCCTTCAACTTTGGGTGTGCACAAGTAGACACTTGAATTTGTATAAAGTTGAACAAATAGACACACATGTCCTAAATGACATCCTACATATCACATGGTGTCCTACGTGTATTGTATCATGTCGGACTCATGTGTCTACTTGTTCAATTTTATACAAATTTAAGTGTCTACTTATGCATACACAAAGTTGGAGGACATAATTGTAAAATGAGGCCAAATTAAAGGGCACATTTATGTATTATGCCTTTTTTAAATGTGTGATCTAAAAATATTTTGTTAGGCTATAAGCTTGTTGAAACTGGTGTTTTTAAACGTCATAAATATTTATGTGTTTATAAAAAATTCTCTACTTGTCAAAAGAGAGCTCTTTGACCAAGAAGAAGTTTTGGTAGAAAGACAAACCATTACCTAAGTTGTCATCCATCTCAACTAAACTTCAATTTAATAGTAGTATAATATAATATAGATATTTTTTTTTAATTATGTCTCTAACATGTCATTTTCATATGTAAAATGGTTTTTTTTCTATGCTTTAAAGCATAGACAAATCTCTTTTTGTTAGACAACCTCAAGACTTATGAGTTATGATGTAATGATCTTTAGCGGTAATTATTTAACAACAATAATTGAATAGTCATTAAAAACATATTTTAATTTTGGTAAAATTTGTATTACTCTTTGATAATGTGTATATTTGTTGCCACTAAAAGCTATTTTTGTTGTAGTGTCTAATTTAATACCATATTAAAGGTGTATAATCATTCGCTTAAGATTTTCACTTTAAGAAGGTATTATCTAACTATAATCAATTAATTTGTGTTTTGGCCTTAATTATTTATTAGTTAATCATGATAAAGTGCATTAATGTTGAACAACTATATTTTGTTTCTGTAGAAAACTAAGATTAATAACTATTCAAAGTAAACTATTTTTGTGGACTAGAAAATAATATTTTCAAAGTCTTCTTTAGGACTTCTGTTTCAATTTACGTGTTTATTTTTTGTTTTAAAAAATAAGATCATTTTTATACTTGAAGAATGTTTGGCTAAGTTTTTAGAAAATTAAAGGTGCTTATTTTAAAGAGTTAGAATGTTTTGTTAAACTTTTAGGAAAAAATAATAAATGTTATTGAGAAGAGAAGAAGTTGAAAAAAGTGTATTTTCTCTGGAAATACTCCCTCCGTCCACTATTGTTTGTCAGGTATACTAAAAATAGATGTCCAAAATTAATTGTCAATTTAAACAATCAAGAAATAATTAGTCACTTTTTTCCAATTCTACCCTTAATGATTACATAACTACTTATTTCAAAAAGTAGTCATTTTAAAGTTACAAGACTAATTTAATATGAAAAAAGTTGTTTTTACAATTTTCAAAAAGTACAAACCATTTAATAATGATTGATAGTAGGGCTATATTATCAAATTGCACCTTATATTAAATTTTTCTTAAGGGTTGTGCATGACCTTATCCTGACAAACAATAGTGGACGGAGGGAGTAGTAAATATCTTTGGAATCTTTGCCAAACAAAAACTAGGCAACGGTATTGATAAATGCGTTTTTTCAAATTGATTAGTTAAAAACAAATTGCTACTCTATGGAAATACTTATTTGGAAAGCACTTCTGACAAAGAAAAATAGTAAGCATCTCACAATATTATTTAAGATCACGAATTCAAGAAATATTTTGATACATTATACAAATGTTTAATTTATGATTACAATTTATTTATTTTAAGTATTTTATGGTCAATCAAATAAAAATACCTAAAATGAAATGAAGGAAGTAAATATTATTCCATTTGAGGGTCCAAGGAATTGCATTTAATTAGGTCATTACATGCATGTTGTAGAAAGTCAAGAAGTTTTTGTTGATAGTAGAAGTTTCTTTTATCAACTTAATTTACACGTTAGTCATAGAATTCATAAACTTCATATACTGACTTCTTCTTTGGAGGAAGGTGTCTCTATCAGAGACTTGTTCATTCTCAAAACTTCAACTCGAGATCTCTTACTGAAGATGGAGGTAACCCAATAATTAAATCATGCTATGAATTTGATGGCAAGTTCAAAATTCATAATTAATCCTGACATTCCCGAAGGGGAAACGCTCTGTACCAGGGTTTTCTTATCCGCAAACTTAAGACCAATATTTCTAATTAAGGGTAAAGGAATTTCACCAAATCCTTGGTGGTAACGGAGCTAGTCGAGAAATTACACTGTATACATAGGAATAATTTTTTTTTTATATATATATATATTACATTTTTGAACTTTTTATTCTGTTGCTTGAAATTTGGAACCCCTTTGAAAGGTGCTTTGATTTTGGTATGGACTGGCCCACTTGATTTTGGGCTCAATTAAGAGAAGCCCAACTAGAGGTCCAAGAACAAACTCAAAGTCTAACTACCAAATCTTGATAATTGGTCATATTTTTTTGTCATAAATCTCAACGATCGTCAAATATTAACTATCAAATCTTGATAATTTTGGTGGATCGACATAAAATTCATCAGATTGTCTAGTCACAAATCTTGACAATAACCAAAAATTGGCTACAAATCTAATAATTCGAATTGATCGTCGTAACTTATTGTGGTCGAATTTTGAGCAACATATTTTTGCTTCGAAAATGATCTAAATTATTCCTAATTTGATATCCAATATTATAATATCAGTATCAGTATTTTATTTTAATTATTAGATTTAACTCAAACCTTCAAAATCAAAGGTAGGGTTGAATAATCATTGTTGAACAATTGATTAATAATATAATTAGTTTCAAACAATACGAGGAGAATCTATTGATTAGTTAATGTAGATTATTGACTTAAATAGTAATTATACTATGAATAAAAAACAATTTTTCTTATGATTATCATTTTATATTGTTATTTAATAAAAGCACATGCTACATATGCATAAAGTGGTATGACTTCAACAATGTCAGCCAATTAGACTTGGATTCAATCATCCATTTTTTTTTTGTTAATGTGTTTGACTTATATATAAATCGTTAGTATAAGAAAATGTTTATATTGTCAAATTATTTTTATTTATTATCTGCACTTAATGATAATCATAATCTTAATTATTATGAGCTCAGTCATTAGATTTATTTATTTTTAGATCTGTATCAAATATTAGTTTCATTAAGATGTGTTTTCAAAAATTTCTACAAAGGTAACAATTCATCAATTTCACTTGTTTATACTATTGTCATCGTTCGTTATTATCAACTATTATGTACCACTATCACTAACCATCATCATTCACCACTATGCATCATCCACAACCACCACCATTTTTGCTATCAAATATCAAACACTACAATCCGTCGTCATCATCATTAGCTACCATTTACAATCATCACACCGATCATTATTGCCACAACAATCACCAATCACTACTGACAATTATCACCATTATTAGTTATTACTATCATCCATTACATACAACTATTAATCACAATTGCCAACCACCAATACCACTAGCTATTACATAACTATAATACCATCATTATCCGACACCATCCCAATCCAACACCCACAAGAACCACTACCACTAGCCCTTACCATCTCCAACCG
>NW_006239026.1:1251404-1271625 GCF_000226075.1 Solanum tuberosum | reverse complement strand
CCATATAATTATTAAAAAATATTTTTATTAATATTATATTAGATTAATACAGTATTATTAAATTTACTATTTATTAATTTCTCTTAAAAATATAAAATTTATATATTCAAATGTTTACAAACAATTTTGATTATTCAATATTCAGATCTTAATATAATATCTCAATATTAAAATAGTTATATTTAGATATCTAAATCTTTATGTACATCGTAATACTTAAATATGTATTCAAATTCAGACGTCTAAATCTTATTAAAACAGATACATGAGACCTAAGACTTTTG
This sequence comes from Solanum tuberosum, assembly GCF_000226075.1. Taxonomy (NCBI): domain Eukaryota; kingdom Viridiplantae; phylum Streptophyta; class Magnoliopsida; order Solanales; family Solanaceae; genus Solanum; species Solanum tuberosum. Next base: position 1,271,341 of record NW_006239026.1, on the reverse strand, counting down.
ATATGTATGCCAAATTTACAAAATATTATCATGAAGAATTCCACATGTTTTTTTGTTTTAAATGAGACCTAAGACTTTTGATATGTATGCCAAATTTACAAAATATTATCATGAAGAATTCCACATGTTTTTTTGTTTTAAATGAGACCTAAGACTTTTGATATGTATGCCAAATTTACAAAAATATATCATGAAGAATTCCACATGTTTTTTTGTTTTAAATGAGACCTAAGACTTTTGATATGTATGCCAAATTTACAAAAATATATCATGAAGAATTCCACATGTTTTTTTGTTTTAAATGAGTAGTATTGACCGGGTAAAATTTCAACCAATCATGTCATTAAAGATGAGATGACTTGCAAAAATTATATAATTTTCAAAAGAAAAAATGTATCATATAAATTGAAACAAAAAAAGACATCCACAATTTTAGGCAGCTCTTTACCACACTCATAAATTTCCTTTGCTTTCCTTATGTATTTTTTTCAGGTCAACTAATTTTAGGATCATTCAAATTTCATTTTGATTTTGCCAAGTTGATAACTTGAAGTAGATTAATTGAATTTCTCAAAATCAAAGTTGAATTCTCCTTCGTATTCACAAAAAAGATAAGTATTAATTTAGTGTACAAGTATAACAATGGTATTTCAACGACCAAATATTTTTTGATCTTAACTAAATTTATATATTTATTGATTTATTGTAAATACGGTATATAATTAAAAAAATTACGCTACTAATTTCAATTTGGGATGGTTACTCAATTAAAAGGATTCATGAGTTTTGATACATGAGTCAAGATGTAAGTTTCGAGACATATTGACATAAACTTTATGAATATTTAATTTTTAATATTTTATAATTATTAAAATATTAGTATAATTATATTAATGTGAGGTTGTTGTAAAAATCGATGAAGTTCACATTTTGATGCGCCTCTTATGACTAAACTTTGGATTTGTATAATATATAAACGTATTCTTTAATTTAGCTTCAGATGATATTTATATCATCTAATTTTGGATATGCACGAGTAAACACTTAAACTTGTATAAATAAATAGACACATTTATCCTACGTGACGTCCTACATGACAATTTTGTGTCACCTATGGTGTTCTACGTGTATTATGTCACGTAGAACGCGTGTGTCTACTTATTCAATTTTATATAAATTTAAGTATCGACTTATGCATATCAAAGTTGAAGGGCAAATGTGTCAACTGAAGCCAAGTAAAAAAACGTGTTTATGTATGGTGTCTTTTGGATAATGCAAAAACTATAAACCTTAAAAATCAATCATTGCACTAGATTTTAGGCATAATCTTTGGATTGTAATCCAAATCTATAACTAATAATTTGGTTCTCTTTGTTATTGTACTGTTTCCCTCCCTAAATGTTAAAAGGGAAAATAAAATTTTCAAAATATTTTATCCGTCTTAACTTACGTAATAATATTTAAATTTTGAGAGTCAAATGAGTATTTCTAAATTTTATTAACAAGTTTAACTCTCAAAATTCAAATTATGACACATGAATTGAGACAAATAAAGTACTAACCAGTGGCAGAGCCACCAATACTTAAGGTGTCTCAATCGACATCTCTTCGTCGAAAAATTATACTCCCTCCGTTTCACAAAGAATGACCTGGTTTGACTTGGCACGGAGTTTAAGTAAATAAAGAAGACTTTTGAATCTTGTGGTCCTAAATTAAAGTTATGTCAAATGTACAAAATTGTCCTTAATTTTTGTGGTCTTAAATATGTCACGTGGAAAGTAAAAAGTAAAATGTTACCAAAAAAGGAAAGAGGTCATTCTTTTTGAAACTGACTAAAAAGGAAAGGAGGTCATTCTTTGTGAAACGGAGGGAGTACTATATAGCATGATAAAATACTTCCACCCCTTGACTTCTTCGTAGATTTACTTCTTTATATTTTGACATTTCTTAGAGAAAAATCTTACTCTACCGCTAGTACAAACAAATAAGACAAGATGAGAAAAAAACAGGAGAACAACGTGATCATTCCATATAATGACTTTTTTTTTTTTTTTATCATTACACAATACTCCCTCCGTCCCTATTTAGTTGTCCACTTTAGAAATGACACACAGATTAAGGCAACAATGATTAGCATAGTGAAGTTACAATTTTACCCTTATAGTACAATTTATAATTTCAAAATAAATTAACTCAAGACAACTAATCAATGTTGGGAAGTTCATAAGTTTATTTACTTTATTTATGACAACTTTATTTAAATAAGGGTATAATAAGAAAAAAATTGTTGTCCTTTCTTGATTTGTCAAAATGAACAACTAAATAGGGACAATTAAAAGAGAAAATATGGACAACTAAATAGGGACGGAGGGAGTATAAAATTTAATAACAATAATATATTTAGTGTTATCACACAAGTGGGATATGATGAGGATACTGTATAGAGCAACTATTTTTGAATGACGCTCGCGTCAAGTAAAACATATCAAAATAACAAAAGATCTACACACACGTTATATTCACAATAATAACAATATAATACAATACGATATAATATAACACGACAATCCAAACAAATGCAAGGATTTGATTGGTCAATTTTGGAAACGTGAAAGTGGTGGAAACAATTCTCAACAAGCTCTATAAAACCCCAAAGAAATGGAAACCCAAACGTGTTTTTCTTCATTTCTTTCTCCTCTTTCCAAGAATCACCATTTTTGAAGAAACAAAAGCTCCATTTTTTTCTGTTTTAATTCATTCTAGGGGCTTCAAAAAGTTGTGGGGTGTTCTTGTTTTCTCTCAATTTGAGCATTTTTACAACTTTTTTTTTGAGAAATTTCCACTAAGGATCTGTAGAATGATAGTGAAATGGTGGGTAACAGCATTTCAACTGACAGAGCTATTTGTGAGTTCTTTGGTTCATTTGAGTTATGGGTTTTACTTATTTAGCACAGCCGTCGCCGGTGATGTTTCTCAGTCAGTGAACAATTGGATTTTCAAGCCAAAATTTGAGGGTAACAAAGAGATAAAGAGTTCAAATGATTTGCCTCCTATTGTTTTGGTTCATGGAATCTTTGGTTTTGGCAAAGGGGTAAATGCCCCTTTTCACATTTTCACATTTGGGGTTTTCCTCTATTACTAGTATTTTTCGATTTTAGTGTTACCTGTTGTTTTCTTTGCTTTGTTTGTTGTACTATTTGTGGCTGCTAGTGTTCTTTTCTCTTTTTTGCTTCACTTGAGATGAGGGTCTATCGGAAATAACCTCTCTATCTTCGCAAGGTAGGGGTAAGGCTACGTATACATCACCTTCTCCATGCTCCACTTGTGAGATTATACTTTGTTTTGTTTAGGTTTCCCCCTAATTTGTCGTTGTAGAATAGGAAATTGATCTATTTTGTTATTCGTTTGCACGTTTTGGTTCATTCATAGTCCTGGCATTAACAAATCAGTCTCGTATTTGCAATTGTCATTAATGGAGTTTCAGTTTGAAATGAGTGGACTCCACTTGTGAGATTATACTGTGTATGTTGTTGTTTTGTTTGGGTTTTCCCCTAATTTGTCCTTGTAGAAAAGGAAATTGATCAATTTTTTTATCCGTTTGCACGTTTGGTTCATTCATAGTCTTGTCATTAACAAATCAGTCTCGTATTTGCAATTGTCATTAATGGAGTTCAGCTTGAAATGAGGGGACTCCACGTGTTCAAATTCTTTGATCAAAAGGATCAAAATTTATTCAGGCTTTTTTCCTAATTTGTCCATGTAGTATAGGAAATTGATCAATTTTGTCATCTGTTCACACATTTGGTTCATTCATAGTCTTGTCATTAACAAATCAGTCTCGTATTTGCCATTGTCTTTACTGGAGCTTTAGCTTGAAATGAGTGAACTCCACGTGTTCAAATTCTTCGAGAAAAAGGGTCAAAATTTATGCTTTGATTATGGTTTTAAATTACTCAAGTTGGAGTTCCGTTAGGGGTTAAAGGTAAAAATCAAACCTTTGTATAGCTCCAGAGTATAAAGTTGCTCAATTTCGAATAATATAGAGGGAACTTTGACCCTTTTTTCTTCCCTATACAGATGCTACATTTATTTGTTCTTATTGTCATGTGGGCTTGGAAATGTAATTTTTTTTTTTTGTAGAGATTGGGAGGACTTTCGTATTTTGCTGGTGCAGAGAAAAGGGATGACAAGGTTCTTGTTCCAGATTTGGGTTCGCTAACTAGCATATATGACAGGTGAATATTTTCTATTTTTTTTGGTTTAATGCTTGATTATCTTCTCTTTGCTATATTGTGTTATTGTTAAGCGTCGCATATTGGTTGAGGATGAGCTGTTCACTTCATGAATTAGTTTTTGAGGATGAGCTATCCACTTCATATGAATAATAATACACCTAACCAAACGGGTTTTCCTACTAACCTTACGAGGAGCTCTAGGAACTCTGAAAGTTGTTTGAACAACGAGCTCTTGTACGTGATGGGCTTTTTGAAAACATAGCTAAATAAATAAAAATGTGCTTTCCGTAATAGCTTAAACTTTTAGATGAGATTGCCACATATGTCAATAGTTATAGTATTGCTTCTTGTTCTATAGTTTTTGCAACAATTGATGGATTTTAGATTTCAGGGCTCGTGGATTGTTCTATTATTTGAAAGGAGGGCAGGTTGATTATGGGGAGGAACACAGTAAGGCTTGTGGACATTCCCAATTTGGACGAGTTTATGAACAAGGTCAAAATCTTCTACTTCATCTATATTACTCACTCCCAATGATATTATTTCCTTATAAGTCCGCTATGAAAATGACTACACATTTGTAAATTTTGAAACAATTTGACTTGAACTTTTCACTTTATACTAATGAATGACAATTTTTTATAGACGCACAAGTGTTATGACATGTTTAAGATTGCATGTTTCAAAAATCGTTCTTTCTTTCTTAAACTTTGTGTCAAACTAAGCCATTAAAGGACTATCGCATTTCCATATTTCTGGATCAATGCCTCACTTAACAAAACATGAAGCAGGGCACTACCCCGAGTGGGATGAAGATCACCCTATTCATTTTGTGGGGCATTCAGCTGGAGCACAGGTTGTTCGAGTTCTGCACCAGATGCTGGCTGACAAGGTAAATTAGTGCACGTTCAATTGAAAAATTGTGACATCTAAAATAACCTGTTCGATGTTAACCTCAAGCTTACTGTGATAGGCATTCAAGGGTTATGAGAACACTTCAGAGAACTGGATCTTAAGCATAACATCATTATCTGGAGCACTTAACGGGACAACCAGGACATACTTCGATGGAATGCAGTAAGTTTCTGATAGTTCTTAGTTATTGATCGAGCTCTGAGTTAATATATCATGTTTTTAGCTTTGATTTCCTATATGATTTTTGAGTACATAGTTCTTGAGGAGGCACCCAATGCACAGAACATGTAATTACTCCATTACATTATGATGATTTGCATGAATTCTACAGTCAACGCTATCATCTGTTTTTAGCTTTCTTAAATTTCATGTTTTGACCAGTTTACTTAGACTTGTAAAACTGCATTTTACTGAATTTGACTGTATTCTTCTACAGACCTGAAGACGAGAAGTCGATAATGCCTGTAAGTTTGCTCCAACTTTGCCGCATTGGAGTAATAGTTTATGAGTGGCTCGACATTCCTTGGATGAAGGACTATTACAACTTTGGGTTTGATCACTTCAGTATGACCTGGGGGAAAGTTGGTATCCGGGGTCTTCTTGATTACCTTTTAGGGAATGCTGGTCCATTTGCTTCAGGGGACTGGATACTTCCTGATCTTACCATCCAGGGGTCAATCAAGTTGAACAGACACTTACGTACATTTCCGCAAACATACTACTTCAGCTATGCTACCAAGCATACCACAAAAGTTACGGGTTTTGCAGTTCCTTCTGGCATTCGAGGGATACATCCTCTGCTATTCATTAGAGTCCTGCAAATGAGCCAATGGCGGCATCCTCAAGATGTTTCTCCTCCGTATAAGGGCTATAGGTTAGTGTCTATTACTCCTCTGTTGCCAATCTACTTAGATAGATGAAGATACATTATAGTACAAGCCCTATACACTTCAGTCTAATTTCTAATGAGTCAGCAAAATTTTGAAACTCCGTTAGTAAAAAATTTCTGAAGCATCGAGTATTGTAATTGAGGGACTGTGTGTTATGCCGTGCTGCTTTGCACTGAGATCCTACCCCCATGGGGTTATATTCTCATGACAAGTTCTTGTGGGTTGTTAGACTAGTTCGTAGATTTACATGAATGACTGATGTACACTGTGCCAAAATAGAGATCTTGTAACATCACTTTCAGTTGATTTCCGGTTCTCCTAATTTTAGTACCTCAAGACTTTTTGCTTAATTTCCTTAGTATGATGTAGGTTTTCATCCTTTGAACAATCTGTTTATGATCAGTTTAGAGTCATAAGTTTAATATCTGACAATTTTCAAAACCAGTTACTCAAATGCACCATTAAGTACTCTCAATCAAAATTATATATGTAATCATCATATGCAGAAGCATTATGGAACGACAAATAACTGATTCAATACTAGCAATAACTTTTTTCATCATCTCATTGTTTTTATTTCATCTAATACATGCAGGGATGAAGATTGGTGGGACAATGACGGTGCTCTCAACACCATATCTATGACACACCCTCGTTTGCCGGTTGAACACCCTAGTTGCCTTGTTATTAAAGATTCTGATTGCCAGCCATTGCAACCCGGCATCTGGTAGGTGACCAGTCAGATTCTGCTCTTGCATTTATTTAGAAAAATTACCAATATAGAGTTCCTCTTCTAATTCTGTGTCCATAGATAAACTAGACAGTTCTCATTGTTATTGTCTTCATTCATGTCATAGTTTTTCTGGTTATCAAGAATTGAGGTTTTGGAAATTTGGAATTTTGTTTTATGATAAGCCATTGTTATAGCCATCTTTTCATTGTGAGAGGAATCTTAACTCGAATGTGATCCTTTCTTCTCATTAGGATTCAATGTAGCATCGATCATACTTCTATAGAAATTCAGAGCAGAATCTAGTAATATGATATCATGTGAAGGTGGCATTAGTTTTGTGACCTTACTCATTTTGGTGTCAGATTTTAGTGAACATTTATGCCGAGGGTCTATCAGAAACAACCTCTCTAGCTCCCAAGTTAGGGGTAAGGTCTGCATACACTCTACCTTCCCCATAGGTACCGATATCAATTAGATGGATACATCCTATGTTGCTCGGACTCTTTAAAAATGATGGCTTGGATGTGTGTCGGGTCTTCCATAAGTAGTGCATTTTTAAGGATCCAATACGGGTACAACAACATTTTGGAGAGTCTGAGCAACACATGCCAATCAGGTTATCACTCGTGTTGATATGATGGTGTTTAAGGCAGCAGTATTGATAATTCCTCTCATGTGCAGGTACTATAAAATTATAGAAGGCGACCACATTCTTTTCGTTGTGAATCGCGAAAGAGCTGGAGTTCAATTTGATTTGATCTATGACAGCATATTCGAGCGCTGCAGGAAACATGTCTTAAGAAAGACAACAACACTGCCAAACCAAGTACCTCCTGAATAGTCAGCAAGATACTTCTCTCATTGGTTTATAAAATTCTGCATTATCACATTCTTTGTAATTGTTTTACACACTGACGAAAATCTATTTCGCAATTGAAATGGATTTTACGGTCAATGTCTCTCACATTGTTCGTCTGTATGTAATTTGTAACTCTGTTGTGGGGGGGGGGGGGGGGGGGGTCTTCGGGGGGGGGGGGGGGGGGGATGTGACTTGAATAGAGATGTAAGTGACACTTGATTTGCTGTAAAAAGATGAATATAGAATTCCACAAGGAAAATTTTCTACTTTCACAATAAACTCAATGATTTTCTATGATGATTTTCTTCTTCTCAATTCTGTAAATGTCTTGCAAGGGATTGATTACTATCCTTGAATAGTGATTTCAAGTTTTCAACTTTGTGATGCATCTTTCTCGCGAGTCTCACACCTCAACTATCAATTGTTCCCCCTTTTCTATTTGAACTATAACACTCTATGTGTTATAAACACCTAGTTGAGTACATGGTGAAGTTCAGGTCGGAAAAGGAAACAATTGATAGTTAATGTATGAAACCCGTGACAAAACGATAGTTGAGGTGTGTTTTTGACCATTATCTCATAATAGTATCAACTAAATGTAAAGAAAAAGTAGACCCTCCTCATCCACATGCGGCGGGTGGTGGATGTATCCGTAATGCTATGGGTTCGATCAACACCAGTATTTGTGAGAGCGTGAAACAACAAATGTTAGATTCCAAACTCATAATTTTAAAAGTATAGCGAGTCCACTAATAAAAGAGGTCGAATCCATAAAGTTAAAATCTTGAATTTTCTTCTGAATAAAAGGGAGAGAGAAGGAGAGACCTTTAGGGGACTTGACTAAATAAAAACGACTTTTTTTTCCTTATTTTGGAGCAACCGTTAGTATAATCATATATTTTTCAACTATTTGACTAGTTAGAGCGCATTTTTAAGCTAGTTGACCGACAACGTGAACATTTTTGACTAAAAAACATAACGAAGGGTAAAATTAACCTAATTCGAATAGTTCAGAAGTATTTTCCGCCCATTTCCTTTCCAATAAAAAACTTTAAAGAAGTTTATAAGGAACTCCCTATTGTGAGGGTGAAATTTCTCTTTAATTAGTTAAATTGAATTCATTGGTTCTCAAAATTTTAACCATTTATTTCCTTAACTGAAATAACTAACAAGAAAGATCTTTACCACCAATAACCTAAAAGGCCTTTTTTTTGTTCTCTAAAATTTATTTATTTATAAGACCATCCAAAAAAGCTCAAATTGAACAAATATTTATCATCATATCACCTTAAACAAATTATGGCAGCTAAGGTTGGGATTTTTGCAGCTATTTTACTAGTTTGCGCGATCCTATTACCTTTGCTAGCCTCATCATTTCCCAATCATCGTCCTGAATTTCTAGAACATGATTCTAGTAAGACAGACGTAACGATCCATGGTGACAATAACAATGTTGTTCATGCCAATGTCAATGACATCGCGATTCCTAGCTCAAATTATGAGACAAGGAACGAAAGGTCCTTAAAGGAAAAGAAAAAGTCGAATAAGAACAAGAATAAGAATAAGAACAAGAAGAACAAAAAGGAAATGAAGTCTCATGAACACGGTTTTGAGGCTTTCAATTTTGAGCATCCCCTAATAGGAGGTGGCCACCATGGATATCCACATGTTTTTCCTGGATATAACGTAGATCCGATTACAGAAGAACACGAACAACCAGAGATTTTAGGTGGATTAAGAGAGGGATTTTATCAAAATACATGTCCTCAAGCAGAGCAAATTATCAAAAATGGCCTAACTAGAGCCTTTCAAAATGACTCTACTATTGCTGCTGCCATCCCTAGACTTTTCTTGCATGATTGCTTTGTCAAGGTAAGTTCCTCACCACTCTACGCAATTATTCATAAATTCTAAAAAAATATTTTGCACATTTTTTCGGAAAATGAAAAAAAATATTTCAGGTGTTTGGTTAAAGAGAGCGAAAAATTGATAAGTATATTAGCATTCGAGAGAATTGATGAAGAAAAGTAAATGATTTTCTTTTATCTTTAGGTGAAAAATAGTTTAGGACAACCAAACACCAGAAAATGACTATTATCTTTCGAAAAATATTTCATTATAGGGAAAAGGGACAAATATACCCTCGAACTATTGTAAATGGTATGCAGATATCCTCCGTTATACTTTTGGAACATTGGGGTCCCTGCCGTCCAAAAACTAGAGCACATATACCCGTTATATTAACGGACATACACGTGTCATAATCTTATCCACCGACCCGACATTTATTAAATATCGAATCGACGGATAAGATTGTGCCACGTGTCCCTATTTAGTGTCTTCGGTTAGAGTGAAGGACATATATGCTCTAATTTTTGAACGGCAAGTATGACAAAGGGTATCTACATACTATTTACGATTGTTTGGGATATATTTGTCCTTTTTCCCTTTATTATATACCAAACATATCCTAAGACAATCTTTAATTTTGATGTTTGCAACCATGAAAATAGAGTTTAAGTTTTATACACAGGCGATGTAAGAAATATTTAGGTCATCTAAATGACAACTCAAGACTTAATAAAAATTCATTGATAACTTACTACAAAAACATATTAAATTACAGAGATGATCATAAAAATTCTTTATACTGTTAGTGTATGTAACTTATCATATATACAGGGTTGCGACGGGTCAATATTTCTCGATACAACACCAAGTGGTGGGAAAGTAGAGAAGTTATCTCCGTCAAATGGCATTACAGTCAAGGGATTTGAACTCATTGACGAGATCAAAGCAGAACTCGAAGAGAACTGCCCGGGCATTGTCTCGTGCTCTGATGTTTTAGCCTATTTATCTCGTGACGCCTTTGTTGCATCGGGACTCCCGCATTACGAGGTGTCTGGTGGCCGACGTGATGGCATGGAATCGCGCGTAGAAAACGTCGTTGGCAACCTCCCATTGCCTGATGATACAGTAGACCAAATGATTCAACTTTTCAACAGAAAAGGCCTAAATGCTGAAGATTTAGTTGTCTTAATTGGTGCACACTCAATTGGAGTAGCTCATTGTTTCAACTTTCTTTATCGAATGGACACACCCGAGAAGGCGCAAATGGTTGATCCGCGACTTGGTGGTGTTATGAAATTTACATGTACTAGCCAAATGAGTACAATAGCGTTTGATGCAACAACACAATACAAAATGGACTCAGTATTTTACAAGCAATTGTTGATGAAAAAAGGCTTACTCGAATCCGATCAAGTTTTGACACAAGATATAAGAACAAGGGGATTTGTCCAAAGATTTAGTAATGATGAAGTGGGATGGTTTAACAAATTCGGCGTGGCCATGAACAAGCTTGGGGCGGTAGAGGTGCTCACCGGAAACCAAGGGGAAATCAGGAAACAATGTCGAGCTGTTAACTTATAATAAGAGTTTAACTTGTATACACTGACTGATTGACTCTGATTTGACAATGCTCTAAATATGTATCACAATTTGGATGATTAATTTTTTTCATATATCTTTTTTCGCCATCGGTGCAAGAAGATGTAATTTGCTCAGTCAAAACATCATCATAGACAAAAAAAAAAGGACCTAGTCGAACGAGAAATGAAGATTTTTTTTTACTTTCCTATTTCACTTGAGAATTTTTTCGTTTTATTTGTATTTTTCTTGTTGCATCCTCTCATGTGTGGTTCTATAAGCAGTGGGCCTGATTCTTTTTTCATGGGCCAAACACGTGATTTATTTATTTTTGATTTGGGTGGCGGTGAAATTTGATCTCAGGACCTCTGCCTGCTCTGATACCATGTTGAAGTGTGTGGCCATCTCATCTAAAAGCTTAAGCTGTTAGAGAGAGCACACTTTTATTATTTGATTATATTCTCAACAAATGGGACTAGGAGTAACTTTCGCGTATATATGATATGGTTTAGTCTTGACAAATCGAGGGCAAATCAGAAAATAGTGTCGATCTGATATAGTGTAAAATTTCATTACATTGTTGGTTTATATAAGTTGAAGTCGACTGAAAATTCGATATATGTAGTGCAGATCATGGACCTGGTGCATCGCAAATGCATCACCAGATTTAAAACAAAAATATAGAGTTTGAGCCTAAAAGTTACTAGGTTCTGCCAAATCCATAACCACAATCCTAGCTCCGGCCCCGAGTCTTACCTAACTAGTGTAGAAATTCTTAACAATATCTTTCAGTAATAAGTTAAAGTTTAAAATGTAAGATTTCTTGTGATTTTACACAAAAGCATTTTTTTTAGTCAAATCTCTTATATAGGTAGACGCGGAGCTACAACCATCACCTTTTGCCGAAAAATTATATTGTGTGTATACATATAGGTCAAATATTAGTTTACGTACGTATATATCAAATCTTGCTCAACAACTAGTTGAACTCAGGCAAAAACAAACAAACAAAAACAGAGAAAAGGACTATGTTCTTATCCTTTGTTGAATTTTTGTTCAAGGAAGAAACATGTTTTATGCATGTCTTGTCGATTTCTGATTAAGTATTTTGTAAACCATAGTCCATAGCTATTGATGTATTGCAATAGGAGTTCGAAATGAATAAAGTTACTATTATTCATTGTCTATGGATATAATTAAGAATCGAAAGCTTCATACTTGGATCTGTTTTCTTTTGTTCATATATAACTTCTTCGTTTTTTTGGCTAAATACTCAGATAGCCCCTTAAACTTGACACGTCTAGTTACGTAGTCATAAAAACTTATGAAGTGACCAGTTAGACACTTGATCTCGTATAAAATGTGTCTTTCAAACACAAGCTTGTCTTATCTTATCATGTCCTAATACTAAACATTTGGTATATGTCAAGCTAGAGTGTTTATCGGTCAGTTTGGCACGTTCTCTGGTGAGTGAATCAGAAAGGATCTCAAATATTGGTTGAGCGGAATTTTTACACATGAAAAATGAATGTAGGTGGATGGTGCTTCTCAGCTAGAGTTAGGTCGCTATAAATTAGTTTCATTTCAATGTTTCGATATTGGTGTTTAGTCCATTCAGGGCAAATAAAAATAATTGGTGCCTTTTCAAGTAAGTAAGAGTTATACAGCATGCTCATGGATTGACTCTCACACAAAGTAGCTTCATTGTGGACATATTCAGCAAGTTCAATATGCTGGATGCAAACAGAGTGAGCACTCCTCTGTCCACAAGTGATGTTTTATCCTTGGATGACGGTTCTCCTTCAGCAGACGCTACACTTTATAGGCAGGTCATTGGCTCATTGCAATACCTCAGCTTCACACGGCCTGATATATGCTTTGCAGTAAACAAGCTCGCGCAATTCCAACACTCTCCATCAGCTAAACATTGGCAAGCAACAAAGAGGCTTCTTCGTTATATGAAAGGAACGATAACCTATGGACTTCACTTCAAACATGGCAACTCTTCTCAGTTACTCGCCTACTCAGATGCAGATTGGGGTGGTATTCCCGACACTAGACACTCCACTTCTGCTTATATTATTTTTCTTGGAAAGAATCCCATTAGTTGGTGCTCCAACAAGCAACGCACTGTTGCCAGATCTTCCACAGAGGCAAAATACAAGGCTGTAGCAAGTGCTGTAGCTGAGTTGAACTGGTTAACCAACCTACGTCAAGAACTTCGGGTCAAGCTGCCTTGTCCTCCTAAGCTTTTTTGCGATAACATTGGTGTCACTTACCTATGTCGTAATCCAGTTTTTCACAGTCGAATGAAACATGTCGCAATTGACTTTCATTTTGTCCGTGACCAAGTGGAAAATAGACAAATTTCAGTTCATCACATTACAACTGGAGCTCAACTAGCAGATGCATTAACTAAAGCACTTCCCAGAAGGTCCTTTGTCAGCAACATTGGTCTCAAGCAAATTGAGCCAATGTTGAAGGGGCATGATAAGGATAAGGATGTAGAGTCCTAGTACGTTAGTATGTTTGAGCTATACATAGTTATTTCCTCTTCTCTTTAGGTCTCTTATGTCCAGCAAACTCCTTTCTCATCTATACTTGTACATGTATAAATATCACACATTGTATTAATAATACTCGAGCTTTCATAATCATATTCAACTCTTATACTTCTCAGCAAGAGTTGGGAGTGGGGTCGCTATATATAAATTAGTTTCATTTCAATGTTTTCGATATTGGTGTCTAGTCCAATCAGGGCAAATAAAAATAATTGGTGCCTTTTCAAGTAAGTAAAAGTTGTCCATCAGAAGAAAGGGAAAATCTTAAAGAATGGGGAGATTATTATATTACACCTACTCCTCTTATCTAACTTTGTTTTAATTTATTTAAAAAAATTGTTGCCTTTTCAATTAAGTAAAAGTTGTTCATCAGAATAAAGGGAATATATTATGAAATGACAAATAAAATGGAAGAATTATTGTATTATTACACCTACTCCTCTGACGTTGTACAACTAGTTGATGGATTAAAAATTTGTGACAAAAAAATGTTAAAGAGCTTTATATTGTGTTATCTGTGAATATTAAGTTCAAATCTCTCTATATTGATATCCTTTTCATCTTGTGAAAGGTATTTCAAGTGAAAATCTTTGTGTATTTGATATCTTGAGTAGTCGATGGCAGCTTATATAGCGGTAATTTCTCTTCTACAAACAATTGAGCAATTTCAGCAGAGACATCCAAAACTCGTTCAAGGTCAAACTGCTAAAACGCTCGAATCCCTGCATGGTACTGCTCAATATTTTCAAAATGTTGTTGATGAAGCTAGCAAGAGTAGATTTGATCTCGAAAAAATTAAGTCTTTGGAGGAAATAATAAGAGATGCTGTTAGTTATGCAGAAAATGTTATTGAAATGAGCTGGACATGTGGAAATGCATCTGAAAGTTCACTAAACAAGAATTTTCTACCGGTTGTTGAAAGAATCGATACAATAAAGAAGGAAGTGATGGAGATTGTTTCTGATTTTAGCACTAGCACTCATGATATTGACGATGATCATATTCTTGAATCTGCCGGGGATTCATTGAGTGACACTTCTTCTAGAAGTAATCGAATGCTGCAACATTTGGAAGATGGTATCGTGCACGGACTTGATGATGACTTGGAGATAATAGTTGAAAGATTGAAAGGAGCAATGTCGGATCTAGATGTTGTCACAATATCAGGCATGGGTGGGATTGGCAAAACAACACTCGCTAGAAAAGCTCATGATCATCTAACAATCAGGTATCATTTTGACATTCGTGTTTGGATTACAGTATCTCAAAAATATGGAAGTAGAAATGTGTTGTTAGAAGCTTTACATTGCATTTCAAAACAAAAAAATATTGACATTGGAAAAGATTATGATGAGAAGGATGACAACGAGTTAGCTGACTTGGTGCAGAAAAAACTAAAGGGTCCAAGATACCTTCTTGTTGTTGATGATATTTGGAGTACGGATGTTTGGGATAACATAAGAGGAATATTTCCCGATTGCAACAATAGGAGTCGAATCTTATTGACTACTAGGGAAACAAATGTAGCAATGTATGCAAATCCTGTTAGCCCTCATAAGATGAACCTCTTGAATTTAGAAAACAGTTGGAAGTTAATTTGTGATAAGGTGTTTGGACCAAAACATGATTGTCCTCCAGAGTTGGTAGAAATCGGAAAGAAAATAGCAGAAAAATGTCAAGGACTACCCTTAACAATTTCAGTGATTGCGGGACATCTCTCAAAAGTGGCCAGGACATTAGGAAGTTGGATGGATGTTGCTCGAACTTTAGGTGAAATCATTGCTAGTCATCCAGATAAATGCTTAGGAGTGCTCGGTTTGAGTTACCACCATTTGCCTAATCACCTCAAACCCTGCTTTCTTTCTATTGGTGGTTTTCCGGAGGATTATCAGGTTGAGACTTGGAGATTGATTCGATTATGGATCGCTGAAGGTTTTATTAAGAGGCCGGGAAGTGAAAAAAGCTTAGAGGAAGCGGCAGAAGATTATTTGGAGGATCTTATCAGCAGGAACTTGATAATGGTTAGAAAAAAAAGATTCAACGGTGAGATAAAAGCATGTGGAATGCATGATCTGCTCCGTGAATTCTGTTTGACTGAAGTTGAAAGAACAAAGTTTATGCATGTTGAGACAAGTGACATAGTCCCTACTACTCTTTCAACACAAAAGCATAATCGCTTCAGTTTTCAGATTCACAGTAACTTAGATGATCATTGTTTCGAGATATTACCCTCCGTTGCTAGATCTATCTACTTATATCCAAAAAATCGATATTTTGCAAATCTTAAAGTTTTCCCCCATTTCCACCATCTCAGGGTATTGGCCGTTTTCCATGAATATGGAACTTCTTGTTCATTTCCACCTGAAATTACAAAGTTATGTCATTTGAGATATCTCCAATTTCGATCTTATGATCATTTTCTTCCTGCATCAATCTTAAAGCTTCGGAATTTGCAAACTCTAATTTTTGAGAGTCAACATGAATATACACCAGTTTTACCAGAGAATATATGGATGATGAGGAATTTAAGGCATTTACATGTGAGGAAAGCCTGCACTTTACTACTTCCTAGTAGGAATAGTATCTTAAATTTAGAGGAACTTTCTAACTTATGTTTCTCCTGTTGTACAAATGAAATCTTTTCTGGCATTCCCGATCTAAAGAGATTGATCGTCCATCATCGATATTCATCTGCTTTTTCAGTCAATGACATCACTGATATGTCCAGCTTGACAAAACTCGAAGCATTGAAGTGTGTTAGCGAGTACTTTTGGTTTTCAACGCCTCCGATCTCCATCAAGCAGTCTTTTTTCCCAAAATCACTTAAGAGGTTGACTTTAGACGGCGGGTTTTGTTTTCCTTGGGACGATATTTCAACTCTTCTTGTCATGTTGCCAAATCTTGAAGAGCTCAAACTTAAAGATCACGCAGCCAACGATCATGTATGGAGATTAAGTGCTGAAACCAAATTCGAAAGCCTTAAGTTTTTGTTATTTCATGGCCTTAATCTTAAGTATTGGGAAGCTAGCAGCGATAACTTCCCAAATCTAAGACGCCTTGTTCTGAAGAAATGCACCAAACTTAATGAAATTCCAATAGATTTTGGGGAAATTTGTACTCTGGAGTCGATTGAGTTATATCAATGTGGCGTTGGTGCTGAGGAGTCTGCAAGAAAGATTGAACAAGAACAAGAGGACATGGGAAACAATTTTCTTAAGATCTTCATCCATGTAAGTTTTAGATTTCTCCAAAATAAAAAAATTCATTAATTGCTCCGTCTTTGCAACATTTTACCTCCTTGAAATGAAGACGATGACTCTACTTTTTTATCTTGCATATATGCAGGGGATTGAAGCTTATTTTGAGGGACGATCTGGCGTTAACTAGCAAATGAACAACCATTTAATTTAGATTTTGAATAGTAATATCTTTCTTTTATGTTCATATCCTTTGTTAAATTTTTGTTTTAGGAAACAAGCATGGTTAATGCATGTCTTGCCGATTTGCAATAGGAGTTTGAAATGAATAAAGTTTCTATTGTTCATTGCGTATGAGAAAGCTATTCATACTTGGATCTGTTTTCTTTTGTTTATATATAACTTCTTCGTTTTTTTGGCTAAATACTCAGATAGCCCCTTAAACTTGACACGTCTTGTTAAATAGTTGTAAAAACTTGTGAAGCAACTCGTCTAAAATGTGTCTTTCAAACACAAGTATCTGATGTGGCCGGCATTGTGTCTCACAGCAAATTTTAAGCGTGTGGGGATTATAGCTTTTCAGCTTTTTTCTAATTATAATGGTCAAAAGTATTTCAATTTTTGAGTTTCATATCTGAACTATTTATCAAAACACACCTCAACTATCCAGAGGTGGACCCACACTATGGAGAGAGGGTGTACGTGCACTCGCTAACTTCCGAAAAAATCATATGTATATATGTATATCTATTTTGAAAAACTGGTTGAAATTAGGATATAGTTAAAAGTGCACCCTTGAGAAGCATAGAAGTGCTCTTGTGCTATTGGTACAAGCTAGAGATACCATCCTTGAAACCAGGGTTCGAATCCCAACTAAAGCCCTTTTTTGTTGTTGAGGTTTGTTTTGATAAATAACCGGTGGATAGGAAACTTAGAAACCTAATAGTTCAAGTATGAAATTTGAAATGCCGTGATACTTAGGTGTGTTTATCGGTCAGTTTAGTACGTTTTTTGGTGAGGGAATTGGAAAGGATCTCAAGTATCGACCGGGTACATACATAGAAATCAAAATCTGGAACTGTTGAGCAACTTCAGCAGAGATATCCAGAACTCGTTCAAGGTCAAAATAATCGAATTCCTTCATGATACTGCTGAATATTTTCAAAATGTTATTGAAGAAGCTAAGCTAGCAAAAGTAGATTTGATCTCGAAAAAATCAAATCTTTGGAGGAAATAATAAGAGATGCTTCTAGTTACACTACAAGAAAAGTGTGAATTACATGGGGATTAGTATGAAAATAAATAAGTTTCCTACCGATTACAACAATAGGAGTCGAATCTTATTGACTACTAGGGAAACAAATGTAGCAATGTATCCATGAGATGAACCTCTTGAATTTAGAGAACAGTTTGAAGTTACTTTGTGATAAGGTGTTTGGACCAAAACATGATTGTTATTTCATGATGTAGATCTTGAGCATTTGGGAAGCTAGCAGCGATAGCTTCCCAAATCTAAAACGCCTTGCTCTAAAGAAATGCAACTACCTTAATGAAATTCCAACAGATTTTGGAGAAATTTGTACTTTCGAGTCGATTGAGTTATATCAGTGCAGCATTGGTGCTGAGGAGTCTGCAAGAAAGATTGAACAAGAACAAGAGGACATGGGAAACAATTGTCTTTAAGGTCTTCATCCATATATAGCACTCAATGTAAGTTTTTGAACAATCCATTGTTCTATTTACCTATCTAAACTATTACCTTTTCACGAGTTTCCTACCTTAATTATTCTGTTGTCGATTGGGAAGAAGTCTTGGTCAACTCAATATCGATGTGTCTTATTCTAATCCGAAGGGAGTGATAGTTGAGTTGTTGAGGTATGAAACTCGCAAAAAAAAGGTACTATAGTTTAGATGTGCGGTTTTTACGATTAACTCTATTTATAATCACTCTGTCTTTGCTACATTTTACCTCCTTGAAATTAAGATGATAAATTCTACTTTTTATCTTGCATATATTGAGGACACTATCTTCCAAATGCAGAACCTTTGTTAAATTTTTGTTTTAGGAATAACCATGTTTAATGATGTCTTGTCAATTTGTGATTTAGTATTTTAATTATAAACCATAGCTATTTGAAGTACTATAATTGTAGTATTTATCTGGTCTTGTGTGATAGTTTGGAATGAATAAGGTTATTATGATGCATATCCAAGGTTTCATAATACTTGTGTGGGTAAATAGAAAGAGACAAAGATTAGAAATAAAGATATACAAAGCAAGGTGTGAGTGACCTTTGTGATGGATAAGATGCGGGAAACGAGATTGAAATGGTCAGATATGTGAAGTGAAGGAGCACAAATAGTAATGTTTTATTTAAAAAAGATATATAAAAGGAAAATGACTGAGTTTTCGAAAAACCGATTAAACTTATGGTTTAAGAGAAATCGGGTTTCCGAAAGAACAGAGTCGCCACTTAATTTTTAGTAAAAAATCAAGAAAAAATACTTACAGTTTTCAAAAAGATTTAAACAGATAAAATCAATTGAAAACGGGTTCGAGTTCAAATGTACATTCCAAGAAGGTGTTAGGCCCTCGGAATGCCCGCTAACTTGCAGTTGACCGACGATTTGACTAAAAAATGATTTTTGACTAATTTTGAAATTTTAACTAAGAATATTTAGATAAATTACAATATTTAATTAATTTTGAGAAAATAATTAGATAAACGACACCTTTTTCTTTTTTAGAGAAAAGAATTCAAAATGACACATTGGACTTGTGATACGAGTAATTAGAATTTCAATAAAACTAGATTAATTAAAATTTATTTAATTCATTTTTAAGATAATAATTTGAACCAATTAAAGCATGAGACCATTTTAAATCAATTGATAAAAAGAGAACACACACAATTTTATTTTATTTTAGTTCATTTGAGAAAAGTGTTAACTTAAAACCATTTAAATAAGCAAAATGATTAAAGGAAGAGGCATTCAAAACATGTCCTTTTAAAAACAAAAGATTTAATTAAAATGAAACATGGCCAATATATTTGATTAGTAAGATAGAACAAAAACAAATATAAGAATGTATTAAAGGTAAGCCAATGTAAAGAAA
>NW_006239026.1:1248806-1251171 GCF_000226075.1 Solanum tuberosum | reverse complement strand
TTTTTCCGTGTATACCATGTATACAAAATCTGTATACCAGTGTATACCAGCAGGTATGCAGCCCCTTAAGAGATTTCAAAAAAATCTGTGCATCTGTTCATCAGCTCTGTATTTCAGCTTCTAAAAAAACAAAATCCGAACAGGGATGGGGGTCGACTCGAGAGGAAACCAACTCGGAGAAATGCGGAAGTTTAGTCCAATATGGACTCGGATGGGTTCACAACAAAGAAAGAGAACAAATTAGTATATGAAAGATTTACTGCACAAAACATTTAATAAGATAAATGAAGCAACTAACTATAGCTACTATATTGAGAATATGTAACAACAAATGACAAAAGCACAGGCAGCAAACATTTTCCAAACTTACCAACCTTAAGTCCTTCCTATAACTAAAAATGAACATGCTATTTTAAGAACACAAGACATAAAAATAGAAGAAAAAAATGATTTAGTATTTTAAACAGAGAAGGGATAAGTTCAAAATCTCACAGATTGATTGCTCAAGACTTTGAAGTATATACGAAATCAAGACAAACAGGCAAGGGCATCAAGGTTCGAACAGGCGCGGTATCGAATTGAAAACAGCCCATAAAAGATCAAATTTAAATCTTATAAATAAGACACTAGCTATTATCATTAATTCATCCTTCTTATAATTTTAGGGGAGAGGGGGCAAATGATTTTAAAAAAAAAGTCCGGGGATCATACCATAAACACATGAAGAATAATAATCAACCTATGAACCAACATCATATAAATGAAGCTCTACTTATTGTCTATGAATACCAACATTCAAACGAATACAACTTTGAAACACACCATAATCTGAAATTTCAACTTAAACGAGAAGAAAGTTGACTCATGATGAAACATAGAGACACAAATCAAAAAAAAAATCTAGGCATGTAACTAGAGACGACATCCCGTCTTAACCGAAAAACAACGTTACACAACCAATAAAGAATTAATCGACAACTAACTTTACATTAAGAAACGATTTAGCATTCATTAGGCAGAGATAAGTGTCAAAATTATCATTCTAAAATTTCAATTTCAACATTACTCTTGTTAAGAACATGAACGAAATCACAGAGGAAATTAAGAGCTAAAACAAATAGCGAAGAGGGGTTTACCTCTTTTCGGGCAGCGATTTGAGACTAGACGAGCAATGAGAACCGCGACTTTACCACCAACTCCGGGACTCAAACAGCGGCAAAGAAATATGGGCAAGAATATCCCAATAGTTCCCTCGAGTTCCAAGGAACTCGTGACGGAGTAGTGAACGTCAACGAGGAGAAAAGGAAATGCAAAGACCCTGAACGAGTTGATTTCCTCCCTTTAGAGTATTATCAAACTACCTCCACTCAAGTTGCTTTCTATATTTTCGCTCAAAATTTCGACTCCAAAAAAAATAAAAAAATCCCCCCTTTCAACAGTGAATAAAAGGGAATACATATAGGGATTATCTAGGGTTCCCCTTTCTTTTTTTTTTTCGGAGGGAAAGAAATAAAAATCCCATTCAAAAAGTCCAATTCGAAATTCAAAAAACTTCAAAACCTTTCACCCTTCCGGCTGAACACCTTTTCTTTGAGGTTTTGGTTCATTCCGAAAGGGGAAAGGAGGACAGAGGCGTGCCTGCTATAGTGCTGTAGAGAGAGACGTTGGCTGCTGTCGAGCATTTAATGGCTCTGTCATTTTCCTGCTAGCGTGAAGACGTTGTGGTCTTACTCTGTTTGGTTGCTGCCGCTAATGCTGGGATGTCATACTGTGGTTCCTGGGTTTCTATTGTGAAGGGGAAAGGAATTTGGGCCGGGTTTAAGGAGTTATGGGCTGGGAATTGAAGTGGGTTGGTTGGCTTGGGAATTGGGCTGGCAATTAAAGGAAATAAAGAGGGAAAGACTGTTGGGAATGGGGTCGGCTGGTATTGTTGTTCACAAATTGTTGTTGTATTATTAAGGCATAATACATATTTTGACCCCTAAACTTGGCTTCAAATTTTAACTTTGACCTTTAACTTTGTAAGTGCACAAATAGGCACTTTAACTATCCAAAACTTAAACAAAAAAACACTCGGATCCTACCTGGCAAAATGCGTGAAATACACTCAAATTAGGCGCGTCAGATGTGAAAATTCAGCGGGTCAACAGTAAAAAAAGCATTGAAAGGACAATTAAACCCTTTTTATATTTTTTTCAACAATTTTCCCCTCTTTTTTGCATTATTTGTTGTTCACTGCAAAATGCAAGTGACGTTTAATAATTATTACGAATTTTTTTTATAAAAGTTAATTTTTAACTGACCTTAAATAAATAGTTTTAAATTTTAAATTTGAATAAATTATATATATTTATATGGTAGTAAA
>NW_006239026.1:1233068-1247139 GCF_000226075.1 Solanum tuberosum | reverse complement strand
TAAAATATACTAATTAGACACATAATTATATAATAATTAACTTAATTATAAACTAACTACTTAACTCAAAATTGTAAACTATTAGATAACTAAACAAAAATATCTAATTAAACAAAATCTTTTTGAGACGATTTTCCAATATTTATAAAATACACTAATTATATACATAATTATATAAAAGACATATTATTATTTAAAAGTTATAACAATTGACAAACTATTTGAAACAACTTGCAAATTATTCTATTATATATATATATATTTTTTTTTTTTTATATTTTTTTTGAAATTTCTAAAATTAATTACTTTAAAATATTTGAAAATTAAGAAGCTCGAAATTAATTATTATCGGGGAGGGTCAAAATTAGGTGTCAACAAGTAATACGATAGATTTATGGAGAGGTACACAAAACATATCACATCTAACCTGAAAACATGACCCTAGATAGGAGAGCATGGAGATCAAGAATTAGAACAGATAGTTAGTAAATAGTCGAGCGATTTTTTTCTTCCCTGATTCTTGCCACCATATTATTATTCTTCATCAATATTGTAATTTATTTTATTTTGATTATCTTTACTATTTTTTATGTTGATAATCAATACTTTCATCATAATTTTTTACTTTTACATTTTTTTCCAAAAATCTTCTCAAAAATATTTTTCTTCAACCGAGGGTCCATCAGAAACCACTCATAATAGCGTAAAAACCTTATAAAAACAATTTATTTCATGAAAAAAACTCTAAAATCTAATCAGATACTCCCTCTGTCCCAATTTATATGACTTAGTTTCCTTTTCATTAACCAGTCCCAAAAAATGACATTTTTCTATACTAAGTAATAATTTATCTTTAAAATATCAATTTTATCTTTGATGAAATGATTTATAGTCACGCAAATATTTACTACTTATTTTAAACGATAAGTTTCAAAAATCTCTCTTTCTTTCTTAAATTCTGTGTTAAGTCAAATTAATTTATATAAATGGGACAGAGGAAATAGTTTTTTTTTTTTACCCAAAGACAAGTAATGAACTTATCTGGTTGGGCACACATCTCAATAAAATGGGTCTCATCAGTTTATACGATAACAAATCATCATACCTGCATGCCTGCCACGTGGAGAAAATAATATGACAAAAAACACCCACGGAAAATATACAATAACTGCACAAAATCCATTGTGTTTTTCCATTTCTTGAATTTCCCTTGTTCAAGAGCTAGAATTATTGAGGTAATTATTTTTGTTGAGCTAAATAGAAGTAAAGTAATTTAAAAACAAGTGGTTAAATGATGTTTATATAACCTTCTTAGTATAATTTTCCGCTAAAAATTAACTATGAACTTCGTAGCTAATCTATTGCTAAATAGCTCGTAATGATCAAAGTTCTTGATAATTTATGCTAATTTCACGTTAAATAGGATTAGTGATGAATTTTGATTTTTGAATTCTTTGTTCAAGATCTAGAATTGTTGAGGTACTCATTTTTTTGTGAAATTGTTGTATTATTGTGGTCACTAGATTAGTATAGTTAAATGATGTTTATATAGTTCTTTAATTTGCTTGTTTTCAACTAGAAAAAGTGAAATTAGCTATGAATTTTGTGGCTAATTTGTTGCTAAATAGCTTATAATTATTAGAATTTTTGATAATTTGTTGCTAAATAGGATTAGTGATTACTTTTGTTGTTTACATATAAAATTTTGTCTGTCGCTAATTCCTGACTTTTAATAGTAGTAGTAGTAGTACTCTTACCATTAATTATATTGTTTCTTTTTACACACTGTTTGTGGCTGATTTGTCGCTAAATAGCTTGTAATTAGAAGAAATTTTTATAATTTGTTGATAAATAGGATTAGTGATGACTTTTGTTGTTTCGATATACTTTTAGTAGTAGTAGTAGTAGTACTCTTACCATTAGTTATATTGTTTCTTTTTACATGTTGTAGGTTAAGGAGGTGCTATTTTTAGTTGTTTATAATGTCGTCTAAGCCGTTGGACTATGAGAATTTGAATGAGAATGTGAAGAAGTGTCAATATGCTGTACGAGGTGAGCTCTATCTTCGAGCTTCTCAACTTCAGAAGGAAGGAAAGAAGGTACAATTAAACGCTTTTGCATCCCGGAAAGATTTAATTGTAGTGTGGCAAATGCGGTTCAAAATTGCTGTTTTTTTTTCGTTTGATGTTTTGTTAATTGTTTATGTTTAAAATATTGGTTATGACAATGTGAATGTTTAAGTAAAAAAATGTGTAGCATTTACATAGTGGGAAAATGATTATGTGGCAATGACATGTCTTTTGCCAGCGTCGGAAATTTGACTTTTTGATGACGTGTATTTTTGGGCAAAATCACATAGTTTAGTGACGTTACGTTACGAGTTCAAAAACATACCTCAACTATCAATTTTTCCCTTTTCCTACCTAAATGATAGTGATATTTCAGGTAGGAAAAGGGAGAAATTGATAGTTGAGGTGTGTTTCGATAACAATTTGGTGATACTTCATGTAGAAAACTTGCGCATCTCATAGTTTAGGTATGAAACTCTAAAAAAGGGATACTTCAAGTGTGTTTTTGACTTATAAATACTTAGTTTAGTTACTCCACTATACTTGTGTAACAATCTCATGATTCCTCTTGCTCTGCAGATTATATTCACAAATGTAGGTAATCCTCATGCCCTCGGACAGAAGCCGCTGACGTTTCCGCGCCAGGTTTGTTGTAGTCGTTGAATGCCACTTCTATGAGAGGCTTATGGTTTTGGCATACGTAAAGCATTGACGCTCTTTATTTTCAGGTCATTGCTCTCTGCCAAGCTCCATTTTTTCTGGATGATCCTAATGTTGGACAATTATTCCCTGCTGATGCAATCGCAAAAGCTAAACATTATCTTTCGTTGAATTCCGGAGGTCTAGGTATCCTTTCCTACCTAAACTATATTATTTTAGGAATTGAGTAATTTTTATCATCCATGATACTCAGACACTTGGAAAATGTTGTCGCACCCATGTCAGATACTCTGACAATGCATAGCTTTTGGAGGATCCGATCCGACACACATCCGACGGTATTTTTCATGAGTCGAAGCAACATAGATTTTATGTGGCACTCTACTCTACTTGTTATGCCTCTTTGACTCCGTCTTTATTTCCTTTAATTGTCTCTTCCATAGAGAAGCACAAACATAATTTTTCTTCAAGAGTTACTATCCCCTTTTTGTGTTTAAGTGAACATCGGATTATAGTTCCTTCTTTGTGAATTAAAACTATAGTTCCTTCTTTGTGCTTAAAGATCTATTCTGTTATCTCGTATAGAAATCCCTGCATTTATCATCCCTGCTTCTTGAGCTCTATCGATAAGCAACTACTTGTCCACGTTGTTGTTATATGATAAAACAAATGAAGAAGAATAGAAATTGGAACGTTTTTCTCTCTGTCTTCATCAATTCTGTACAGTGCTCATTATATAGAAAAGAAAGTCTAACGGCCTATACACTTGTCATCTATCTATTTGTTCCCTAATAACAACAAACTATACAGCTGTATAAAAGAAAATAGATATTTATCTACATAAAGGATAATGACAAAAAGAATTCTAGAACCACTAAGATTGCAACAATTTTGTATTTCTTGTCACGTGCCCTTTGGTATACACATGTCTTGTTTCTCTTGCACAGTGGACACACTTTCCTCATTCTTCTTCTCAAGTAACAACTCTCCATGGTGATTAGCACTTTCTCCAACACCCCCCTTCAAGTTGGAGGGGGCAGACAGCAACCCCAACTTGGCCAAGATATGCTGATGAGCAGGACCAGGGAGTGGCTTAGTAAAAATGTCAGCAAGCTGAGACTGTGATGGAACAAAAGAGAGGGAAATTAAACCTGCCAAAAATTGTTGTCTAACAAAATGACAATCAAGATCGACGTGTTGGAGAAAGTGCTAATCACCATTTGCTTCATTGGAACAGGCAAAGTTACCCTGAACAGGGTTCTGAAAGTTTCTTTGCTTGGTGAATTTAAAATTAGGTGGAAAACCTTTCAACTTATAACACTTATCGACTGTGTGTCCAGGTTTCCTGCAATATTTGCAAGTATTGTCAAACTTTTTGTTATCAACAGCATACCTTTGTCCTCTGAAATTATTTCCAGGTGGTCTTTGTCCATTCATGTCTTGTTCAGCCGCAATGAAAGCAGAGGATTCACCCGGATACTTAGCTGTAGAATGCATTTCCCTTTGTTTTTCCTCTTGCATCAAGAGTGCATAAGCATTAGCAATAGTAGGAAGAGGAGATATCATTAAAATGTTACCTCTAGCACCACAATAGCTGTCATTGAGTCCCATAAGAAATTGAACCAGCCTTTCATCCTGTTTAGCCTTTATGTTTTTCCTTTTTGCTTCACAGGTACAGTTACAGAGACAAAGAACAAAAGCATCAAGACTATCAAGTTCATCCCAGAGCCTTTTTATCTTGGTGTAGTAAGTGGCTATGTCACTGGATCCTTGAACCAAATCATTAAGCTCCTTCTGCAGCTGAAAAAGCTTAGCTCCACTGCTTTGGCCAAATCTGGCCTCTAAGTCAACCCACAACTCCTTTGCCGTCGTTGAGTAAATGACACTCTCAGAAATTTCTCGTGAGAGTGAGTTCAAAAGCCAAGAAATAACCATATTGTTAGCTCTACTCCAAGCTTTGTGGAACTCAGACTCTGCAGCAGGCTCAGATGAAGATCCATCAATGAATCCTGCCTTATTCTTGGCAGTAAGCGCAATCAGCATACCCCTTCTCCAACCAGCAAAACTTTTTCCATCAAAAGAAGAATTCACCAACTGCATACCTGGTGAATCTGATGGCGAGATGAAGTAAGGATGAGAGGGATTAATCAAATCCCTAGTTGCTGGTTGTGTACCAGTAGTTACTTCAGTGGTTGTGTTTTCACCCATTGTTGTTGATGAAAAGAGATGAATGTCACACAATAAAAAGAAGAGAGACGAAAACAGATAGAGTAGGATTTAAAGAACCTGCTCTGATACCATGATAAAACAAATGAAGAAGAATAGAAATTGGAACGTTTTCTCTTTCACAGTGGACACACTTTCCTCATTCTTCTTCTCAAGTAACAACTCTCCATGGTGATTAGCACTTTCTCCAACATTATAGGTCTTTTTGCCTCGATTCTCCGACTTTACTATGATCTTTTGTCTTGAGAAATGAGAGTAACTTTATATTTCTGGTTAATTAGGTGCTTATAGCGACTCCCGTGGCATTCCCGGTGTAAGGAAAGAAATTGCAGATTTCATTGAGAGACGTGATGGATATCCGAGGTTACATCTCTCTTTTCATTTTAACTGGTTTCTTTTCGGTGACTTCAATTAAGTTACTAAGATTACATTTCTGGCTGTTCTTTTGATCAGTGATCCGGAACACATATTTCTCACGGATGGTGCCAGCAAAGGAATAATGCAAATATTACATACTATCATTCGGGGCCCAAATGACGGGGTAACTATATAACCAAAAAGAGGGGGAAAAGGCTAACCAATATGTTCAGAAAATTCTTTCAGGTTCTAGATTTTACGTGCATCGTAATATTCCTTACTGTTACATACTTTTTGTTAGGTGTTGGTTCCTGTTCCACAGTATCCGCTTTACTCTGCTACAATATCATTGTATGGGGGTTCTCTTGTTCCATACTATCTTGAAGAGACTGCAGACTGGGGTCTTGATATCAATGACCTTCGGCAATCTATTGAACAAGCCCGACAGAACGGAATAACTGTGAGTATATATGCCTAAATTTTGCTTTCCAGATACGTGCAGACGCATTCTCGTCTGTATGGTTGGTTCTGTACATTTCCAAATTTTGAGCGAGTTTTAGGCTACGTTGCTGGGACTCGTTCAAAAAATATCAACGTGTGTGTGTCGGATCCTCTTAAAGTATTTTTGGAGGATCCAACATATTAGGCGAGTCCGAACAATAGGTTTTAGGTTGTGCCAGAGTCCATATTTCATAGAAAAGGGACCGTTACAGCACATCCGAAACTTGTCACTAACAAATATTTTCCGGGATTGGCAACTTGAAGGCTTTTTATAGGGTTGAGTCTCTTCATAATGACACATATTTACGAGGATTTAAGTTATTTACACAGCTAGTGTAGTCAATTTTTTACACTACCAGTGTAAATAATTAGCATATCCGATGGTAACATGCATTCATCTTATGTTTATATTATTGCCTAGGTACGAGCAATGGTGATTATAAACCCCGGAAATCCTACCGGACAGTGTCTTAGTGAACAAAATCTAAGACAAATAATACAATTCTGCTACGAAGAAAATTTAGTATTACTAGGAGACGAAGTTTATCAACAAAATATTTACCAAGATGAGCATCCCTTCATAAGTAAGGGTGTGTATCGGTCGGTTCGGTTCGGTTTTAAGTATTATCGGTTCGGTTTATCGGTTTTCGGTTTTTAAATATGCTAAACCGATAACCAAACCAATAAGATATTTGTTATCGGTTTTCGGTTTATCGGTTTTAGGTCTTTAATGGTTCGGTTTTCGGTTTAACCAATAAGAAAATGCTTTCAAAATAAATATATGATTTATCCAATAATTTGACGATACGCATACATCAAAATAATCATACCAAACGGGGGTCATCACAACAAAGTCTTTGGTCAATTTTTAATATTTACAATCGTGCAAAAGCTAATATTAGTCAATTATAAACTAAAACTAATTAGAACCAAGCCCAGTTGTAAATCGGCAGTTCATCTTGAACTATCTTTAACAGCTGCCAAATCCATCGGATAATCAACAAAATCTTCATTAATTTCCTAACCAAGATAATCTCAAGCGTGGAAGAAAAAGTGGAAAAGAGTTGTGAAGTATTTCAACATTTAATACTAACATAATGGGCAACCAAAACACAAACTAAAATTAATACCATCTCTACAGTTGAAATCAACATCAAATAAAAGTACTAAATGTCCAGATCGTCATAACTTATTTTAAGCAAATACACAAGTTAAAATAACTTGTATCTAGAATTAAGAATAACTTACCAAATGTCCATATCCAAATGCAACAAAGAAGAGTTTCAACTCCATGTTAATCATCAAGAATGCTAGTATTAGCCAAATCTATAAAGAATTAATGTTAATCATTTAGAAAAATATTAATGACTAATTATAATACCAATAAGAAACGAATACAATAAGAATATTCTTACCTTGTTCAAGGACATCTATATCTTCCTCAACACTAACATGTCGTGATTCACTTCGAATCCAATCTTGAAGGCACACTAGAGTTTGCACCAATTTAGGAGTTAATGAACTCCTAAATGAATCCAAAATACGTCCACCAGTGCTAAATGCACACTCGGATGCCACACTTGAAATAGAAATAGCTAACACATTCCGAGCCATCTCGGCAAGAATTGGAAATCTAGGTGAGTTTATTTTCCACCAAGACAAGATGTTGAAGTTCTTGGTTTCAACTTCATTTTCTTCACCAAGATATTTTTGCAATTCTGTTTTAACAATTGTAGCATTTCCAGCTTTATGTTTCATTAGATCAACCATGAATGACCCCAAAGATCCTATTGATTGGACAGTACTATCTGAACTTGAAGGCAGTGAACTGAACTTTTCAAATGAAGAGCTAGATAAAAATGAAGAGTGATGACTATCTTTATCTTTTGAAAGAGACTTTACATATTCACCAAACATTAAATCCATGTAGCCTCTAACTTCATGCTCTAGAACTAGTCCTTTTTCTTTTCCAAACATCATTTGAAGTGCAAAGCCAACCGAAACAAACTTGTGTCGAGGATCCAAAACACAAGAAATAAAAATCATCTTATTCATTTTGTTAGGAGTACCCCAATACTTATCAAATTTTTCTCTCATATTTTTAGCAATTTTACCCAAAAGATCATCAGTGTCATCTTCACTCACTATCAATTTTTTCAAATAACAAGAAACTTCACAAATCTTAAGAAAGTGTAAATTTGATGTAACGTACTGTGATCCAGATACTTCTCTGGTAAGATCATAGAAGATTTGAAGGAAATCAGCAACTTTCTTTACATTGTTCCAGTCATCACTCGAAAGTGCACCGGCAGCAGTTCCATCTTCATCCTCAACAAATTGAAGGTAATGCAACAAACCAATATCACGATCAACATAACTGGAAAACACATTTTCAAACTCAATAGCCCTGTTCAACATCAAGTATGTGGAGTTCCACCTCGTAGAAACATCCAAACATAAAGATTTCTTACAATTGATATCAACATCTTCAGCACATTCATGGAACCTCTTACACCTTGCAGGAGACAACCTAATGTATTTAACTGCTTTTCTAACCCGTTCAATAGAAGCAGCCGACACTTTCAAACCATCTTGAACAACAAGATTTAGAATATGTGCCATACATCTCACATGAAGGTGTTCTCCATTCATGAAATTGGTACCCCGTTTGGTGAATATCTTCGACAACTCTTTCACAGTCACATCATTCGAACTAGCATTATCAACTGTGATGGTAAAATTTTTATCCAACCCCCAATCACGTAAACACTTACTTATCTCATTAGCCATATCTTCACCCCTATGGCTAGAAACTTGACAGAAGTTAATTATCCTCTTATGCATCATCCATTCTTTATCGATCCAATGTGCAGTGATACACATATAATTAATTCGCTGCAAAGAGGTCCACGTATCAGTAGTAAGACTAACTCTTTGTTGTGCTTCTCCGAAAGATCTTTTCAACTTCTGTTTCTCCGCATCAAAAAGTTTAAAACAGTCACGCGTCACAGTGGTACGAGAAGGAATCTTAAAATGAGGTTGCGTTACTTTCATAAAGTTTCTAAAACCTTCCTTCTCTACAAATTTGAAAGGGAGTTCATCCACAATCACCATGCGACATAAAGCTCTCCTACATTGCTCTTGCTCAAATTTCCAAGAAACAACAACCACATCATCCGTATCACCCCCTTGAGCTGTTTTAAAGCCTATTTGAGTTTGATTTTTATCAACAATTCGAGGCATCTTTGGACATGTTAACATATGAGTAAGCATTGACGTCGTACCATTTTTACCTGAATCAGCAAAATAATCTGCACCACAATGCTTACACATGGATTTCTTATTCCTTTCTTCATCAACAAATGATCTGAAATGATTCCATGCCCGAGATCTTTTCTTTCTTTCTTTCTTTACCTTTAACTGAACAGATTTTGTTTGACGTGTAGCATTTGAATTAATACTTTCATCGACCAGGACAACGACCTCATCAGTTATAATATTTTCAGTCATGTATATGTCTCTGTTACAAAATGAAGTAGACAATAATTAAGGCAGCAAATCATAAAATAGTTTCAAGGTAAACCAATTTAACTAAAGAGAAATTAAAAAGATCATCACTGGAAAACAAAAAAAAGAGTTTCTTAAGGAAACTATGAATTAGACAATAATGAAGGCAACAAATCATGAAATAGTTTCAAGGCAGAGAAAATATTCACAATTCAGTTTCAGAACCTTAGTCGTCACCTAATACTTGTCGTTGTCGTCGTCGTTGCAACTCACAAATCCTTGCCGTTGTCGTCGTCGTCGCAACTCACAAATCCTTTATCCTTGTCGTCGCCGTTCTTTAGGTTTTAGTTTTGACCTACCTAAAGTAAATAAGTAATCCTAAAATGTAAAACCTAAAGGTTTAATAGTAGAGAGGGGAGTCTGTTAGTTAAGTGTTA
The DNA here is from genome assembly GCF_000226075.1 of Solanum tuberosum. Classification (NCBI taxonomy): domain Eukaryota; kingdom Viridiplantae; phylum Streptophyta; class Magnoliopsida; order Solanales; family Solanaceae; genus Solanum; species Solanum tuberosum. Next base: position 1,237,382 of record NW_006239026.1, on the reverse strand, counting down.
AGTAATGTCAATTATTATTTTATTGCGTAGGAATTTTATATTTTTAGTCTAATATACTACTAATTATATTAATATTTTTTGTTTAATATATATATATATATATATAAATTATTATTATATTCTTAATGGGTTATCGGTTAACCCAATAACCCAATATTAAAAAACCAATAACAAACCGATAACCCAATAATTTTTTTTTGTAAAACCATTAAATAACCGTTAGCCCAATAACCCAGTAACAATAAACCAATAACACATCGGTCGGTTCGGTTTATCGGTCGGTTCGGTTTTTGCACACCCCTATTCATAAGTGCACGAAAGGTAATATACAAATATAGTTTTCACTTTAAGAATTTGTTAACCCCTAAATATTATATTGTATCTCGAATAACATCCATGTTCACCAAAATTTGTAGGTTTTATTTGATATGGGTCCTCCCATAAGCAAGGAGCTTCAGCTTGTTTCATTTCATACGGTCTCCAAAGGTTATTGGGGCGAATGTGGACAGCGTGGTGGATACTTTGAGATGACTAACATTCCTCCCAAGGTTTGTTTCGTCATCCCCAATTCAAATGTTGCATTTTTTGAGGATCCGATGGGGTTGTGGCAACATTCTTGGAGTGTCCGAGCAACATACTATTTTAGTATATAGAGATGAACTTAGAGTTAAATTTGAAAGGAATTTTTTCGATGAATTTGAGCTATTCCAAAATGCTCTATGTTATAAAACACTTGAGGGTCGTGTTATTACCCAAGCATGATCGATGTACTACTGAGACGTGGCCTTTCTCTAATTTGATGTTGCAGTCAGTTGAAGAGATATACAAGGTTGCTTCGATATCGCTCAGTCCAAATGTACCTGCACAAATATTTGTGAGTAACTTCTGTTCATTCCCTCGAAGATTTATCCTTCCAGAAAGGAAATCTTATTGTGTTATAGAGTTGACAATCAACTTTTTCCGACATCTCGAATTTTACCTTACTTTTATGTTACCTAAAAGTTGCTGCTAGTTTATTCTGCTTAATCGTAACCCTGTGCTGACAAGAAATGCTTGTATTCTTTCTCGTTTCAACAGTTGGGGTTACTGGCGAATCCACCTAAGCCCGGAGATATCTCGTATGAGCAATTTGCCAGAGAAAGGTATTAATTACTGCTGACATCTCTGGTTACATGAAATACCTGAACTTCATCTGTGGAATTGTCGGAAATAGAGTAGAAAGTCTCATTCTTTTCACTTGGTTTTGAACTTATATTGCTCCGACTCTTGAAAATGCCAATGTGTGCGTGTCGGATCCTCTAAAAGTAGGACATTTTGGAGGATTTGATATGGGTGCGGCAACAATTTTGAACAGTCTAAACAACATAGGACTTTTGAGTAACATTGTATATATTGATGTTGAACTTTGTGTCGTTAACTTCGTGAATACAGAGAAAGCTCAAAATTAGTCTGTTCATCTTATGATCTTCTACTCGTTTAATGATCTTGTCGAAACATTTTTACGAATTCATGACAAATAGTAGTTGATGCTTTTTGCAGCAAAGGCATCCTTGAGTCGCTAAGACGAAGGGCTCATATAATGACCGACGGGTTCAACAGCTGCAAAAATGTTGTTTGTAATTTCACAGAAGGCAAGTCATTTCCCATGTTTTCGTATTCTATTAGACGTTGAACCGCGACCAATCATTGACATTTCGCGAGGAAATTGAATGTTTATAACAGGTGCTATGTATTCCTTCCCGCAAATTCAATTGCCTCCTGGAGCGATAGACGCTGCAAAGAAGCTAGAGAAAGCTCCTGATGTTTTCTATTGTCTCAAATTGTTGGAAGCAACAGGCATCTCTACTGTCCCGGGTTCGGGTTTTGGCCAAAAAGAAGGGTGAGTGAGTTCAATCCAAGGGTCTTTCGACTCTTTTTATCTCAAATATAACGATAAAATTCACATATAGCTACTTTTCCGTCCTTGTAATTGAAAAATAGACATTGTCATGGAGTTGCACATTCCCCGGGTGTAACACCGAGACATTGTCATGTAACTCTATGACGGTGTCTATTTTACAAAGACATGGCCAAAAAGTGGTTAGTTAACACTTTTTATTATTGTAACTGGTTATAGGAGATCATTTCCTGTTAACGCTACAGGTTGTTACAATTAGTTCACATATAGCTACTTTTCAGTCCTTGTAATTGAAAAATAGACATTGTCGTGGAGTTGCAAATTCCACGGGTGTAACACCATGACATTGTCATGTCACGTTATGACGGTGTCTATTTTACAAAGACATGGCCAAAAAGTGGTTAGTTGACGGTATTTTTATTATTCTAACTGGTTATAGGAGATCATTTCATGTTACACTACACGTTGTTACAATTATTGAAAGTGGTTGATGGTTTCTCTATGTAGGGTGTTCCACCTAAGGACAACTATTTTGCCAGTTGAAGAGGAGATGCCTTCGATAATGGCGAGTTTCAAAAAGTTCAACGATGAATTCATGGCGCAATATGAATAGCGTGACCATGAATTCATCGAGCACTATGAATAGCGCACGGTGGCGCGCTATTCGATAATGTAGAAGAAAAAAATTATGATTTCAATCTTTGTTTTCCATCTTTACTTATCTTTTTGTTGATGAATTCTCTCTCAAAATTGAACAATAACTAGTGTTTTGTCAAGTGTTTAAATGTGTCTTTTCTTCTTAGAAGTGTATTTTTTCAAAAAAAAAATCTTGAATTTTTTTCATTTTTTTAAGTTTGTGTTTTTTTTGGACATATTTATTTTCTTCTAAAAGCACCTTATTTTAAAAAGTACTAGCTTTTTAGAAATGCTTTTTGAAAAAATAGTTCTGGCGAGGAACAATTTGTGTTAATTATATTAGTATGATCAACAACATAATTAAGTTTTTGTAAGTGTTTCTATATTTTCTTAGAAATATTCTTTAAAAACGTACTTTTGAAGAAAAAAAAATTAGTTTATTAAAAACAGCATCTACTATTTTTTAGAAAATATTTATTTTCTTTCGGAAGCTTGACAAATTTATCATATTTTAAAAAAAAAAAACACTTTTAAAAATAAATACACACTTTTAATCTCTCAATAATTGAACCAAGAAAGTTAATAATTTTTTTTATCTTTGTTCTTTTTAACAAAAATCCACATCAAATAATATTTCCTAATATGGTTAAGTTTGCTTTATACACGAAGCTTCCTCTATTGTCTTCATTCTGTTCTTTTAATTTCTTTAATAAGTAATTCATCTGTCCCAATTTATGTGACACGTTTTGGATTTCGAGATTCAAACAAATTTATCGTAAATTTTTCATATATCTTTTAATTATTTTGAATTACAAATTATTGTGATTTATAGTATTTTTTAGGGATAATACATATATTGGACCTTAAACTTGGCTTCAAATTTTAACTTTGACCTCCAATTTTCATAGTGCACAAACAGACACTTTAACTATCCAACCTTTTAATAAATAAACACGCGTGTCTTACCTGGCAAAACGCGTGATGTGCACGTTTTTTGCGCGAGTTAGGAGTGATTTTTGAGGCCTACAACAGTAAAAAAAATGACTGAAATGACAACTCTACCCTTAATTTAATTAATTTTTTTTTTAGTTTCAAAATGCACGTGTAAAGTGTTTAATAGTTGGCAGCCATTGAGTGGCTCACTAATACACGTGGCAGCGTTTGCATTTCACGCTCTTGGCTCCAAAAATCGCGTGTTTATTTATTGAAAGGTTGGATAGTTAAAGTGCTTGTTTGTGCACTATGAAAAGTTGGAGGTCAAAGTTAAAATTTGAAGCCAAGTTTAAGGTCCAATATATGTATTATGCCTATTTTTTACGTAGTTAACAAATATAAAATTTCATTTCAAAAAATTGAAGATTTCATGCGCAAATTTTCGATCAAACTTAAATTGTTTGATTCTTGAAAAATAAAAAATGTCACATAAATTGAGATAGAAGGAATATATACTTTTTCTTTTTATCTCCTTCCTAGTATATTTACAACTTGTTTAACTGAGAATGAGTTATTTAGTGATTAATTATTTCGAGTATAGTTATTTCATTTTTAATATGAGATAAAAATAACACTATAATTTTGAGATATGCTATTTTTTTATCAAACATGAAATAAATTTATTATTAAATTAATTTCAAAATTAGTTATTCACTATTTATTTTACCAAACGAGCCCTTAAAGTTTCTAGTCTTCTTGTCATCTTGTGTCACGACCTCTTATTCAATCTTTATATAAAGACAGAATGGATATGCTCTGTGCTAAAAAATAAATAAATATATATATAT
>NW_006239026.1:1213458-1232417 GCF_000226075.1 Solanum tuberosum | reverse complement strand
TATATATTATTTTTTTAAATTACCTCACTTAATTTTTATCACTTCAGATCAAACCCATTAGAAAAAGAAAAAATATATAATTACACAAATATTTCTATCATATTTATCAATTCTCCCCATAGTTTGAAAGAATAACATAGTGTTGCACTAATTAATAGTTTTCTATCAGATTTAAAGTTAGATACATAATTTTTGCCACCAGATATGTGAAATAGGGAGAGATGCGAGCGAGAGAAGAGGAAAGAGGAACGAGATAGAAGGGAGGCAAGCGAGATAGTCTATGAATCTCAGATACGTGTGAATCACACTAGATATATTCTAGATACATTTTGAAATATAGATACTTAGAGAGAGAAGCAAAGCGAGAAAGAAGAGATACATTCCGAAATATAGATACTTAGGGAGAGAGGCAAACTGCCATAGAAGAGAAATCAGCAAGAGAGTCAGATACATGTGAATATACCTAGATATCGTGTACAACAACTACTACAACATACCTAATGGAATTCCACAGCTGGGTCTGGAGAGGGTGCACACAGACCCTCTACCCTCCCCAAGCAGAGGCGAACTCAGGATTTGAAAAATTCGGATGCACCAATATTAAGCTAAAAAAAGTTATAAAAAAAGAGGTTTACTTGGGATTGAGCCCTGGTCATTTAGATGGATCTGTTAGATTATACCACTAATACAAAGCATCGTTTCATACTCTTTATGGGGCACTATTAAATATATTTAGTTTCTCTCAGTTTTTCAAGATAGATATACATATGATTTTTTCCAGAAGATAACGGGTACATGTGCACCCTCACAATAGCATGTGGGTCCGCCTCTGTCCCCAGATCCTACTTGTGGAATTCTTTTGGGTATATTATTGTTGTTATACCCCGTATATAAGTGGATTCACATGTAATTGCCTCTCTCGCTCACTTCTTTCCCTATGTATCTATATTTCATAATATATCAATATATCTAGTGTGATCCCCAAACCCTCGCTAATATATATATATATATATATATATTAAATAAAATCTTGTGTGAAAGAAAAATAATTTATATTGTATTATTTGCCTTTAGAAAAAATTAAATCCCTCTTTTAATCAACTTTATAAATATTTAAAAAAAAATTAAAAATATGGCCAGGAATCGTTTTTAAAAGAATATTACTTATACAAAATTTAATATATGCATAACTCTACTTTCCACCTCCGATTTTTCTCTCTTCCTTGCTTTCCTTCCTTCCACCGGAATGAATCAGAAAACATGGCCGCCGACCAAGTCCAATTCCGACGGCCCTCGTCGTTTCACCGCTTTCCCTTTCATCAGAAAACAGACCCATCTTCAAAATCGTCCATCGGAAAACCCCTTTTTCAATCACTCCAAAAAGATCACTCCAACAACTCCTTCATCATCATCCAATTCTAGTTGTAGTAGTAGTAGTAGTAATCAGTACTGCTACAATCAGGACTTTTCTCAGCTTCCCCACGATATTATCTTTAAAATTGCTGCTACTTTTTCGCTGTCGAATGTACGGGCATCTTCTCTAGTATGCAAGTCTTGGTGCGATGCACTTCGACCGCTGAGAGAATCTATGGTTTTTCTCAGATGGGGTAAGAGATTTAAGCATGGACGAGGTGGGGTTAAGCATAATTTGAGTAAAGCCCTTGATTCTTTCCTTAAAGGAGCTGCTCGTGGGTCTACACTAGCTATGGTGGATGCTGGGTTACTTTATTGGGAGATGGGCAAAAGAGAAGAAGGGATTGGTTTGTACAGAAAAGCTGCTGAACTTGGTGACCCAGCTGGTCAGTGTAATTTGGGGATTTCTCTCTTGCAAGGTATTCAGATTGTTGCATTATCTTCTTCTTTTTTTCGTAAAAACATAAACTTTGATGCTCAATAGCTAAATTATACATGGAAATATAGATTCAAGGTTGGGAGAATCGGAAACATGCTCGAAAACGGAACCACAACAGCTTGGGTGAACTTCCATCACCAACTGAGATGGTGAAAGACTCTGTTAACTAGTGATAGTTACTGCCTTTCGCTTTTTAGGGTGGAATTACTTCATAATCATGGCCAACTATGGTGTCGGGCTAGGTTGCACGCACCTTGACTATTTGATTAAGTCCATGCTAACTCATACTAGCAAAAGAAAACGTAGGGAGAGGGATAGAATCACTACACTATCAAGGCCAACTATAGTGTCGGGCTAGGTTGCACTCACCTCGACTGTTTGATTAAGTCCATGCTAACTCATACTAGCGCATGTATTGGTGCGGATTATGTGCTACATACTTCCTTCGTTTACTTCTACTTGCAGGGTATTCAGATTGTTGCATTATCTTTTTATTTTAAAGTTAATAGTCAAAAACACACTTTAGATAGGAAAAGAGAATTAACTGAATAGTTGAGGTGTGTTTTGTATAAATAATTCATGATTGTTAGGTAGAAAACTCAAAAAAACAGGATTAGGTGTGATTTTGATCCTTCACCCTTCTTTTTTTATTTTAATGACGGTGGTGTCGAGGTAGGTTGCAGACACTTCAACTATTTCATTAGGTGACTGGTAATTCTGCGATACTGAGAATTGAACTTAAGGCCTCATGGTTCTTCTTGACCATTAGGTGCTGAGATTGTTGCATTATTTTATTCGTGCTTATGTGTTCAGTTGCTTCTGTGGATTGGATGAATGACTTTTGTTGGGGCTGTTTACTAAGTGAAAGAACTAGCTTTGCAGTGTTGATAGCATCATATTTTCTGGACTCATGATCTATGATCCCTGAGTTATATTCATTCAATTAAGTCTAGGGCCTAGGAATTCAGCTGTGTTGGAGGCATTATAGGCTTTATGGTTCAGAAGGGAGCGTGTGTTAGTTAGCCTGTAAGTTATGCATAATAGATATTTGTATCAAACTAAGCTGAATATGTGGAAGATAGCAACCTTAATTGCGTGAATTAATACTAACGAATAATGAGGAGGAAGTTGATAGCTTTGAAAGGTTTAGTGAGTATAGCTCCTTGCCTTTTTCTTCCTACTCTGACTGGATTTTCCTTTTGTGCTTCTTTTCTATTTTTTATTTGATGTGGCTGACTTGTTTTGGAAGTGTGTGCTTTTTATGTTAAAATGCATTTGCATCTGTCAAAATATTAATGTTCATTCATGTTAGTATTCTTTTTGCTCTTGTTGTTATTGTTTTTTAGAACCTTGTTGCCTTGCTCGCAATTGTTGACATTGCTCCTACCAAATTGATAGAAATAGATATATTCATGTGAAATCATTGCCGTCTTAACGATTTTGACATGGCTCCTACACAATTGGCTCATATGCAATTGTTGTGAAATCATTGCCCTCTCGAATCATTGTCTGCCCTGCCTATTGCTGTTGAGATTTTGGTTATTTATATATATGCAATTAAATATTTTAAGTTTAAGGTATTAATTGATGCCTCACTTCAAAAAGGTGAGTGCCTCCCGCGAGGTGAGGCAGACGGTCTTATGTCGCCTTCCACAGACCCTTGTCGCCTTTCCGTCCAAAACACTGACTCTATCTTCTTATGTAGTGAATCCTCTGGAACCCGAGGAAGCTGTTAAATGGCTTTATAAAGCTTCCGTTGCTGGTCATGTTCGTGCTCAGTACCAGCTTGCACTTACTTTACATAAAGGCCATGGTCTGAAGAGAAATCTCCAGGAAACGGTATGAAAAGTGTACCTCATTTAAGTTATTTAGTTAGTTTCAACTGTCTGTTTATATTACAGAAATATGCCTAATGAGAACTATACTTAAAAGGTTTCCTCTTAATTGCATAGGCAAAGTGGTACTTGAGGGCAGCAGAAGGTGGATATGTCCGTGCTATGTATAACACAGCATTATGCTACTCGGTGGGAGAAGGTTTAATGCAGTCTCATGAATTAGCAAAAAAATGGATGAAGAGAGCAGCTGATCGAGGTCATAGCAAAGCCCAGCTTGAGCATGGGTTGAGTCTGTCTTCTGTAAGTAGTGCCTAAATTGCTCCTCCACTCTTTTTCTAGTTCAATTTCCTCATACATAAGTATAAGCGTGGAATAAAACCCAAATCTCATTCCTTTTTATTCCCTAGTAGCCAGTGAACATGTAATATTATTCTGAGATGAGTTTGAAATATTGTCAGTTAGGATTTATATAGCGGAACCCAACTTATCTAGGACTGAAGCATAGTCATTGCTTGTTTGTATCTTGTGATTTTTCAACCACTCGTGCTCACCTTGTTCTTTTTTTTGGGGTACATTTGAAAAGACTAAATAAACTAATTAGTATCTTTCATAAACTACTTGGATTGAACTGCTAGGAGAAGGGACTCCATTTCCAACAACTTCCCGAATTATCAAATCTCTCCTATATGTTTGTGACCTTCATTTTCTAAGAAGTCAGCGGAGTTGTTTGCTTCTCTCCAAATATGAACAATAGAAGCCTTACTAGTTTCTAGCAAAAATTTACGGTCTTCAATAAGAACCCAAAGATGATACTGTATAAAGCTGGATCGCAAGTAGACAAGCTGTTTCCACTTGTAGTTCTTTATATCTCATTTATTCTGCCTCTGTAGTTAGGCTTGAAGTAGATTTCATAACCACTCGCGCTCACATTGAACAGGATGGGGAGAGGATGCAAGCTATGGTATATCTGGAACTTGCTGCTCGCGCTGGTGAAGCTGCAGCTCATCCCGTGAAAAATGTTATACTTCAACAGATGTCCACTTTTTCTCGAGATCACGCTATGTTTCTTGCCAATAGCTGGCGCACTTTACCTTCATCGCACTGATACCTTATTATCGTCAACTTCATACAGCTTAATGTATGTATCACTTAACTTCTTGAAGTAATAAAAGTGTAATATAAGAATTCATTTTTCCCCTGCAGTTACATGTCTCCAATTTCTGTGCTACTGCAATAACTGTTGAAGAGAGTTTGAACAGGTGACTTAAAGGTAAGTAGATGTTCGTCGTAAACTCAACGTGACATTCATGTTCTTTCGATGGTGTTGTTACATCGTTGAGATCGTCTTTTGAAGTCTCTATTGACGTGACATGCCACACAGGCATATCGCGACATATTTTAGCTAGAAAACTCTCTAAACTTTCGAATTTCTCAAAAAATTATTTGCATTTTTTGCACTTTTTCTTCCCATTTGATGATATACTTCATATTTGAAGGTATTATAGGTCTAGAAATAATTTAAATATTTACTTATGTATTATGGATTGGAAACACACATTTTCAATTAATCAAGATGAAATATGCTTAGTAACATATCAATCAAAGTTCAAAACATTTTTAATTAACAATCTTGTTTGTTATTGCTTGTTGCTTGCATTTATCATTTTGTTTGGCCTTCTATTTAATTATTTTTACCATAAAATTACCATTTATTTATTTGAAAAATGGCATATTGCTTGTTCTTTTGTTGTATAGACAAAAAAAATAAAAATAAAGGAGCATTTTCATCTTTTTCTTCCAAGTGGAGAGATTTAATTTCTTCATGCTTAAGTTCAAAAATATAATGACAAGAGAAAACTACATTTTCACATTAGTCTATTTAAATGCACATTAGAGATTCAATTTCTTCATACTTAGTTTTTCTTCTTTTCAATTTATATCAGATCCTCCATTATTTCTTCGCCAACACCTTTTAGCTTTGGTATTTTTCGCCACAAAAAGAGATCTTTCGAATTTAGGGTTATATTTCGCTTGGTAAGAAAAAAGACAAATGAAGATCGAAATAGAAGTAATCTCCAAGGAAACATTAATCAAGCCATGTAGTCCGACTCCAATCGAATTACGCCATTATAGTCTTTCTTATCTTGATCAAATAATTCCATCTATCTTCATGCCCCTTGTTTATTTTTACCCCGCGAGTGACCTAATTTCTAACACAGAGCGTTCAGACAAGATAAAGTTATCGTTATCTCAAGCCTTAACCAAATTCTACCCTCTAGCAGGGCGTGTCGTGGACAACCTATATGTTGATTGCAACGACGAGGGTGTTCCCTACGTTGAAGTTATAGTCAAGTGTAACCTCACGGATATAATTTCCAATCCTATTCCTAATGAACTCAACAAATTTATTCCTTATGAATTGGATGATGTGAAAGATCTTGGATTAGTCGTACAAGTGAATTTTTTCGAATGTGGAGGAATGGCTATTGGCATAGGCATTTCTCATAAGCTAGCTGACGCTGCGTCATGTTTCATGTTTATCAACATGTGGGCATCCATTGCGCGTTGTGATTATGATGACACGTGTCATTTCTCTCCCTCTTTTGACTCTTCAACACTTTTTCCACCTAAGGACGCATCCCTAGTTAGGGATGTGTGCTTGGAAATTCGAAAAGAAAACATCGTGACAAAAAAATTCGTGTTTTCTAACTCCGATATATTAACTCTCAGAGATAAATACACGGATCAAAGGATGAAGGGCAGTGTATTTGAAAGAATAGGACAACACCCTTCGAGGATTCTAGCTTTATCGGCGTTTTTGTGGAGCCGTTACATGGCGACCGTTCATTCCGAAAGGGACACAGATAAGATTTATGCCGTGACACATACGGTCAATTTGCGGGGGCGGACCGATCCGCCCCTGCATGAATTTTTATTTGGGAACATAATGCGGTCTGCACTTGTGATCCCGTTTTTCGATAAAGGTAGTGAAAACGAAGTTTTTGAGTTTATGAATAAAGTAAGAGAATCTATACAAGAAATTAATAATAATTTTGTGTCACAATTCAAGAAAAATGATCAACAACATTTGAATTTTCTACAAGAAAGAGCAAATGAAAAAAGAAAAGGGCACATGGAATTGCTTTGTTTTTCAAGTTTGTGTAAATTTCCCCTTTATGAAGCTGATTTTGGGTGGGGCAAGCCCATTTGGGTCGGGTCGGGTCGACTCGCTACGAAGAATATTATTGGATTTATGGACACAAAATTAGGTGATGGGGTGGAAGCTTGGGTGAATCTCGAAGCCGATGACATGGCGAAATTTGAAGCTGATAAGAAGTTGCTAGCCTTTTGTAAGAACGGGATATGAAAGTCGTTCTTTGATTTCTTATTTATACTGATTTTCTCTGTATCGTTACAATTTTATCGAGTCTTTTATAGGGATCGATTTCCTTCTTATACCAAGTTTTGTGAACTAGACAAGTTTTGTATCTCTACTTTCTTGTAATGAATTGTCTTACTATAGTTGCAATTTTCAATTTATTTATTGCAAAAATTAGAGTAGTAATAAAATCGCAATTTGGTGAACCTGATTAAATAAAGAAGTTTGATTTAATTTTAGTGAACAATTAATCACAATTTGAATTTGAATAGGTTTTGATTTTTTCGAAAAGATAACATATTGCATTCTGATTAAATTATTTATGCATATAAATTAAAAGAATTACTAAAAATATAAAATCTACAAATATAAAATCTACGTCAAAATTATTAAATTCTGTCAAATTCATATATTTCTATTGTGGCTTCATCCTTATCCATGCATCAACATTGTAAAAAAAAGTTTATACAAGAAAATCGCTTATAAAATATTTTTTTAGAACTATCAACTAATTAAGATAAATTAATGTGCTATAATAAGTTAAACTACATTGATCATATAGAAAAAAAATTATGTTGTGCCAATGCATATAATTTTAAATTCAAAAGATACCTAATGGAACAAGGAATATGAATGATTAGAAAAAGGCTTCAGGCCTGCAACCATCAACCAATTAGATTTAAACACTATAAATTAACAACTACTGACCAGACAAGGATAAATCGTAAACAGTATCTTTACCCTCATAATGTAGAAATAAAATTACGTATATCTTATCTTCTTCATATTCCATTTTTGAGGTGTTATTGGGTATGTTCATCCCAATTTTTGAGATGTTACTGAGTATGTTGTTGTTAATGATATTTATCTTCTTCACATTATGACACAATGCTTTTAGATCATTAAATTATTTTATTATTGGAGCTCTCATACTATATTAAGTAAAAATAGCTAAAAGGTTTTATAAATAAATGCTACTCTCAATTGATGTGATCACCTTTTTGCATAGTTTTTGATAGGTCAAAACAACAACAACCACCACTTAATCAGTAGGATTTCATAAGTGGAATTTAGAGAGAAAATGATGTATAATTTATATTCCTATCTTTTTTGGAGTAGAGAGATTGTTCCGATAGACTTTCGACTAGAAAGAAAAGAGAAGAATTTATATCATGGCAATACAAAAATATAACAGAAAAATAACAAGATACAAGACAAATGGTCAAGCGACAAATAGAATACACATTGATGAAAAGAAATGTGTGATTACTAATAACACTATTAATTATATATATAAAAAACGGAGAGGAGGTTAGCCCTCAAACAAAGTGCGACAACACTCAACTATCTACTAACCTTCTAACCTAATCTTCACCCTCTACACCTTGTTATCTAGGATCATGTCTTCGTTAAGCTAAAACTACACCATATTCTATCGACTATCTAACCACCTCCTCTCAAATCTTCTTCGGCCTATCTCTACTTCTCTTACTCCTTTTATATATATGCATCTCAGGGCAATGTGATGATATTCCAGTTAGTTGTGATTTCCATTAAATGAAAATAAAGACCCTTAGTTTAGTGTATAAAATTCAAGTTTTCTAAAATTTAATTTGACCAATAAAGACATTTCATATAAGTTGAATTTAAGTAACGATAATAAGAAAGACTAGAGACCCCTTTTTATGGATATATAAAAAAGGCATAAAAGTTAAAGTATTAATCGGAACTATAGGTGAGATTTATTCTTGACAATGTAGGTTCAACAATAACAATAATATATCGAGTGTAATTTCACAAGTGGAGTCTGAAAAAGGTGAAATATATACGTTAATTTTATCCATATCTTTATGACATGAAGAGACTGTTCTGATAGATCTTGATCATATAAAATATCTACTCCAAGGACATGTTTTGTGATTCTATTAATTTAACTAAGTTTTTATAATTATATATGAAATAGTCGCAAGAGTCCATAAGTATGTTACAATTCAATTATCAGTTTTATTCTTCCATATAAAAAAGGAAAAGGACAAATATACCCCGAACTATCGTAAATGATATGCAGATATCCTCCGTCATATTTTTGAGACATTGGTGCCCCTGCCGTCTAAAAACTAGAGCATACATGCCCTTCACTCTAATGGAGGACTAAATAGGGACACGTGACGCAATCTTATTCATCGATAAATGTCAGATCGATGGATAAGATTATGACACGTATATGTCCGTTAGTATAAAGGGGATATATGCTCTAGTTTTTGAACGACAGATGCATGTTCCAAAAGTATGACGGAGGGCATTTGCATATCATTTGCGATAGTATATTTGTCCTTTTTCCCTAGAAAAAATCTATAGCTAAATTTATTTTTCTTATCATGCTATAGGAATTTTCACCAGATGGATGAATTCTTTTTCTACAGTTTATATATATGTTCTCAGAGTGACAAAAATATTCCTTTATTACTAAAAAAAAATCATAGTCACTACTTGTGTCCCAACTAGAAATGTACAAAATATTTTTTTTCTTACACATATAATGGCATATATCTTTAGATCATCAATAAATTTTAGGTGAAAAATAAATTAACAGACTAATCAATATAACTTATGAGAGGACTTATCAATATTAATATTTCAACGTATATACCAACTAAAATATAAGTAAAATCATTCATGAGATGTATAAATAAGGAAATACAAATATATATTTTTTTTAAAAAACATTCTATAGACATGTACGAGATCTTCTTACCATAAGTCATATTCTTTTACTTTTTACATGAGAAACAGAGAAAGTATTAAGTAAAACAATTAAATATAGTACTTCATTTTTTGGTCATAAATCTGGCAAAATTAATTTAATTTCCAAAGCATATTATATGGGAAATAATTTACATAAAATCAGCCTATAGAAATATAGTGAAAATAATTGAATTTCCAAAACATATAATATAGAAAATAATGTATATAAAACCAGCCTATAGACATATATGAGATTTAGGCATTTAGCTACCATAACCATATCTTTTCAAGGTAAATTACATTATTTCGATGTAAACACTCGATGCAGATAAGTACTCACCTTTGAGGTGAGAAGGTAAATCTTGTCATGTATTCATTTTATCTTACATCTTCTTATTCTAAAATATTTACTCACTAAAGTACTTCTCCATAGTTCCTCCCTCACCAGTTTCGTCTGCTACAATATTACCTGCAAATTGCATACACCATGAAACCTCATCATGAGTATTACTACACTATAACAAAGGCGATCTTTAACCACGAAAATATTAGCTACGACAAAAAAATTATCACTTATTTATTTACTTTCCGTGACAAGGCACGAAGCAACAGTGTAAACTAAAGGGTTATTCACGTTTTGAAATATTTTTTATCAAAAAAGGAAGCGAAAAAAACTAATGTCTAAACGAACTTAGACCACAAGTTTCAAAAGTTTATTTTTTAAACTGTGTTCGTAGTCAAAGTGCATCACATAAATTGGGATGACATGACTAATATTTTGTCATAGTTCTCATCTATGTTGCTCATACTCTCCAAAATGTTGTCACACCCAAGTCGGATTCTCAAAAAATACACTACTTTTGAAGGTAGCATAGGTCATTGTACCCGACTCGTGAGTGCTCAGGATCCAACACCCACCTATAAACATTTTTTTGAAGAGTTCGAGCAACATTTGTTGTTGTACTTGACTCCCGAGTGCTCAGGATCCAACACTCGCAGAATTTTTTTGAAAAGTTCGAGCAACATAGATTGTTGTACCTTAACTCTTGAGTGCTTAGGATCCAACACACACCTATCGACATTTTTCTAAGAGACGGATAAGCATAGGTCGTTGTACCCGACTCTTGAGTTCTCAGGATCCAACACACACCTATAAACATTTTTTGAAGTATTCGAGCACATATGTTGTTGTTCTTGATTCCTGAGTGCTTAGGATCCAATACTCGCATATCAACCTTTTTTGAAAAGTTCGAGCAACATAGATTGTTGTACCTTAACTCTAGAGTGTTCAGGATCCAACACACGTATCAACATTTTAGTACCCTACTCCTGAGTGCTCAGGATCCAACACACATTTATCGACATTTTTGAAGAAATCGAACAAAATAGATTATAATACCTCGACTCTTGAGTGCTCAGGGAATTGAGAAGGCAGCTTGAATCCTTTTGCAATCAACCAAATAAGTGAAACCATAAGCTAAGTTCTTCAATGTAGCATCATGCAGTTCTGCTGAGGAAGTTGCAGTTGCATCTGTGGAAAAGAAGACTCTGAACCCTCTAACAAATGCCTCTCTGGCTGTGGTCTCGCAGCACAGATTGGTCATTACTCCAGTCACTATTACCTCCTTTATCCCCATTTCCAACAGTTTCTCCTCTAAGTTTGTATCTGCAAATGTTTGAAAATGTATGCAAATATAGTCCTTATAAAATTACCTTTTCAGATAACGTTAGATTCAAGTCTAATGTTTACTCGTATCTTGAATAATTTTACATACAAAACATTAGATTGTGATCTTAAGTGTACAATAACTTACAAATATTAGACTGAGACCTATTTTCGGTTTACTCGAAACGAATTCTAAGACAGCAGTTTTAAAAGGTCCATAAATCATTTGCCAAAATAGTCAATGGTCAATAACACACATTAACTATCAATTTTCTCGTGAGTTTCATACGTCAACTATTCCTTGTTATCTTTACCGACCTAAGCTCTTTGTATTAATAGACACATGAATGTTGAGTTGACCAAGTAACACCCAATTATTTACCAAAACAGACCTCAACTATTTGTTGTTCCTTGTCCTACCTAAACAATATTGATATTTCAAGTACGAAAAGAAAACAATTTATAGTTGAGGTGTGTTTCGATAAACATTAGGTAATAGTTCATATAAAAAACTTATGAAACTCGCAAAAACCAAATACTTCATGTGTGTTTTTGACCTTTCACTTAAAATGGAACAATATCTAGTTGAGGTCTCAAATTGGTATAATACATAAGCATGTCATTTATCTCGACCTCAGTTAGCATCTACATTCAATAATTTTGTGTGCGCACAAGTAAACACTTAAACTTGTATAAAATTCAATAAATAAACACATATCATACATGGCATAATACAAATCAGTTTCCAGGTAAGACAAGTGTATTTCACGTGAATTACAATGTAAGATACACGTATGTAGTAGGACGAGCGTATTTCACGTGAATTACAATAATGTTTTTATCTATTTATTCAATATTATACAAGTTTAAATGTCTACTTGTGCAGACATTTGTATATTATGCCAATGAAATTCACAAAATGTGATAGTTTAATTATGTTTTTTGACAATTTTTGGCTAAAACAACCAGCTAAAATTTCACCAAAAAGTTAAAAGTTAACAAAAAAAGTAACTACAGAGTACAGAGCAAACAGAAGAAAATGACTGTAAAAACAAAATCAGTGGGAAAAAAAATACCTCTGAAGGCACTGTAAGTGTGTTTTTCGACCACCAAATCACCGTCTCTCCGATCCAACTCCGGTATAAGTTCAGCTTCAACGGTTCCATCTTTGATAATATCACCGTTCCACCACTCGTAAATCATGCCGTAATCCTCCGGTGACTTATGACGGTGGCGCGTGAATATCACCGGCACGGAATTCCGCCGGCAGAGATCGATTGTGGTTTTGATTGCTGGTAGAATCGGTTTACCCATGGAGTAGAAGTAGTTCTGCATATCAATCGCCAATAGAACAGCAGATTTCGAGTCTGGATCTCGTTTTCGGGTCTCAAATTTTTTGTATGATGATGAAGAAGCCATTGGTAGAGAATTTTGGTGCTCTAAACAGGGAAGTGAGTTTATCCACTTTCGAGTTTCCAGTACCTTCTATATGCTACTGATGTTTCATTTATTTATTTGAGTTTTTGTATATGAACTATATGATGTACGAGTTTTTTATTTGAACTGTCACCAATTATTTATTAGAATACATCTCAACAATCCGTTGTTCTCCCTTCTTATCTAAAATGTATCATTGTTTAGACTTTAGATTTAAAAAAATGAATAATTGATAATTGATATGTATTTTGATTAATAGTTGATAATAATTCATATACTTCCTATGTCCCAATTTATGTTGACACATTTCGGAGTTCAAGATTCAAACAAATCTATCTTTGACCATAAATTTTTCATAAATGTATCTTTTAAATATTTTGAATTGTCAATTATTGTGACTTATAGTACTTTTTACGTAGTTTACAAATATATAAATTTCATTTTAAAAGTTTGAAAAATTCATAAGCAAATTCTCGATCAAACTTAAACTGTTTGACTCTCGAAAAATGAAATATGTCATATAAATTGGGACAGAGCCACAGAGATGGTAGTTCATACACATGATAGTTCAAATATGAATCTCACATCTCTTAAAATAGGTAATAAAATTTATGTACACATTATCCTCCTTAAACTTTATTTGTGGGATTATACATTATTTTGAATGAAATTGACATTTGATAAATAAAAGTAAATATAACTAAGCATTTTAACGCACTAAGCTCTTGCTAAAAATGTTTTTAAATCAAACTATTAATGGTAAATACATTTTTGAATTAAACTATTAACAATAAAGGTATTTTTGTTCAATCTTACATAGTTTAAGAGCATTTTTTAAATCTTTTTTCATACTTTCTTTAGTATTTGCTATATCTCCTTTGCTTCTATAGTCTTTTTTTAATCGTATGTTACACAAGCCATCAGGAAAAAGTCTCTCCATGAGACAAGAATAAAATTTGCATATATTTTCTCTCCATACTGCACCTATTCAACATAAAATTTATTATATAGCAATTGAAGGCCAAAAGAGCAAGGGTAGAAAACAGCAAGTCAATGAGAGGAAGGATAATAAGTCTTGTATTATGAATTTTTGCTTTGGTACAAAAGCGTGCTCTCAATACAATACAAATATTTATGAATTTGCATTGTTGCAACATCTTGTCATAACATGAAAATTCAGACCTAAATAACAATAAACCATCACAATTTATTGAATGGTTCTTGGATAATGTTTCATATCCCATCAAATTCTCTTTGTTATTATCTGCCAAAAATGGGTTATGGTGATATAACAGGGCATCATAATTTCGCGCATGCCTGCGAACAAAACAAGCAAAAGCAATTTTCAAATGAAGATATTGTTGCGCCACAGGCTTACACGAGACCCCTCTGTTTGAACACTTCAAGCATTGAAACTCCAATTTTCGCAGGAGATTCACACACTGTAACCCCAGCTTCTTTTAGTGCCTTGATTTTGTCTTGGGCTGTTCCCTTTCCCCCCGATACAATAGCTGCAATTCAAAAAATTCAGGATTAAACTATTTCTCTAGGCGTGACAGCAGGTAAACTGAATCATCTTTTTATAGTTCATGCAATATTCAATCATCGACGTGATAATGCAGCAAAGCAACACAGTAGAATAGTGACCATGCCCCTTCCTGGTAATTTCCAAGAAAAGATAGGGAAAAGACCAACGGGAATGGGACGAGGAAAAGAGAATGAAGCCAGGTATCACAAAAGTATCCTCAATAATTAGCAGATAGTTTCCATTAGTATCAATAACAAGCAATTCTGATGCATTCTTTTATTTTCTTCCATTATTTTTGGTTTGAGGGACCATGGAAATGGAAAGCATAGTTCATTATTCACATAGAATCCCATCATATGATTTTCACTAAATATAGATATATAAGAAATTCTAGCATAAAACTTCTGATCAAACATTGTAAAATGACAAAAAAATTATGGAGGGGAGATTTCTTTTATGGGCACGTAGAACAACATAAACTAAACATGGAACATCCCCTTATACTTCTTCGTATGTAACTAGAATGGATTTAATAAATTCCAGATCATTTGGTTCGCCCAGGGTTGGGGGAGGTGGGGGGTGTAATCAAAAGTTGAAATATTTTATGAACAAAAAGTACCTCCAGCATGACCCATTCGCCGTCCAGGGGGAGCAGTCAATCCAGCAATAAAAGCAACTACAGGCTTTTGAGTTCCACTTTCCTGTTCAGTAGCAAAATACATAAGCAATAGTGAAAACTAAACATTATTCAGCACAACTTAAAATGCTATCAACCTCAGAAACATGGCTAGGAACAGGATGTTTAGAAATTTCTGACATGATAATCGGCCAAAGTTCTGGATATCCTCTCAAAAATACAAGCAGCTAAAGGAGCATCTTGTCCTTTACTTTAGGGGCCACAACATTAACTTTCTTAAAACTCCCATATAGGAATCATAGAGCAGTGCAAGCAGATGCAGGATCAAAAGCTTAAAATTAAAGACATGGATGATATATGAAACACTGCTTATTCGTGGAATGAAGGTCAAAGTGATGAACCACAAAACAAGATTCAACAAAAGAGCCAGGCAAAGAAATCGAAAATGCATCTGGTCTAAGTGGTCTTAAGAATGTTCTCTTTTTCACACACAGGTTGAAGTCAAAAACATAAAGGCGTAGAATTAGAGTTCCACCTCAAGAGGTACTTTAGCCCTTTCAAGGGGCAGTTTCAAAATCCAAGTGGAGTATATAAGAAGTACAATAAGAAAAAGACAGAGAGAAATCGACATTCCAAATAGAAGTGGGACAACAATCTTCAGTCAAGAGAGATATAGGTAATTTACCCAGTTGGGAAGGTAAACCTAAACCTAGGGGATATATTTTTGGGGAGAAGTGACAGCTGAAAAGATAATAGGTGTGAATTTTTGGGACATGGGAAGGTCAAAGGTGTCAAATCTCGCATGAAGTTGTGGGACTAAAGCAAGAGATCAAGAAGAATGATAGAGGTGCAGTTCTTTTACTACTTTTACCTGACAACTGGTACGGCAATAAAGTACCTGCCAGAAGGAATTTCGTACCTATTGGAACAACTACCATCTCATCCAGTTTCTTACAACACTGAATTTTATTAGATGGAGTACAGCCTTGACATGGATAACAACAGATCATGTTTGTTCAAAAGACGTTCTCTTTTGAAATAAAACAAAGATTAAATAACTTGTCAAAAAAGAAAAAATATATATGCACTCCTATTCTACGAGACTTATGTGGTCATGAAATAAAAAAATGAAAAAAAAAACTTAAATAAATATACTGCCTAAATCTGATCAATTGTGGAATTTTGATAAATAAACCATCGCTAATACTTATTTCAACAAGTAAGAATAAACTTAAGTTGAGACAATATAACCCCTATACCGCATTCCCCGACTAATAAAGGTCCTTCTTACCCAATAGCAAAACATGCCTCATTTAACTTTTATAGTGCCATATTTGAAAGAAATTATAATATTACCAACAAGATAACTGTTACTCTTGACTGTATGGCACTCAAAAATACGGCTTGGACTCTATCATAAACAATTCTCCAAACCAAGATGGAGAGAAATTCACATCACCACAAAAGAACTAAACGAGCCCTCTTATACAACAGTTTAAACCAGAATTTTTTAATACTTTTCTCTGACATAGGTATTTAAATCATCACGAACCTTTATGAGGGCTGCAGCATCTTCTTCTGCTGTGCCACCAATTTCACCAATAAGAACAATACCTGGCAAACAACAAGCACGTGTATTTAGATAGTATGTTCTTAATCTTCTTTCAAGATGGTGCATAGATCGTCTAACTTCTGTTATCACCTCATTCCCAATTCCATACAAATGGACTATATATAGGTCAAGTCTGGGAAAAGCAGGAACATTTGCGAAACAAACAAATTTCAGTAAAGAGTAGAGAGTAAAGTAAGTAAAAAGTCTAAAGGTCCAACAATGATGTTGACAAAAGGAAGTATCCATTTTTGGAGACGGTGAATCTGATAAGAAACTGCAAACAGTTCTTTCCCTCGTTGGATACTTGGTGGAAGGTCACCAAAGTAAGGTAAGAAATTTGTGTTCTTCCCATTTTTTGGTGGCTTGGCAGGCCCATCTCCACTGATAGAAGCCCTTTAGCAAATTTTCTCCTACAAAGTCTTGTTGTTTACTACACGATTCACTATGGCAGTAACAAATTTTAAGTAACTTAGAAATCTGATAATTCTTAAATAGATTATTATCTTATTGTCGTCTATCAATACAAGTTCACCACATACACAGAAGAATAAAAATGGCATTGTAATCATGTTCTACACTAGGCTTAGCTAAATTAATCCTTCAGTAAGATTTACCTTCCGTTTGTGGATCAGCAATAAATTTCTCTAAGCAATCAACAAAGTTTGTACCATTGAAAGGATCACCACCGATCCCTACACAGGTTGATTGCCCAAGGCCAACAGCAGTAGTTTGGAAAACCTAGAAATTACAGAACAATAAAAGAATAAATCAGAAAAAACAAAAGAAAAAAACTCACAACCAAACTTTAGTGTATAGCAAATATTAACATCAAAGACCATATATAAGTAGATACTATTCCTCAGGATTCAGATCTGATCGTTCCCAGTGCCATATTTTAAGAGAAAATATCTAATTTATATGAGACGCAGAAACCAGATTCAAGAAAAAACTTTTTGACTTCTATATCTTCCCAACATTCATGGTGGCAAGGCGCATATACACGTTCACAATTCAATGATGAGAACTTCAAATCTCATCAGTGAAAATAACAGTAGAAAAGTAACAAATTGACCTGTGTATGGCTAACACAAAACAGTAGAATAATTGAGTCAGAATGTATATTTCAAGGATTGATTTTCTTCCTAGATATAGCAAGCCTATTAGCATTTCAAAAGTTAATCTTCTAGGACCAATGTGGTTAAGGGGGAAAGCCATAGAAATGCAACAACAATAACAACATACCCAATGTATTACCCCTACCTAATGAAGGCGGAGAGGTTTCCGAAAGACCCTTGTCTCAAAAGCCATAGAAATACATCAAGTAAAAAACAGAAAAGGTCTACAAATGTGGTGTTACGATGAGCAGGTAGGGTTTTGAAAAAAGGAAATATTTAATCGAATCCTTTTTTCACCGGATGTATTCAAGAGAATCTTCTACGCATCAAAATCTTTAGTGGCTAGTCATGAGTATGTAAAATTTAAACAAGTTTTATGGACTACATGTTTCCAGAGAATAAATCTTACTGCTTCATATGTCAGTGTGCCTGATCGAGAAACAATTCCGATACGTCCTGGCTTGTGAATGTATCCAGGCATAATACCGATTTTGCACTCTCCTGGTTTTATGATACCTGGACAATTCGGACCAATCAGCCGAGTTCTCGATTGCTTCTTAAGAGCAGCTTTTACACGAACCTATATTGCATGGAAAAAAACCAAACAAAGAAAACAGGCTAGTGAGAAAATAACAGAGTGAAAACAGAAAGGTGCAAGTTCACCTAACAAGCTTATCCTAATTGTAACATTTATCGAATCAACCCAAAAAAAAACAGAAACAATTTATAATAACCCCCCAAAAAAAACTCATCTGGGGGATGATGACTTGCAATCAGCATAAGCTTATCATAGTTTTCCCTCTATTCCATATCTTTTTGTTGGATCGAGCAGATCACAACTAGAGTTTCAACCCATATAATATTGCTAGTGCCACAATTCAAGTATATTCTCATCCATTTAGGTCCCAAGTTTACTATTACACAAACTACCAGGAATGTGATACAATGAAGAAATAGTTTATAATGCATTCAGTTCTTGAAAAACCTTGTCCTATCCAGTTGTCATTTCCATCTTGATGCATTCATTACCTTGGAATGCAGTTTCCATGCTACAAGATCTCAATATTGTTGACTCAAAACAAGCTTGTTGAAAAATAGCTGAAAGACTTATGTAACTTTTTTTTTTTTTTTTTTTTTTTTTGAAAAGGGAAAA
>NW_006239026.1:1199526-1213021 GCF_000226075.1 Solanum tuberosum | reverse complement strand
TTCTTTTTTTTTTTTTTTTTTTTTTATGACAAGGGAAAACCCGCAGCCGCTACCCTTTTGGTGCGCACAAGGTAAAATCCCCGCTCCTATGCAATATGAAAGACTTATGTAACTATGTAGGCATAATATGAAATATCCATTTCGAAAAGCATATTATGAAAGATAAAAAAGAAACGCAGATCATGACTAAGGTTCAGCAGAATCTCTAGAAGATCTAATAACTGAAACTTCAATTATAAGATAACTCTCTCCTCAAATTACTCATCCAAAGCTCAGATGATTGTTTCAAATTGTCAAAACATTCAACGCAACAAAAGCAACAATTGACACTTAGTAGATAGCATAAAACAAATATTACAAATGTCTTATGGCCAACACATTTCTTTTTAAATCTTGAATGGGCAATCTAAGGCTAAATAATATTATAAAAATCTGGCCAAAACGTTCTTTTAGAATTTCTAAGGGACATTTGAAGGGCTCTAACCCCTTGCATCATTTCATTTTCTGCACAATGAAGAAAAATAATGTTCTTGACTATTATAATAAATAAATAACAAGAATCGCACAAATGATTGACATATATAATACACAAGCAAATTGACTAATAGCCTAATAAATAAAATGGAAGGAAGGTGAATGAAAATGTTAACATGAGAAGTTTCTTTTCATTTTGACTGTAGATTTCAGCCCATTTGCTCACTTTAACACATCCATCATACCGGAAAAAAATGATTTGTAGCTTTTATTAATAATCTTTATTGTCGATCCTTAAAGTTGCTGCAGTTGTCAAGTTTCTAATTCATTCACCCCTTCCCACATTTAATAGATGAACACTTCTGCGCTGGTCATTGACGCATTTAGTCATCAGAAAAGATTTTGCTCAACTACTTACAGTTACACATGTATGAGTCTTTTCTTCCACTTCATGCTTGAATCTTTCTCCCAATGTATTTTTTCTTTTTTGGGGGGAGGGATTGAAAAGTTACTTCACAGATCAATAGAACAACTTTCATCCAGGAGATTCTTTCTCAAAAACTCAGTGAAAAAATATAATTCACTAAGAAATCCCTCTTCCTAAAGGGAGAAGGATCAAAAGTGAGAAGATTCCTTCAGCTATTTCTAATCAAAATGTTTCAACAACTGTTTTGAACTTCTATATTTAAAGATATATACTACTCCTTCTATTTCATTTTCGTGTCTTAGTTTGTTTGGGCACGAAATTTAAGAAGCTGTGTACAATTCTCTAACCTATAATGAGGGGGAAACGAGAAAATTCCAATCGAAGGGATTTGTATCTTACCATATCATGCTGAGGAATTCCCTCTGTGATGCAAACAATTAAGTCCAATTCAGCCTCCAACCCCTCCATAATAGCAGCTGCAGCAAAAGGAGGAGGTACATAGATCACCGAAGCATTAGCTTTCGTCTCTGCTTTTGCCTCTGCAACAGTGTTGAAGACAGGAAGACCCAAGTGTTCTGTTCCACCCTTCTTGGGTGTCACTCCACCAACCTATTTAACCAAATGAAAGTCAAAATGAGAAACAGAAATTATCTCTTTTCAGATGCCTATCATTATGCCAAAAGAAAAAAAAGAGCAAATCCATAATGAAAACAAGAACAAAACTTTCCAAATCAGTTTCATTAAAGAGTAGGCTTTTTTCAATAGGAGCATATCATACAGAAAATAGCATTTTCTACATAGGCTACAAATAGAGAAGGAACACAACAATAGAAATGAATGCAAATACTTGTTCAAATGAAATCAATCTGATGGCTGCAAATAGCAACAAACTCTAAAAAAATTCGCAGCATTACTGGCAGTGACAATTTAAAGGAAAATTCGGAAAACAAAATATGAAGAGAAGACCTTGAAGACACAAGGAGTTCAAAACATCCGAAAAGAACCTTTTTGGGTAATGGTGTCATGTACGTTAGCTTGCCCACATCAACTATACCACCAGGTATCGCTATCTGACACATACCAGATATATTTTCCCCCAATACATAGATACGACATATAGGAAAATATTACCAGCATTTTCTACCTCTACCGGGAATTGAAGCTTAGTTTCTCATGATTTTCACCCACCTCATTGGCCACAAGGACATACCGTTGGGTGCACATCATACAAAGACTTTTGACATGAGTATTAGCAAAAGAACTATTATACTAACATATGCAATAACTATAAAAGCAGACATATAGGGAAAAAATACCAGCATTTTCTACCACTACCGAGAAATGAAGCCTAGTTTCTCGTGATTTTCACCCACCTGATTGACCACACAATGACATACCGTTGGGTGCACATCATACAATAAGTTTTTTGACATGAGTATGAGAAAAACAACTATTATGCCAACATATGCAGTAACTATAAATGAAGCAAAGCACGCATACCACTGTCATCAACCAAAAACAAAAAAATACAGCCTAGCCTAACACAAGCATTAGTAGCTATTCCACCTCTCAAACTCATGACATATAGATCACACAGTGACAACTTTTCCATTGCACCTAAGCTTCCCTTACAGTCAAACTATAAATGATAATTATATTAAATTTTGACGTATTGTACTTATTTATGCATCCACTAGTCTAAAATTTTGGATCCACATCTATTAGCCAGAAAAAAGCATTACTTACCATTTTAGTGCCATATTCAATGGCTTGCTCAGTATGGAAGGTACCGTTCTTCCCCGTAATGCCTTGACAGATGACACGTGTGTTCTTATCAACGAACACAGCCGGCGGAGGCGGTGCCGATCCAAACAACCTGTTCTGAGTAGCGAGTGTTGGATTGCTAGAACTCAGCTTTGTTGACAGATTTGCGATCAGTTTGGTCGCTTGGCGAGCCATTTGATCGATGATTTTCCTATATCTCTACTAAATCCTCTCTATTTCTCGACGACTTACAGAGGATTTTCCGGTGGCGTTCGGTTTGTAATGTAAAAGCTTGAGAGCGGCAAAAGTAAGAGGAAAAGTCTTCTGAATCGGAAAAGTATGAAAGGGCGAGCGAGGAATGTTCGTCGGATTCGGGGCGAAAGTGATGGGTCACATTTCAAATCGGGTCATGCATTCGGATCAACCCAAAATTGGGGAGTGTATAAATCATCGAAAATCAAATTATCACCAACAAGGATTGTGGAATGGTAAGTACGCTGTTATCCTTGACCAAGAGGTCTCGGGGGAAAAAAGGACTCCACGGCTCCAATGTGGGACTACCAAACACTGGGTGGGAAATAAAAAAAGAATTTCCTGGCGCGAATCCAAATTTAGTCGGGCTCCAATGTGAGTAAAGAACACCGGATGGAAAATTAAAAAATCAAATCAAATTATCAAATCGAGATTTATTTCATTTCAAACTAGCACAATACATAAACGTGTCATTTAACTTCACATATGCATTTAATAAATGTTTAGAGATTTATTTCATTTCAAGCTAACATGGTACATAAACGTGTCATTTAACTTCACATATGCATTTAATAAATGTGTTACATTTCAAACTAGCATAATACATAAACGTCACATTTAACTTCGCCTATGCATTTAATAAATGTGTTAGGAGTATTTAATTTGGTCTCAATATAAGATGAAATTAATGTATATCAAATTTTTGTGGGGAATATTTTGTTCTTACCAAATTTGGAGAGTAATTTCTCAAAATTTGACTTAATTATGGTTATAATATTTGTTATGTAATATAATCTTAACCTTTAAAAATTAAATAGAACACGTGTCTCTTATCTAGATTGCGAAATTCTTTTGGATTTTGGAATCTCCAGCGATCGAGCGGGCGGAGATGGTTTGTAGGCCCGTCAGAGAAGGTGGTGTACCATCTGAATAAGGCAAGCAATTGGTGGGAACTATTATTTTTTTAAGATCAAGTAAAAGATATGTGGATCGATTTAACTTATTAGCTTATTGTTAAGCAAATAGTATATATTATATATAGTTAAATAAGCTTATTGAAAATGAAAATATAAAAATATAAATTAATGACATAATAATGCTTGATTTTAACTCAACGAAGCTAACTTCGTGCAACAAATTCCGAAATCGAATCCATATGTGTGTTCTTGAGAGCTAAGTATATTACTTACTACTTAGTATTGCCAAAAATTAATATTTTACGAGTGAATAATATTACAATTTATAGATTAGAAAAATATATCAATCAATGAAAACGCTCTATTCGAGCTCTCTATAGTACGCTACTTAATGAAAACGTTCCACCTGGAAATATCGTTATGTGTGCTAGCTATATATTATTATCATGTTATTAGCTAGCGAGATATTGTATATTGGACTTGGTTGATATGTGTATCCTTTTAATACGTCTTTGAGCCCACGGGTCCTTTTCTTCCTCTTTTATGACTTCGGACACGAGTTCTCACTTTTTTCTCTAACAACAATTATTCGAGTGATTGACAATAAGACGAAAGCAAATAAATTGGACAAGTTTAATTCATCTTGATTTTATAGTATAAGTTCCATTTTTTTTTAATCTTCATACTTGCATCTCATAGGATGAAATATCTGATTGTGGATCTTCTTAATGTTTCAACATAAAAGCAAGAGATGATCAGTTTATAAATTTCTAATTTGTGTGAACATTAATGAAGCAAATAGAAAACAAAAATGTAGCTACATACCAACAAATAAGAAACTACAGACTACTTTTGATGACAAAAAAAAAAACTGATATTCTAATCCATATGATAAAAACTGAACCTACAAACAAAAAGCTAAATGTTGATCACAAAAAACTACATAAAAACATAATACATTTTAGAATAGTCTCTTCCAAATAGGGTGTTGCATCCACACTCTTTCGACCATGGAATCAATCGGAACTCCCTTCGTTTCAGGTAAGAAGAAGAAGACGAATAATCCCATGACAACGATCCATCCGGAAAAAAAGAAGAAAATGTAGGCTTTCATAGTGCAAAGCATAGTCAAGAAAAGTTGTGCAATGATAGAAGTGAAGAGCATGTTTGTGCTGACCGCGAATGCAAAACCAGTTGTCCTTGTTTCTGTTAGGGCCAAAATGGGCAGGTGTAACGCGGAAGCTAGCAAAGCAAACCTCGAAAGACCATGAGTAAGAAGACAAACGAGAAATATACAAAGACACAAAGATTTAACGTGGTTCGGTCAATCGACCTACGTCCACAAATGAGATGAGCAATCCACTATATAAACATGAGAGTACAAAATATAGAGAGAAATAACCTCAACTAATTCACTCGAAATACATGGGAGGTCCACACAAGTGATAACGTATCAAGCTTGTGACCCACAAATTCTCCCCCTAACCAAAACTCTCAAAGTCCTTAAGACTACATTGTGAATGCCGGTTAAGTTAAAAGGAACAAGCCTCTATTTATAGAGTCCTAAACCTTTTCCTACAAGAAAAGGATTAGCCAATCCAAAACCTTTTCCTAAAAGGAAAACATATTTATGGTAAGAAATTCAAGGCAAATAAAACCCAACAAATCTCCCCCTTGGCTTGAATTTCTGACAAAATAAATTTGATCACCATCTTCACATAATCTTCAACAGCTTGTTTCTCCTCTCCATAATCTCCTCCATCAAATCTATGTATCAATACAGAGAACTTCTCTGAAACAATTTCTCCAACAAAAATCTTCATTACTGTCAAAACGGTTGCGGCTAGAACTACGCCCGCCAAGATGAACACCCATCTTTCTAACCTGGTTCAATCATCGATTATCAAACCACTGAACATGACTCCATCATTGAATCTAGCTTTGATACCACTTGTTGTGACGAAAAGATGAAAACGAAAATCTAAAATAAAGAACACCAAGTTTAACGTGGAAAAATCCTTCAAAACGAAGGTAACCACCACGGGATCGACAAGATCCGAATTGCTTCACTATAACAATAAGAGAGTTATAATTATTCTTCTAATGGCTACATAACAAGTGCCAAAAGAGAACAAACAATAGCTACACCAACAAAAGATAAATAGAAAGAAACACCACCCAAACCCAGCTGCTTTCGGGACCTAAAATAGGATCTTTCTGACTTCCGAATCCGATCATCACCGTTCAAATCAACCACCAAGATGTCAGGAACACTCAGTACAAATTTCAACCCGATCCAACAGTTAGTTAATCGGAAAACACGATCTGAAGGTTGCTGGTCGAAATAAAAGACTGCAGCAAAAGAATCTTTTTTCTTCTCTTTTCTCTCTTGTGGATCAGCTTAACTTGCTTGGCTTGTTCACACGCTGCCACGATTTCTTTATACTCAGCCTCAACATCACTGACACCCCTAATCTTCATGAGCGTGGACTTCCCTTGTTCCTCATTACCACGCTCAACTAGACTCGTAGGGGTGTCAGTGATCACAAAACTACCAATAAACAGAATCACCGCGGGAATAGCTGCAAATCCAAGTGACATTCTCCAACCATTTGGATGTATCATTGAAGTTCCATAGTTAACAAGATTTGCTATGAATATTCCTATTGTCACAAATAATTGAAACATGATATTCACAGCTCCTCTGTGTTGGATTGGTGCAACTTCAGTTAAAAACAACGGAACAGTCTCGTTTCCGAATCCAACACCAACACCAAACAAAATTCTACCAAAAATAAGCATCAACTTGTTCTCCGCGACAGCACTCAATACCGCTCCAACAATGAAAAAAATTGACGCGATCAAAATAGTTATCTTTCTTCCTAATTTAGTAGCGGCTTTTGAAGCAAAAAAACTCGCGAAAAGAGCCGATATGTACAGAGGCGTATCTAGAGGGGGTGCCGTGGGTTCACGTGAACCCATGCTCCCCTCTCTAGATCATGTATAGTAGTGTTATATTTTTAAAAAAATATTTAAATATAGATGTGTGAACCCATGTTCAAAGTATATCATATATTAATGCGATGATGATTGGGTGCACCTCTCTAAGTAAGGATATAAATTTAAATCTTATATCTATCTTGTCTCTGTGAGTAACACCTTTCCAAATGGTTATCGGTTACACTTTTGACGTTTCAACTAATTTTGCTTTTGTTTTTTTCCTTTAATCTTTCAAAATTTTCAAGTGTGTTACATTGAAAATTCCTAAAAAATTTAACATTGTAAATTTTTTATATAATTAAATCAAATGTGTATATTAAAATTTAAAACTAGTAGTATTATACATTTTGAATCTATAATTTTTAAAATTTAATGGTTCATATACGAACTAAAAGTCAAATTGATCAAATTTATATTTAAAATATATTTTTTCGTAATCGTGCACCCATCTAGCCGAAATATCAAAATAGTTATCTTTCTTCCTAATTTAGTAGCGGCTTTTGAAGCAAAAAAAACTGGCGAAAAGAGCGGATATGTATAAGGATGAAGTGAAGAGTTGGAGAAGCCAATTATCATATTTGCAATAGTTATTTTCTTTAGCATGTAACTTTGTTTGATAAACATGTGGAAAGAATTTAATCAAGAAATCATCCATAGCAGAAACTCCTCCTGAAATACCAATATCGTAACCAAACATCAATCCACCAAAAGCAGCAAAAATCCAACAAGACATCACATATAATGTGATCTTAGAATTATTCATCTTAACGTTCAACTATGAAATATATTTTTTCCTGAAGAAAGATATTTTATTTATAAGCTTATGAACTCTCTACTATTTGTTAATAGAAAATAGCCAGCAAACTACGTTTATTTATAATGGTATAAGACCTAATTTAGGTAGGATTAGAAATTCTAATCCTATATTATTTAGACTAAAGTTTTATTAGTCCATTCTTTTTCGTAAAGTTTTATATATTTAGCACAATATTACCGCTTTAAACATCATTGTTTCAATTGGAATCCTAAAAGGATAAGGAAACTATTTAGGTAATTTTTTTTAGGAAAGGTGTGATATTATTTCAATTCCTATTTTCTTGTAATTTTATTTGAATCTATTGAAATTTTCTCTTTATTTTTTGCTTATATTTTTTTGTGTCTTTTGGTAACTAGACGTGTATAGGCCTAAATAGTCATGATCTTTAAATTAAGACCCTTGATTTTTTAAGTGTTAATGACATTCGTAGATATAATTTCAAAATGAAAAGGAGTATAAGTAAAGTGATCACGATCTAGATTGAGATATAAATAGTTATTATTGTTGTATCGAGTCATGATGTGCAAAGCCTCGTTTCGAAATATGGTTTTGATTCCCGCTTTAGGGTTCAAAAGTTGACATTCTTTACTTGAGTTGGTGGTTAAAAACATACTTAAAATATCTGATTTTTGAGTTTCATGTCTGATTTATCACCAACACTATTTATCAAAAACATGCATCAACTATAAGTTGTTCCATTTTCCTAGTGTTTTTGGGAACAATTGATGAAAGTTGATGTATATATAATTTGATAAATAGTTGAGATTAGAAACTCGTATACCTGATAGTACTAGAATTTTCTTGTAGATATTCTAGAGTAGAAGATAAAGTAACTAGAATTTTCTTGTAGATATTCTAGAGATAATAATATTTGTAAAAAAAATCATAGAATAGTCTAGATCTTGTAATATTCTATAACCATCCATAGATGAGTATAAATAGGGGGATGGTCTTGTACGTTTGTATTCTACCCAAATCGAAAAGTTTTCTTTTCTCTTATCCAAAATGCCCATCCTCTTCTTTAATTGACTCTTTCGATCTTAATTAATGATCTTGAGCTAGCAGAAGGTCTTTCCGACTAAATTTTTCTCCTGATATTTCTCTACAAGACTATTCCTCGTAAAAGTATTTTACGAAAGCTGGCATCCTTGGGCCTTGATGCGTGATAGCTAGCTATTTTGAGAGTGAAACTTCACTTTGCAACATAATGAAGAATATCAAAATGAGATACATGCTCGGAGTTATTTTCTTTCTTTACAAAGCTAGCACTTCAAGTATGATTATATTAGTTAATAATGGAAAAAAAAACTAGTAATTTATAAGGATGAAAATTAGCATCCTAATTTAGTAGCGGCTTTTGAAAAATAAGCATCAACTTGTTCTCCGCGACAGCACTCAATACAGCTCCAACAATGAAAAAGATTGACGCGATCAAAATAGTTATCTTTCTTCCTAATTTAGTAGCAGCTTTTGAAGCAAAAAAACTCACGAAAAGAGCCGATATGTATAAGGATGAAGTGAAGAGTTGGAGAAGCCAATTATCATATTTGCAATAGTTATTTTCTTTAGCATGCAACTTTGTTTGATAAACATGTGTGAAGAATTTAATCAAGAAATCGTCCATAACAGAAACTCCTCCAGAAATACCAATATCATAACCAAACATCAATCCACCAAAAGCAACAAAAATCCAACAAGAAACCACGTATATTGTGATCTTAGAATTGTTCATCCTAACGTTTAGCATTTTCGCTATTATGAAAGAAAGATATTTTACTCTCTACATTTTCTCGTAATAGAAAATAGGTAACAAATCACCTCTATTTATTATAATGTGAAACTTAATTTAGGTAGGAATAGAAATCCTAATCCTATATTATTTAGACTAAAATTTTTATTAGTCGATTCCTTTTCCTAATGCATTAAGGATATATTTAGGACAATATTACCCCTATAAACGTCAAATTTTTTCAATTGGAATCCGACAAAAATAAGAAAATGTGGCTAATATATATACATTTATTTATTTATTTTTATTTAATAATAATAATACCTCTCTTTCTAGCCGGCCATTTTGAAAAAGGAGAAAAAAGGAGACAAATTTAAATAAACAAAAATAGTAAATAATTTATAAAAAAATTTTAATTTCGGTACCGAAAAAGGAAATTGCCAATTTTGGTGTTTGATTTTTTTGGGGGGGATTTTGGAATTGGTGAGTTTGATTTTGGAATCTCCGGTGATGGGGCGGGCGGAGATGGTTGTAGGCCCGTCGGAGAAGGCGATGGCAGTGGTGGCGTATCATCTGAATGATGCGATCAATTGGTGGGACGATGTGAACGGATCTCTTGATTGGCAAAATCGTATATTCCATGTCCTTGCTGTTCTCTACGGCGTTGTCGCCGTCGTTGCTCTTGTAAATTCTCTCTCTCTCTATTTACGTCTTAGCGTTTTGAATTTTGAATTTTGTGAGTTAATTTTACCATAATTGTTATGTTGATTGGGATAAGAGGGGTTCCATCAGGTAAAGCATCCTTCCATGTGAATTAGAAGAAAGGAGGTCTAGGCGGTAAAGTTGTTGTCATGTTAGTAAGATGTGATAGGTTCGAGCGGTGTAAATAGGCTTTTTGCATCCAATAGACCTTTGTGGTTCAGTGCATAGCGAGAGCTTAATATAGAAGAGAGGAGGTCTAAACGGTAAAGTTGTTGTCATGTTAGTAGGATGTGACAGGTTCGAGCGGTGTAAATAGGCTTTTTGCATCCAATAGACTTTTGTGGTTCAGTGCATAGCGGGAGCTTAGTATACTGGGTTGCTCTTTTTATTTTGTTATGTTGATTGGTAAAGTAAGCTTGGGCTCGTATATGTGTTGGAGATGTATGAAGAATCTGATAATTTGTTTTGTGTTTGCTTGTTAGTTGTTTGAATTGAATGTCATGCGCATCATGTAACTTCAAAATTTGATGTTTTCATCAAGGGAAGAATTCTAGGCGGAACTTTCGAATTTGAGGCATTTTAGACTTGTTTTTGATGGTCCTTGAAACGGGGATATATAACTCATAGAGTTTGCATCAAGCTTTCAAGGGGTTCATTAAAGGCTTACTAGAACTATTACTCAACAGAGCTTTAGTTTCGGCTCATATGGATAGGGATAGGAAAAAGAGAGATTTTCGTAGGTTGGGGATCATTCGGATAAACACAGTAATTTGCGAAAGGGGAGTATTCTATAGTTATAGTAGATTAATACACGATTTGTACAAGAGACAATTGCTTCTTAACCCTAAAATACTTGCTTAAATAGATATATCAAATAGGAATTGTCTTTGTATGATTTCGTATAGACACTTGAAAGTTATTAAAACTGAAATTTGAAACTAAAAAGGGAAGTTGTTGAAGTAGGTAAAACTTTTAACAGACTGCACCTTTTCCTCCCTGCAAGTTCATGATTATTATTTCCAGTATGGCGGGTAGTTGTTGTTGGGGTTCTGGTATTTAGTCATGGCAAAACTATAATATGTTACCAGGGAGCATTTGCACTTATAGTATGCATATTTTTGGCGATAGTTGAAACTGTTTCTAATTTCCACTAATTGGTTTATGTATGCAAAAAAGAGGGGAACATGGCTTGGAGTTTGAAATTTAAAGTTTTGCCAAGTTGGTTTTGTTTGTGTCTCATTGATTGATTTTGGTATACTTGTTTAAATTTTCATGCATGTTCTTGCGCATTGGATGATCATATTGTTATTCTGTTATTGCTCTAGAAAACTATTATCACCAGTACCAATACTTCAATTTATGTGCGGCTCTGGAATTAGTTTCTGACTTTGCAACTTGGCAATCAGGTACAATTAATTCGCATTCAAATGAGAGTTCCTGAATATGGCTGGACCACTCAAAAAGTCTTCCACTTTCTCAATTTCTTTGTGAATGGAGGTCAGTATCTTTCTTTTCTTTACTTCTAATTTTTTTTTGAACATCCTGATGGGGAGTTTCATTACACGTGCTTTTCAAATGATTGGTCCTGTATACTCCACTTTGTTTTGATGTGTTGGCTTTGTTATTTAACTGTGTCTTCATGCTCTTTTGCAGTTCGCTCGATAGTTTTTACATTTCGTCGGGATGTTCAGAAGTTGCAACCGGAGGTTAGGCAACAGACTATGTTGATGTTTTTTGTCTTTACACTCCTTTAATTCATAACGTTGTATGCTACATTTTTGCAGATTGTCCAACATATTATGCTTGATATGCCAAGTCTTGCATTCTTCACAACTTATGCTCTACTAGTATTATTCTGGGCTGAGATATACTACCAGGTTCTTGTGGTCTCTGTCTCAGTTTTGTGTAGATATATATCTTCTCAAGGTTAACATATCTGTTTTTCCTATGACAGGCACGTGCTGTGTCCACGGATGGGCTTAGACCTAGTTTCTTCACAATCAACGGAGTGGTTTATGCTATTCAGGTAAATATGTGACAGTTATGCAATACTCATATAAACTCCTTCCATTCAATTTGTTTGTCTTACTTTCCTTTTTGGTCCATTTCAAAAAGAACCTTGGCAGGAGCATCAATTTATTTTGGTGCTTGCTAGAAATAAACTCTGGTCTGGGAGTTTTGACATCAATATATTTCTAAAAATGACAAGAAGTTTCATCTGATCGGATTTTTTCTCAACATTCTTAAACATGTCGTTCATAGGGTAGTTCATTCAGTGCCCTGGCCATCCTCTCTAACTCCCAAACATAAAAGGATGCCCTCCATCTGAGCATCAGTAATTACTAAAATTTCCCCTTCTTAAGTATTCTATTAGCAGAAATGAGAGCACAGTGCCTAGTATTTCGCCAAATGTTGAGACCACTCATAAATCTTAGGGGTATATCAAACAAAGTGTCATTGATAAGAAAATATGTTTCTGTCATTTGGAGATACTTTATCAAGACTACATTTTGTTTGATGAGATGTTCAGTGTCACAGTTAGACATGCAAATTTATGTTTTCTCGTGGAACTGTTGCATGAAACATGTGAAACAAGGGTTTACTCTTTTAAATTGCTGTACCTATTTGGTGGATGTTCATTGCTGATTTTCTTTGTTTCTTATATATCTTGCAGATTATATTATGGCTGATAATGTGGTGGAAACCTATTCGAGTACTCGTCATCTTATCCAAGATGTTTTTTGCAGGTTCTTTGTTTTAGATTTAACTTATTTTAAGTGTTTTCCATTGCATGGATCTGTTGCAAAGTACTAACACAATGTACTTGCAGGTGTATCCCTATTTGCAGCATTGGGGTTTCTCCTTTATGGTGGAAGGTAAAATCTGATTTTTAGTACCAGTTGCTCTGTCACTGACATTAATCACCCAATGTACATTTGTTGAATGACTTACAGAATGGGTATAAACCAAGCACACAAGCATAAATCTAGCACTTGTTTCTATCATTCGTATAAAGGATGCTTTATCTTCTGATTTGTTGCTATTCTTAACACTTCTTTAGAAGGTAGAGTTGGATATGTTGTCAATTGATGTTTGCTTTGTTCAAAAGCCAAAGTTTTTGGACTAAACGGTGATCTGCTTCCTAGCCTATACATCCACAGATCTAAACCTTCATGAGATGAATTCTGTCGAGTCCTAAGCTTCACCATTTTCTGAAGTTAAGTATCTTGTATATTGGCATGTATCTTATGCGAATCTTCAGTTACTTTCAGTGACCCGTACTTCATTAGTTTGATACCAGGAGCACACATTGACAAAGAGGACAAAAGTAAAGAAGAAGATGAAGAAGGAAGGAGGGAAAAGAAGAAGAAGGGAGGGGGGGGGGGGGGAAGGAAAAAGAAAAAAAAAAGAAA
>NW_006239026.1:1188252-1199166 GCF_000226075.1 Solanum tuberosum | reverse complement strand
CACGAGGATATAAGTCGTGGTGTGGGGGGGGGGGGGGAAGGAAAATGAAAGAAAACATACCCTAATATGGTGAATTAGAGAAGAGAGGAGAAAATTGGAACCTTCGAGAAATGACTGGAGAGCTCTTTAGGAGGAGAGATGAGTGGAGGAGTATCCCATTCTTGACCAACTAGTTTGACAATGCTACCATTAACCTCTGCATTACCCTTGTTGCATTCGAATCTGCTATATTAATCATCTTTATCCTCCTAGCTGAAAAGTGGAGGATTCCCCATTGAAGTCTTCCATCATCTCTAAAGAGTACTCTAGAGTGAAGTTCCTAATACATAGGAAAGAAATTGGCAGGTGTTAGATTGAATGAATGCAGCAATATCACGGCAGTAATGGATGTCAAACATATAAAAGAGTAAAATATCTTCAATTACACTTACTTTTAGTGAAAGTTCATGTGACCTTTTATTGCCCTGCCTAATGAAAGTTTAAAGTCTTCTCAAGCATGATCTTAGTTCATCGGTACGGTCGTAGAAAGATGCATAGTATTGTTGAACATGCTGTTAAAAAATAAAAGTAGCAATTTAAATATTAAGATACTGCAAAAAAAGTTCTTACTGTACTGCATATAGCACATGTTTGTTTAGTTTGTGGATTGACCTTTGCTATATCACACTTGACTACCTTGTTTACTCTTATGCTTGAATACTTGGGTCCCTGCAACTTTTATGTCATTCATATTTATCCTTCAATATCACCTTACTATTTGGCTTGATATTCTTTCACTTCCTTCCAGGCTTTTCCTTATGTTACAGCGGTTTCCAGTAGAATCAAGAGGGAGACGCAAGAAGCTACAGGAGGTATATTATTAGTATTTTTTGTTTCTAGGTATTTTTCATTCTAATTAGGTCTTTTGACTTCTCCGACATTTTGGCTTCTGTAGGTTGGCTATGTAACGACAATATGTTTTTCATGCTTCCTCATTAGATGCGTTATGGTAAGTCCATATTCCTTGTGAACTAACCAATTTTTAGCTGATCATAACTAACCCATGTTTGTAGTGTGAATGATATCTATGTTTTGCTTTAGATGGTTTCTTTTTTGTCTAAAACCTTTCTTGATACAATAAGTTACTCTTAGCTGAGATGCGTGCAAGCTGGGCCAGACACCCTTTTTTTCAAAAAAAAAAAATGTCTTAGCTGATGCATTGATTTTCTTTCTATAGGGCAATCCTTTCACAAATTTTTTCCTTTCTTTCTATAGGGCATAAAGCCTATTTGGTTATTCTATATGGCTTAATTGTTAGTCCCTCTCTTATTATCTTTGCTACAGATGTGCTTCAATGCATTTGATAAAGCTGCAGATCTTGATGTGTTGGATCATCCGATTTTGAATTTGATATATTACCTGGTGAGTTCCATATCGCTGAACTTTTATTAGTACTTCTTTAGGTAAACATATTGGTTGTTGTGCCATAATCAAAAGAAGTATTGGCAGTCAGTATAATGTATATAATTATTGCCAAATCACGACTAAATTGGATAATTCACATGATATGTCAGCTTGTGGCACCTTACAATCAGTTTTATGAGCCAAAATTCTGTTTGGCTCCTTTTCTATTTAGTCTTTTGAGTTGAGATGGGAGTTTCTTACTTGTGCCATGAATTCAGGTTTCTTTCACTTTGTTGACATTTTGTATAAATTGAAAATTGGATTCAAAATCTTAAGATTATGGTGAAATATTTGATTACACAAGGAGTGGGAATCCTGTTCTGAAATTAAAGCATGGTTATTATTTCGGCATAATACATAAACCAGCACTTAAACTTGGCCTCAACAGGCAAGTAAGCAATTCAACTTTGAGAGTGTACATCTAGACACCTCAACTGGCAACTAAACACTCCAACTCGTCCCCACTATATTTTGTGGACACCCCTAATGTGGCACATAAATTTTGGAGGTGTCTAGATGATCATTTTGTAAGTTGGAGTGTTCAACTGACACAGCGGAGACGAGTTGAGGTGTCTTGTGTGCATACTCAAAGTTGGAGTGGTTACTTGCCAGCTGAGGCCAAGTTTGAGTGTCTGCTTATGTATTATGCCTATTATTTCATTTGATCGTGTCCTATCTAAACCTTGGTTTGATCCAAATTTCAAATCATGAGTATATACTTAGACATGGTGTTTTTTACTTTGCACTTGGGGGTAGAAAGTGGAGAAAATGGAGTAATACTTTTCTATATGTTTTGAGACTAAGCAAACCTTTTAAACTCTTTGCAGTTAGTGGAGATACTGCCTTCTTCGCTTGTCCTTTTTATTTTGAGAAAGTTGCCTCCAAAGCGAGGGATCACACAATACCACCCTATTCACTAATACGTTAAGAGGGTAGATAATGATGAAAAAATCAAGCTCCGGGATCAGGTATTGAGTAAATTGGCTTTTACCTGGATGTGACTTGCTAGCAAGAAATACAAGAGGAGTGATAATGTAAATTGGAGTATGGTTCGTGTATACTGAAATATCCGTCTGTCCTCACACTAGGCAGATTGTAGCTCTGTTTTGTATTACTAGTTATAGAAGGAATTGTGAAGTATTTTACGATCTTTAGTGTATTATTTCGCCTTTGTATGTGTCAGAGTTCAATTGAATTCATTTTTTCTCCTGAAATTTCATGTTGTTCACAGTTTGGGTCTGTAATCATTTGGCTCGGTTATGAGTTAGCACAGATATCCTCATTGTTGGTTACATCGATTACAATTGTAGCAAGATCAATAATTGTTGTTGTATCCTGTGTGATTCATAGTAGACGATGTTTTACTGATTCATCGAACGAGTAAAGATTTCGTAGTACATACCTGGGACAGAAATGTTGTGCTTCGATCTCTCGTTTATGTACAGTCGTGCTTGCTGATTTCTCGATTATCGATCGAAATATAGCTTGGTTGAATGGATGGATGTATCTCCTTTTTGTTCTTTTGCAATTCTGCATTTCCAACATTTGTTTGCAAGGCATTTTTGACTGTTAGTTATTACTATTAGAAAGGTTGTTGATATAAGTTGATCATTTCTGGCTAATGATTTTGCCTCTAATTTTTGTGACTTTGTCTTTAAGTTAGATTGCACTTGATTAAGGATGATGAATGATTTTTCAAGCTTACTATGCATTTGGTTGTAGGATTTGGGACCCCAACAACAACTTCAACATATTCCGTGTAATTTTACGAGTGGGGTAGAGTGTACGTAAACATTATTTCTATTTGAAATTTGCCTTTGTTTATAAAATTAACTTCAATTTCAAATTCCAAATTTTCAAAGAAGTAGGATTTCAAATTTCAAGATATGATTCCAATATATTTTAAATATAGAACTTGACTCATAAGTTTATGTTTTACAAAATAAATTATGCTTGACGTGAAGATATTGTTGGTATCATGTGGAGAATTATATGGAAGAATAGCTAATTACTAATACTATTATTGATTTATTGGATTATGAATTACTATAAAATTATGTGTATTTGAAAATTTAGAAACACCTGTAATTGCAAACATTTATTTTTAAAAGGATTATGGAGATATGTAAATTAATTCAGTGTCTTAGAATATTTCGATATCTTGTTTATGAACTGTGATTTTATCTTTGGTAAAATTGTATAGGAATTGAGAAAGATTTTATAGTTTTCACAAATTATGAAGTTTTCATGTTTATGAGAAGAAATACAACTTAAAAAATTCAAATTACATATTCAAAAAAGATTTCAACTTCAAATCAATTTGATTTGAAATCACATCCCAATGTGTCCCCAATGAAAACAAGGGTTGTGGTGGAGTGGGTAAGCACTCCTTCATCTTTAATCAAATGTCTTGGATTCGAGTCCTCTTGTATATAAAGTCACCTTTATTAGGGAGCGTTTTACCACAATATGCGGAGAAAAAAAATTGTTCCATAATGGTAGTTACGGTTGGATAAAATCTAATAAGTTTGATTTAAACTTTATATTTTATTAAAATAAATTATTTAATATATAAGTAATCTGGAATTCAGTTTTTGATCCTTTTAATTTGGTAATACTTACTCCCTCCGTATTAGTTTATGTGACATTATTAATTATTTGTTAAAAATAATATATTTCTATAATTATAAATAAATATTAATTTGATCATTAATAAGAGAATTTTGCAATCATGCAATTATTATAATTTATATTTAAGATCACAAATTCAGAAGTTTTATAACTAAATAAGCACTATGACATATTCAAAATTACAAATTTCATTTTTTTTTAAAAAAAAATTGTGTATTAAATCTGTATTGATTCAAATTATATATATGAACAGAAATGAAGAAATGATAAGTTATGAGTTTTTTTTTCTTTGTTTTTGAATATTCATATTAGAGCACGACAAACTACAGTGAGACCATATTGGTTATAAGTTATGAGTTGGTGTGGTGTATGTGAAGATGCATGCATCTTTATTCTTTACTAGTTTAATCTAAATTTTCTAAATTTTATATGATAAGATAAAAGGATTTCTCACCCTTTTTTTTTTCTTTTTTTAAAATTTGACATTTTTTTAAAAAAAAAATTGTTTATTTGGACATCTTTATTAGGAAACTTTTCTTGAATTTCCACTAAAAGAAAGTAAGGGACCACAATTCCGAGTGGATTTACACAAGGAAAAAAGTTAAAATTATAAAATACGTTTCCTCTTGTATAATATATATTGTACTATATAACCAAAAAGTTTGTTTTTATTTTTTATTTTTATAAAAAAAAAAGTCTTTTTGAATTGTCTTAAATAATTATTATTTTTATGTTATATATCACATGAGTATCTGTCTCAATATATATGATACACTTTCCGTTTCGATCTATTCCAAAAGAACATAACTTTTTATATTTTAAAAAATATAAAATAACTAGAATCTTCTCATAATTCTATACCTTTACAAATGAGATGATTCACAAATATACAAATTTTATGACTTATTTTGAGTCATAATTCTTTTTAAAAAAAAATTTCTTAAATTATGTGCATGCATAGTTAAAGGTATATAGTTTAAAATGAGACAAAATCTAGTATGATTTAGTTTTTTTTTAGTTTTTTTATCATAAAAGTATAATATGCTTTTGGTAAAAAAATTCCCTTGGATTTTTAAATATAATTTGAGATGGTGAATACTATAACTACTCTTCGTTCACTTTTACGGTTTCATTTATAAAAAAATATTATTTTTTAAAGAATATATGTTGTGTATAAGTAAAGGTGAAGAAGAGAGTATAACTCTTACAAATTTAGTAATTATACACATGGACGAAGCCACCTTATGCAGAGGGTTCGTCTAGTATACACTATACAAATGAATTTAATTTAACATATTTTTAATATAATTTTAAAAAATTAAATATATTTTTCAT
The DNA here is from genome assembly GCF_000226075.1 of Solanum tuberosum. Lineage (NCBI taxonomy): Eukaryota > Viridiplantae > Streptophyta > Magnoliopsida > Solanales > Solanaceae > Solanum > Solanum tuberosum. Next base: position 1,193,757 of record NW_006239026.1, on the reverse strand, counting down.
CAAATTTCTAACTTCGCCGCCACTTCATATCTCCAAAGGCCCTCCAATATTCTTCTTGATTTTCCTCCTTTCAATTACCGGCCACCCACTCAAAAGACAAAATATTAAAAAGGTCAATATCTATATTAATTACCAGTACTATATTTATGTGGCCACTCAAAAGACTATTTATAAAAAGTAAATAGGGTCAACATCTATATTAATTTAGTATATTTATGTGGTTATTGCTGGTTTATAAGTTAACAAGAAAAAATTCCAACTTTAGTACACAACTTTCCACATAGTATACAAAGAGAAAATGAACTCTTATGATCACTTATGAATTAAATCGATAAATTAATTTTTTAAATTTTTTTAGGTGTAAAAATGAATCTCTTATAAAAGAAGTTATAATAATAATAATGTACCAATCTAATCTTGCTAGGATTTGAGGAGGGTGGTATGTACGCAACCTATTTCTTCTTATAACGATAAAGAGACTGTTTCCGATAAATCAAAATTAAAAAAAAAAACCAATGTAAAAATTGGTAAGGTGTTTTTTGCCATTGGATATGCCTAATCTCATAGTATATCCAAATTTTTTTAATAAAAGTATAAAGTTTGTGCACATTCTTTTGACACATGTCTACAAAGGTTGTACTAATAACTAAGTTGATTATAATATTCTTGCAACTAAGAGGCATATGTTATATGATTGGACAGCAATTCCACTAAGCTAATGGAGATATATGTCTTATTGCTTTTTTGTTTTAGGTTTTGATTTGTTTGTATTATATATATTTTTTCACCTATCTTTGATATTAATATTGCATCTATGATGTTCTGCTCGTGAGGAGAGGAATGCTGGAAAGTGGAATCCTTTCATTGGTGAGAGTTTAATATTTGAAAATTTAGAGAAGATTCAAGTCAGAATTTAAAATCTATGAGTTCGTGATTTTTATCTCTTTAAAGTTATTGAATTTGAAATTAATAAGCTCAAAAGATTTTAAATATAAATATAATATTATAACTAATGTTATTGAGTTCAGCCAAACTTATAGTCAAAACACTAACTTCACCATTATTGAAAATCCTAAAGAAAGTTCGTATTTTCTCTAAGTTCCCTATGTTTAACGTGACGCATCCAGGCCCCCTCCCTTGAAAGCTCCTGGTGCTGCGACTATCACCGGTAAGTTGTGTCGGATAAATAACAAGATTAAAATAAACTGTAAAAGCAACTAAGTCAACGCCTATTTGTTGTGGATTTACTATTCCGGACGCTTGAATCTATTCCATCGCAAACAACCGAATATACTATTGCAATTCTACAAGGTATAATTATTCTTAAAATCAGTGTTTACAAAAATAATATTAATCATATGCTTATCATTAATTTGCTCTTCGAATAACAATTCATGTGCATAGAGTGATAATTATATCTTCATTTTAATCCATAGGAGTAGATCAACCATAAAAGCAATGGGGCAACTAGTAGCTTTGTTACAAATTACTTGGTTATATTAAAATTTTCACTTTAATAGGTATATATGTAATCGAATCATAATACAGATATCGATAAACAAAATAATATAAGCAATCCTAAAATACATTTTTTTTTGGAGAAAGAGAGTTTCGTGGATGGGGTACAAATTTTGTTTATTTCACTTCTTTTGTCGACTTCCTATTGGATATATTTAAGTTATAAAGAAAATAAAGTATGTCATATATTTTATTGCAATCCACAAACTTTCCCCCTTCTTTTGTCTTTGGAGAAAGACAAGCCTAACCTACTACTCCATTCGTTTCAAAATATTTATTGTATTTAGAAGAATATTTAATTATTTTATTTATTTGTATCTTAAGAAATATTTTTTCTTCATTAATATTAAATATTCTATATTGAGGTATTTGTAGTTTTTAAAAATAATTACGTACTAATAAATAAGTTTTCTTGAGGAAATTTGGATAAAATTCTAGTATTAATTTTCAAATTAAAATTTTGTTATTAAATCTGCGTATTACGAGTATTATTAACTCAATATATCCAATAATACTCGATTGCCTTCAATGATGATTTGAATTATAGCACAATTCGATGGACTATTACATGAAATTACTTTTTTCAATTTTATTAAGAGTTACCTAATTATCGCGATTTTTATTAATAATTATATAATTCATACTTTTGCAAAAATACTAAATAAAATTATATATATATATATACAAAGAGAAAAATTGTTCATTGCTGCAGAAATAAAATATTGATTAGACAGATGACTTCCAAATCGAAACAAAGTAAAGTGGAAAAACTAAAGGCTGAAAGCAACATAAACAATTTTTTTTAAAAAAATTAATATATATAGCACCAAAGTAATATAAAGTGTATTTTATTATTTTACTTTTTGATTAATCAATTATTTAATTATTTCGTTTTTTTTTTTGGATTTATATACACCACAAAAAAATTCTAAAACTATTCCACCAATAGTAAGTCAAAGTTAGTCATCCCTCAATTCCAAATTGGACGTCCTACTATGTTTTTAATTTCAAGAATTCAGCATTTACAATATTGTTACATATGTGCTACATAATTAAAACAGTACGTGAGCTGGATTCAGAATTTTTGTAAAATGATTCGGTCCATATTCAGTATAAGCGTTAGAGCATTTAAAAAGTTTTCCCATAGTGAAAGAGGATTGAGAAAAATACAACTATAGTATATCAACCACAATAAACGTTGATCAATAAAATGTGAATCGAACAGATAAATATTGAAAACATCTAAATAGTAAGTCCTTACTCCAAAATGAGTGCTATTCTATTTTGTTCTGATAGCACAATTGAAACGATAGTTTTTCTCCCCATGTGAAAATGAAGCGATATAATTTTTTATTTTTTTTTAAATTCAAGTGAAGATTCACGATTATGACAATTTTTTAAAATTAATGATAAATCTTGTGGCTGCAGTATCATAATTTAGATTCAAATATCTAAGTTGTTTTATTGCTAATATTAATTTAATCTACTAATCATTTTCACTCAAAGGATTTGACGAAATGAATCTCATATGTAGACATAAGCTATATAACAAAATGTAAAACATGTCAACTTTTTTTATAATGATAATCCAAACATTCTTTTAAGTATTTTAATTATAAAATAATGATTTAGATACAATACTTTTCTATGTTGTCTTATATATTATAAGGAAAATAGTTTGATATATTCTTTTAATTTTGCAATTTAGAGTTGATATATTTTTTGTCAGAAAAACATTGATATATTCTTTGTTAGAAAAGTAGCTTGTATATACATTTACTATTACATAAATGGTCCAAATATATTCTTTCCGTTTAATGAAAAATTAAAAATAAATAAATTATATATATACTTTTTTGAGAATCAAATCTAGAGGAGTTTTGGGGGTATATTTTATAATGTTTTTTTTTATTATAAAAGGTGATTTAAAGTCAAAGAATTAGAAGGAAACAGAAAGAGGGTGAAAAGTAATTAAAGGAATATGAGGACTAGGGATAATTACAAGTGACAATCAAATTATAATCATTTGGTATGAGGGATAATGATAATAATTTTGTAATAAAATATTAAATTAATTTATTCTGCATTTGATTAGGAGTATTTATTAATGACAAAATTATTTATTTCACTATTTATACTATTAATGATATGATAATTAGCTATTTCATATATATATATGGTGGGATAACTAATCTCATTGAATATCTTATATTTCTATGAATGAGATAACTTTGTTTATCTATCTCATCTCCTGTACCAAACGACAATAAATTGATTGTGGTGGAAAGCTAACTAGCTAAGTTATCTTCTTCTTGTTTTTTAATGATAAAATTCTCACTTTCGTTCACCTTTACTTGTTCATTTTAGTATTTAAAAAAAATAAAAATTAAGTTTAATATCCTAAGGTTTTAACATTAATTTTCCATTCCAACCCACTTTTCAAGTTCATTGAGATTATACGCGAATTAAGTAGAAATAGGGAAAACAATTTTTTTTATTGAATGTGTCCTTACCCTTCAACACATCTCTTCTGCGTTCCAATATTTGTAGCCTCCATTCCCACCGCTCCACACACCCTACCCCCACCTCCTAAATATGAGTATAGTATAATAAACAACTCATTGTATTTCTTGATTACTTAATGGACATGATGATATTTACTAAGATAATACATATTTTAAGACGACAAAAATACAACGTAAAAATAATTTATCATGTGTTCAGAGACCTGCCAATGTATTAAGCCCGTTTGGATTGGCTTAAAAAAGTAATTTTTAAGTTAAAAATAAAAAAATCAAACTGAAATGATTTTAAGTCAAAAAATAAAAAGTAGGGGGAGAACTACTTTTGGTTTCTGACTTATTTTAAGTCATTTTTTACCTTGTCAAACACTTCGTAACTTATTTTAAGTTATTTTTTTATATTTGTCAAACACTTCCAGAAGTCAAAAACTGACTTAAAAATAGGTTTGACCAACTTTTAAGTCAATCCAAACACTGTCAAGTTTTTAAAAGATTTCATGTCCCTCATACCCCTCCCCACCCCTTCCCCCCAACTATATATATTACAATAATTGCCCACAAACTCTTAGTGCTAAAAAGCTAGAAACATTTAATATTGTCCACCCCAAAATTGTTCTAATACCTACCAAAATACGTCACCAAAAAAAAAAAAAAAAAAACCCCACAAAAACATCTCTTTAAATTCCATTCATTCCCCCATTGGCTTAAAGAAAGAAAAAAAAAAGTTTTAAAAACATTGTCCACCCATTGTTAGAAATTAAGAAAAATCAAAGCATATAGTATAAACCATGTCTAGTGAAAAATCTATTCTTGAATACTCCAATTTAGCCAACAACAATAATCCAAATTGCTATTTGATGTCACAAAATTGGTGGCCACAAGTAGACAATAATACAATTTTTCATCCAATTTCTACTAATTCATCTTTGTCTTCATGTAATACAAATAGAAGTTCATCATGTGAAGAAGATGTTATATCTATTTCTAATAATAATAATGGAAATAGTGTAACAAATAATAATAATAATCTTCATCAATATCAATTTCTACTTGGTGTTGATGAGATTAATAATAGTTCTTTGATTAGTGGAGAAATTGCTGCTAATTCTCATGATCACAATCAACATATTTGGAGCCAACTTCTCTTGTGAGTTTTGATTATCTCTATCTCTTTTATGATAATTACATGTAACTTTTCATAATAAGTAAAGTTGGTATGTATCTGAAACAATTCTATTTCATATTATTTTGTTATGCCCGTACTCGAGTCGTCTCTCTTTTTATGATAATTACATGTAATTGTTTATAATAAGTAAAGTTGGTTATGTATCTGAAACTACTCTATTTCATATTGTTTTGTTATACGATACCTGGGTCAAGGGTATTTTGATAACATCTTCTCTATCTTCACAAAGTAGGAATAAAATCTTGCATACACGGACTTCATCTCAGATTTTTTTTTTGG
>NW_006239026.1:1167982-1187701 GCF_000226075.1 Solanum tuberosum | reverse complement strand
GAGAGGTGGGGGGGGGGGGGGGGGTGGGTGGGTATGTTATTGTTATTATTATTCATGTACCTACGACATGTTTAAATTATGTTGATAATATAAAAATTGTTTAAAATATATTAAACGAATTTTTCATGTGGGTTTGATTATCTTTCTTGTATTATCTCCTATTTTTGAGATAAATCATTATGACTATGTTATAATTACTTCATTCACCTTGTTTTAGGTCTTAATTTTACTAGGCACGAAGTTTAATTACGTTAAGTAGACTTATAATATCATGTGCCTTTTTATTAATGATTTGTATATATAACACATATAAAAATATTATTTGAATCTTATGTTCTTAAATCATATGATTTCTATAAAGTTGAGTATCATTAAGGCAGGAAAAAAAGAGAATGTTGGAATTAAAACTTATTAAATGTAGAAAGGTATATTCTTTTTTCATAGGTTAAAAAAAAGAGTCAAATAAACCCCTTACTCTTACTTGACCCCGCCCCTGACTATATTTATCTTGTCAGGGTGTAGGGGAGTGTTAATAATTAGTAGAAGAGAAATTTTAATTTTACCACTTATCCCAAAATCTAATTTATTTTTTAGATATGTGATATATGAAAAGTAAGATCATCGTTGAAAGTGGAGCACTAATATATAATAAATATAATAAATGATTTTTTTTAATTTTTCATCGATGACCACTATATTCATCTTGACATCTGATTAATTTGAATTTGTGTCACGTAAGAACTATTCGGAAAAAGCTCCCTATAGCTACCAAAAAAAAATTCATACTCCGAACTCAAAATCGTAACCTCTCTTCTCTATTTGTTTTCTCAATGGAAACTAACACCATCTTTGAGTCATTTTTAAAACACTTCATATCTAGTTAGGGAAGAATATTTATGAAATATCCAACAAGTAGGTATATGTTGTATAATTTGGATGTATATATAATCACATAATGTATAATTTTTATTTTTGTATATTTTCTACTCATTTGAATCTATTACCCAAATATGCAGAAGCAACTCTACTACTAGTGGAACAAGTGGGAGCATTAATACTAAAAATCTATTGGAAAACAATATGGAGATGAGTTTATTAGATGGTGGATCAACAACAACCTTAATCACCTCTAAATCTTGTTTTAATCACAATCAATTAGCTAATAATCATGATGATGATGATGATGATGATTATACATTTCATCCTTATAGTAATCTTCTTGGAAGGCCACTTAATTATTATACAAATAATAATAATAATAATGATATGGACTCTATGTTTCCAATGAGAAGTGATCAAATTGCCCATCATCAAGAAGTGGATAATTCAAGAAACTTGGCTAGTATTTGTTTTGGTGATTATTTAAGCAATAAGCCATTGGTGGACTTTAAACCAAGTCTCAAAACTTTGAATTTGGGACAACATAAGAAGAATGGGCTCCAACAACCTTATATAGTAAGAAACACTCTTTCTCTCTCTCCCTCTCTCTCTCTCTAGAATTATATTACATGAAAAAAATAGTATAAAATACACATTATTTGGATAAAAGAAAAATGTTAGTACAAGTTTTGGGGTAGAAACACTAAAACAACAGGAATTAGCGACATACAACTTCTATTGTTGAATTACGAAATGCATTGCTAATTCTATTTAATCATTAATTATAAAAAAAAAAAATCAGGTTAGCTACGAGCTATTTAGCGATAATTTTCGTAGGTAATTCTTTTTCTTAGTATAATAGAGGATTTTTGTGTTTAAAAAGTGTAATTTGGAAATTATGTTAAAATTATATGTGAAAACAACCTCTTACAGAAATACGACAATGTAAATCTGCATATATCTATAAGACCTAATGTGAATTGTGATATGGCTCTTCCACGGATCGTACTTCACACATAATGGGCCAAAACTTAGTGCACCGTACTGTCTTTTTACTTAAGTTTTGAGTTAAAAACCAAAGTATCTACAAGTCAATATTTGCATAAAGTTAATCTTTTTACTTTTTTACCCCTTTAAAGTTTCATTTACTCAAACTAATACTACTTGTTTTTGTTCAAAGAGCAAGTCTAGGGGTACAATATCAACATGCAACACATTGAAGAGAAGCAATGGAAGATCACAAGAATATAATCCAAGTGATGGAAAAAAGAGGAAATTAGAAGATAATTTAGAGACTAATTCAAAAAGGCAAAAGAATGAAAATTCTGCAGTTACATCTACAAAGGTATGGGTAAAATAATAAGTCTTAGTTTTGATATTATTTCGATTTTATTATTATATGTTGTTTCATTGCTTTAGTTATCATATTATTTGTTGTTGCTACTTTTTTTTTTTTCTTAGTTGATTCCATCATAACTTCTTCCCTACTGTATCTGCTTTACGTATACTTGATTTTTGCTATGCATGAGTCGAAGGTCTATCGAAAACAGTCTCGATCAGTTACGAACCTTCCTAGATCCCACTTAATGGATTACATTGTGTATGTAATTGTAGATTTGATATTATTCCTTATTTGATAGTATTTTCAGTCTATATATATATATATATATATACCCTATTAAGTATTATTCGTATCCATGTATTGTAAAACCATGATATTAATAATAGGAGGTACCATTCATATTTTAATATACTTTATTTCTATTCTTATTATAGATAATAAATCATAACATTAACAATACATAATATTATTCTCTATTCTCTATTTTAATTTGTATGAAGTTCTATTTTTATTTATTACATATTTATTTTTTTATAATAACTCATTAATGATTTATAGACACAAGTTCCAAAAGTGAAGCTTGCAGACAAAATTACAGCTCTCCAACAAATTGTCTCTCCATTTGGAAAGGTTAGTCTTTTTTTCTTCCTAAAATTTCGTATTCAATCAAACAGGTTTAATCATGCTATTAAACAGGGTCGAAAATAATTATTTTTTAAAATCAAGGGAGAAATTTATTTTAAAAAAATAAAAATTAAATGATGTAAATAATTTTCATTCAAGAACATATTAATATATTATCATATATATGTAAAATGCAAAAAACAAGTAGCCTTATTTCACCCATTTTAACGTATTTTTTTTCTTCATCTTTTTGTTGCTATTTTTATGTTCATCATTGTTACTAATAATAACAACTTAATGTTGTGCTTAAATAAATAAGATAATTTTTTTTACGATTAATTTATTTATAATATTGATCGCATGCATTGAGCGGATTTTAAAATTAATTTATATATTATTATAATTAATATTATCAGTGTTGTTATTATTTCAACTCGAGGATTAATTATTTCTAATCGAAAAAATTGTCTTTATTTGTGTATAGACTGATACGGCATCCGTTTTGTGGGAAACAATCAACTATGTTAGATTCTTGCAAGAGCAAATACAGGTATGATTTAATTTAGATCACAAGTTCAAATTTTAACGTACGGCATGGACTAGTTTTTCTCTGAATCCCTTTTAAAGGATCCATCAATCGACACTGATTATCGAGAAACATTTTCATATGTTTGTCTCATGAAAAAAGTAGCATGATCAATTATCGAAAAGAATTTTCATATGTTTGTTTCATGAAAAAGAAAGAACTATGTCATCACGTGAGAGGATATGTTTAAAACATAATTCAGTTGAAAAATGTATGTTTATAATATATAATTAATTTTTTTACGTAAGATGATCACACACGTCAAACATTTCATTTCTCTTATGCTTAATTCATATACTACTATATAATATGATGTTTTCATATTTTTTCTCTCTTTTGTATCCTATGCAGCTACTGAGCCATGCCTACATGAAGAACAATACATGCAAGGTGAGCTATTTAACAAATTTAAATACAATTATTAGAAATGTAAAAATCTAGTAAATTAATTATTATTTTGGTTAATCATACTAAATTAATATGATTAAGTATTTAATAAGTACATTCTAATAATAGAGAAACTCACATCTTAAGATGATATATCGACTAATAAAAGATGGGGAAATTTCGTAAATAGTGCTATTTTTGCCTAGATTTTCAAAAAATAGCGAACTCTTTGCTTAATTACAAACATATAGCAATATTTTGATTTTAATAAAACATAGCGAAATACATTTTATCCGCATCCAAAACAATAGTGAAATATATTATATTCGTACGTATAATAAGTATATTTATGCGTATATAATATTTTTACTTAACTATATTATACCAACTAAAATTCTCAAAAATAAGTTGATTTTTTGTTCTTAATTTTGTTGGATTCTTGTGTAGTGTAAATATCCACAATATTATAATATACTAAAATAGTATAAATATTTATTATGCAAAGTTAATACTAACATTTATTTTTATTTTTTTGATAATTTAGGAAAGGTATTGGGGAGGATTTGATAGAAAAGAAGTTGATTTAAGGAGCAAAGGACTTTGTTTAGTTCCCATTTCATGTACCCCTCAAATATATCGTGAGACTAATAATGGATCTGATTATTTAATCCCATCATATAGAGGATGTTTGTATAGATAATTAAGTATTTAAGTTATATAATATTATGTCGTCAGTGTAAGAAATTTTTATATATTATGATCAGGACATATAAATGATATTTATAGCTAGGTAAGCTTCTTTAAAATGTAAGTTAATTATGTTATCTTGAAAATGAATCAGATTAATTATTTGTTATGGTTATAACAAGTAAAGTTGATGGTGTAATTTTTTTTTTTATAATAACGATGTATCTAACTTAAATTTAATGTATGATCAACAAATTTAACCATGAGTATTCTTCTTCCGATATGTATTCGATTTCTTTTCAATGTTTTGTGGGGGATGTGATACGAAAAAGGAGTGTGTAGTTTTATGTGAGATAGAGATTACTTACAGAAGCGAATTCAAGATTAAAATTTTATGGATTCCAACATCGATTTCAAGTTTATATATAGTAAAATTAGGTTTCAGAGAACTCGAGATAACTATATCTGTTACTCATGTACAACTTGTGAAGATTTTTGGAATCTTATTCTTTGAAAATGTATATGTTATACATATTCCTAGATCATGAAATATACTAGGTACTATTTTTGACTCGTCATTGTTATAAGGATAGTTCAAACACACATTAGTGGCCTAAAATCAAAATCAAACAGAATCCTTAAACTTTTTCTTTTTAAAAAAAAATAAATCCTCTTGCTATTTAAGATGCAAGTTGTTAGTAACTTTTTAATAATCAATTTCAAGTTGTTAGTGATCTTTTATTGAGACACAATACTCCAATTTGTCAAACTTTTTATAATAATTCTTTCTTCTTATATGAAAAGTTCACTCTTTTCTATTAATAATACTCAATATAATTTTACACTATCAAGTCATTTAAAAGATAAACATACATAATTATTCATGAATCATAATATATATATTAAGAAAAATCAGTCACACACCTGAAAAATATAATACGAAATATATATATATATACACATCTTCTTGGACAAAAGTAAATGACGATCGGAATATAAAAACAAAATTTACACTATTAAATTATTTAAAAGATAATTATATGTAACTGTTCATAACTAATAATAAATAATATTAGCTACACACCTGAAAAATAAAAATAAAAATTAATATTGAAGTCTTTTTTGGACAAAAGTAATTGACTAGCATACGTTACAATATATACAAAAAGATAAACGTCAATGAGACCGTCCAATCGTTGACTTGAAAATAAGTCTTCAAGTCTTTTTTGGCAACATCCAGAAAAAGTCACTTAAAATATTAACGGGATATTTGGTTCGTGAATAAAGTTATCTCGAGATTATAGTTTTAGAATTATAGTTTTTGGACTAATTTATTTTCACCTGAGAGGTAGGATAAAATAATGAAAAAATTATATGAAATACACAATTTAAGACATCATAATCTCTAAAATTTCCTACCATTTAAAAAAAATTACAAAAATTCTCTCTCAGATATGTCTTTATCCCCTCTCGGCTACGTACTTATCTCCTCTTGGATACATCCCTCATTTGCAATGTATCGGACAATCAAAAATGTATCCTACAGCAATGAAAAAATTGCGATTTTAGTAATTGAGAAAACTTTTGAGATAGGATGTAATTAGACTCCAAATATATGGAATTTTTGTACTTTATACTAAAATAATATCAGGTTGAATGAGATAAGGTGGATATTCAGAATTAAGGCGAAGATTAAATGTATATGTTCAACCAAATAGAGTATAATTTTAATTCCAAACGTAGTCATAGAATATCTCATCTTATCCTTCGTATCAAACGATTCCTAAAGGACGAACGGATGGATGACGACTAGACAAAACAAAGGAAATGGCATAGCAAAGCTATCTTGTATTTTTGACGGAATATTTTTTCTCCATAATATTTTCATGTGTATACGATGATATGATATAAATTCAAATAAAAAAATATGAATTTATATAGTTGATCTCAACTTATTTGAATTTGAGGCATAATTATTGTTATACACCAATTTTGAATTACAAGATGAATAATTTTATTATATATAAACCCAAACATATCCCAATATCGTCCATATCATGTGTATATTTGTAATACAAAGTTACAACTTTAAGTAATTACACTATCAATTAGTTAAGAATATTGTCATTAATTCATCGCTAAATTGCTCATAGTTTATAAAAAATTTATAATTCATTATTAAATAATACTAGGGACAAATTTTATTATTTAATTATAAAATTTATCTATCTCTAATTCTTATTATTTTTTTAGCCCCATTTACTAGATTCACCCTATTGGGCTTCCTCCTATGATGACATATATGTCCTATATTAAGTGGATTGTCACCAAATGGCTAGAAAGGGCAACTTGCTTTTTTTTCCTTTTGATATATTTGATTGTTCGATAAAAAATAATTATAATCTCTGATTAATATATTAAAAGATATATACTAATTATACATAGTATATATTAAAATTAATATATTTCTTGGTCAAATTAATTTAATATTCAGTGCTTCATCATTTTTTATGTGTAATCTTTGAATTGAGCACCTTTAACACGCAATAATATATTACTTTTCATTTAAGTACTCTTGAACATTTTTCATTTGACTTGAAAATGTATTCACGTTAATATCACCTTGTTGTTGTTACATAGATAAGACAAATTGGAGGTCACTTTAATAAAGTTGGATAAACAGGATATTAATTCCAAAAATTGCATTTCAGAATCTTGAGTGGTCCTTCACCACTAATTACTTATTTAGGCAAATTAATCTTTTAGCGCTTTCATCTATATATTTTTACTTATTATTGCATAATAGAAATTGCTTTGGAAAAATAGTGTTAGGTTAAATGGATTATTACTCTGTAAAACTTATCTTTAAGTCTTGATGATCATTTTTGTTAGGGTTGTCACACAATATCCAAGAGACGAGCCTCCACTTCACCCATCATCCAATTCTAATGTGATATGCGATATCATCGTCAATTGTCATGTCTTTTTGAAATATAAATCTAAGATACTTGAAGTTTTTTCTCTTGGATATGACTAGTGCATTGATCTTCACTTTCACATTCGCGACATGCATCGCGTCATTGAACTTACATTCCATGTACTATATATATGTATTAGTCCTACTTAACATGAAACCTTTATTAGACTCCCGGACCTCTCGCCAAACTTTCAGCCTATCATTTACTCTACCGCGTATCTCTTCAATCAATACTACACATCTGTGACTAATGTACACCACAACACCTCCTCTTGGATATATCGTGTCAAATCATTCATCACTAAGGCAAAAAGGAACTAGCCCTGGTGCAACCCCGTCACGACTAGCTAGAAAGTGTTACGAGTCTTCTCCAATTGCCTACCTCAAATTTTAATCTATCGTACATGTCCTTAATAGCCCTAATGTAAGCCACATGCACGTACACCTTAATACTCCAAACATCTCCAAAGGACGACATTCCTAAGGACTTTATCATGTCTTCTCTAGGTCAATAAACCTTGTGTGTAAGTCCCTCTTACTGTCTTTATTACTACCCTATATTGCTCCAACAATCTCTTTATAAGACATATGACTTCTATAGTCGAATGCCCCGATATGAATCTGAATTGATTCTCAAAGATAGACACGCCTCTCCTCGTCTTTATCTCAATCACCTTTTCCATACTTTCATAGCTGACTTAGTATCTTGATACCCATATATATAGTTATTACAATTATTCTTGTACAATTCATGCACCATAGTACTCCATCTCCATTCCTCTGACATTTTTACCATCTTAAATATAACATTAAACAACTCAGTCAGCCGCTCTATATCTGCCTCACTTGCATTCTTCCAAAAGTCCAATCTATTAAAAAAAAATCAAACATAGCAAAAACAAAAAACAAAAAACAAAAAACAAAATCATCCAAATTCAAGTATATAAATAATTTTAAAAGTAAAATAAAAAGATATTATTAAATCTTTGCAAACTATATGGCCTATTTGCTGGTGTATTTTGACAATAATAATTAATAAAGGCCTGTGTGACAAGTTGAGATGTCATTGTACATTCTTTTCTTCAAATGAATAACCAATACAAAGCCTTTGCCTTGATAAAAGCTGGAACTCAACTTGTTTCTTTTATTCTTTTAGAATGGAAAGTCACAATCATAAGATTCAACTAAATTATATAAACTAGTGACATGTCACAATAGTTAATGTAACTTTTGATAAGTAAAAACATGTAGCTAACCCCCACCCCAAATAGGGTGATTCAAAACCGAATCGAAACCGATAATTCGAAAAAAAAAAGTTATTGATTTATCAATTTAGATTTTTTTTTGTTATCGGGTTATCGATTCTTAACGGGTTAACCGATAACCCAATAGTAAATTAAATAATTATATTCATACTGTTTTGTATATAAAGTCATTGACTTAGAATTTAGTTTCCTACGTGTATTTCTGGTTATCTCAAAATCTTGGTTATTCTACAATGTAAAAGTGTTTGCTTTTGAGCAAGATGCAATTTGTGAACTCATGTGCATGGTTCATTTGATTTGTCACCTTGTTTCTAAGTGATTTTCAATGATTTTTTTTGTGTCAAATCTTAATGGTTAAACCGATAACGATCAATAACCGATTGATAAGCCAATATCATATTGATTCTATAACAATTTAGCATCTCTATAAACCGATAACCAATAAGTCAAACCGATAAACTTCAAAATCGAACCGATCTGACCGATACGCAGTCCTATCTTTAAAAATATTAATTTTACATAATTTATAAATAATTGTGTAAAACTCTTTCTTCTTTTCCTATTGTATTCTTGCGTGTTTTAGACGATCCCAACTTGTTTGACATTGAGGTGTAGTTTATTATTGTTCTTGTATTTCTGTGTAGAGGGATTTTTTTAATCCAACACTAAAAGGGTAATTTTTTATTGACAATTTAATTGAATTTGTTGAGAATAAAAGAGGACGTTAAAAGTGCAAATTAGGTCATTTTCGAGGTTAATTTAGTAAACCATTATAATTTTTGTTAAAGCATGTGACTTTTAGCGCGATTTTAATTGAATTTATTAGCAATGGTTAATTTAGTAAACCATTATAATTTTTTTAATTGACTTTTATTATTATCGCTAAAAACTATATTAGTTTTTTTTTTTTTTTGTAATTTCTATTTTTTTTTATTAGCAATGGTTAATTTAGTAAACCATTATAATTTTTGTTAAAGCATGTGACTTTTAGCGCGATTTTAATTGAATTTATTAGCAATGGTTAATTTAGTAAACCATTATAATTTTTTTAATTGACTTTTATTATTATCGCTAAAAACTATATTAGTTTTTTTTTTTTTTTAGTAATTTCTATTTTTTGTGTGTGCATCTCTACAATGAAATATTACTTTTCAAACTTAATATATAAGTTTCATTATGTATCTATTTATTAAAGTTTGACTAAATTCGTATTCGCGCATTGCAAAGACAGCACTCTCATTTTTTTTTAAATTTCAAATTCGAAACATCTGATTAAAGATGAAGAATAAAGGTTAAAAGAAAAGTACATTATTATCATTCCATTAATTCCTCTAACGTTCTTGCATGTCTTGACCATGCATGATGATGATTTGGTTGTCATTACATTATAAATTCAACCTATTT
The DNA here is from genome assembly GCF_000226075.1 of Solanum tuberosum. Lineage (NCBI taxonomy): Eukaryota > Viridiplantae > Streptophyta > Magnoliopsida > Solanales > Solanaceae > Solanum > Solanum tuberosum. Next base: position 1,177,550 of record NW_006239026.1, on the reverse strand, counting down.
TCTTGCTAACTTTTGGTAACTTTATAGAAAATACCAATTATTTAATTTTAAGCCTCTTAAGATAAAGTATGATTGTTACATACTAATAATTTATTTATTTTGAAATCCCAAGTGGTTGGATTAGGTCTTTTTAGTGGGTCCTATATATGATTGTGATATCCACTTTCTTTATATAATATATAACATTCTTAACCTTTTTTATTCCTTTGATGTGACTCTCCCACCATAACACAAGCTTCTTGTTGGTTAATTTATATACATTATAACTATTTCAAGATTCTCTTCTATTTTTTCTCTTCCTCAAACAATAACGATACTAATATATTCAATATAATTTAAGTACGATCTGAAGATCTAGAATGAGTTTCTGCAGACGTTATCTTTATCTTTATGGGTTAGAAGTTGTTTTCGATAAACAAATTTCGTCATCGTCTTAAATTGAAATAAGGTTGGTGAATTTAGCAGGTGCTTGATATCCTTTTGGAAAAACATATATTTGAAGTTGAAAAATGATATTTGAAAATTAAAGTTATATTTGAACTCTAATACACTATTCAAAAAATATTTTTTTTTCATTGAAATATGTTTAGTGGCTATTTTCGTAGATATTTTGATTGAATCAATGAGGAAAAAAATAGTACTAGTGTTTTAATACGAAAAATGAAAAAGCTTTTCAATTGTTTAGTAAGAATCTGTTTCCAACCATTCATTTCCCTAGTAAGCTAATTCAATGAAAAAAATTATATTTTATAATATATTTTCTATTAATTCGCGGTAGAAAAAACCTCTATTTTTAATAGTGACTACATAGAGAAAAAAATAATGCTTTGTTAGTGAGAAAAAAACATCACTTGGAAAATTGGTCTCTCTAATGTATAATATAACCAAACAATATTTCAAAAATATACTTTGAAAAAAATAAAGAGAAGAAAAAACACCATGATCTAAACGAGCCTTTAATTACATATGTTAACTAAAGTATTTATGAGGTTTATTTATTTTTTTCAAAAAAATAAAATTATATATTAAAATAAAAGAATAAAAAAATATAAATATAATTTTATGATTTAAAAAATATAAATATTTAGAAAAATATATTCTCAATTATTAATTTTAGTTTGTGTATTATGGGAGGGGGTGGGACAGTGAACTTCAGTAGACCCATTCTTATCCAATAATGGAAATATGTCTTATTTTATGAGGAGGACTGCTTCAAAAATTGAGTTAAAATTAAAATAATTGGTGACGGTGAAATTTGAACCTTTGAATTTTATTTTTTCTCTTTTATCATAATGAAATATGTGATCGTATTATTTAAAAGTTTAAGTAACAATAGAGAAAAAAATTTATTTACTTCATTATGTATTAAATAACGAAAAGACTATATATATATATGTTACAAATTACAATAAGGGGCCAAAAAAATAGAAGCAAAAGTCATCCTTCTATCTTGGAGAACGTAATATAATTTTGTAACTGATGAGGTATGTGACTCATTAATTTTTATTTTTTATTTTTTGTTTGTTTGTTTGTTTGTTGTTTAGTCGGTGTGTTAGATATTTTTTTGACGTTCGACTAATCTAAATTCGTATTAAAAGTTCTACTTTGAGAGAAAATGATGTTTTCTATTCATATCAATATCATAGATAGAACTCAATCGCGATAAAAAAATATGTAAACATGATTTGTTACTTGCATTATTTACTCATATATGAAGAATTCATGAAATTCTTTTGTTCTTTACTAAAACTTAACAAATTAATCTACAAATTAAAACAAAGTTTATATATATATATATAGAGAGAGAGAGAGAGAGATTAATTAATGGTTCCACAAAGTATATAGCCTCCTCAATTAAGTGAAATTTCTTAAAATAAAATATAGATTTTAATAAAAATTATTAAGTTCAATCAAACCAGACATTAATTCTAGTTTTGTTTCTTCTGTTTTTTTTTAAAAAAATTATGTCGAAAAAAAAGAAGAAGATTAGAAACAGAAAATAGACAAGAATATTTCTCAGGCTCCACAATAACACTTCTTAAAAAAACCGCATGTGAGTTCAGTGGCATAAAGTGGAAAATGAAAATAGACAAAGAATTTTATATATAATATGTATTTGGAATATTTATTTTTTACTATTAGCTAATTAAATAAAATTTATTACTATATATAGTTAGCACTGCTAAAAATATGCTTTTCTCATTATGAATTAATAAAAAATTTATGTTATAAAATATAATCCCCCCCCACCCCATTTCTCATCGGATCATCTCAATGAAAAAAATAATGATGGAAAACTGATTTTCACTGAAAGACTGAAAAGCTTCTTAATTATTTTTTTTGTGTGAAAATATTACTCCAAATTTATGTGATTGATCGTGACAGCTCATCAAATCCTATTCAATCTAATTAGATATGTCACTGAAACAAAGTGATTTCGTTCTGTCTCTCTTTTCTTTTCGGATCCCGAGGATGATCCGGTCGATCCTAACATCGCAGGACGACGAAACATCATCTTATAAAGATGTCTCCAACGCTACTCTCCTGATAAGAAGAATTTTTTCTATTGTGATTTTTTTAGACAAGTTCGGTCAGGAGGGGCAAAAGAGAGATGCTTTCTATCGGTCAAAAACATATATCGTCCCTCATGCTCCCACGGTCCGTGATAATAGGCACTAAACATGATTTAATCAAAGGTCTTGAATATGATTTCATCTTTTTTTAATGTGTTTTACCGTTAAATAAATTTTACATGACATATATTTAAATTAATCGAGACCTCGATACGAATATCAAACATCGAAAATAACAAAATGGCGACGAAGGAAGGGTTTTGGCATGAAGTGATTAGAAGTACGAAATGAGAGAAAGAGAAACAAGTTGGTGGACCCAATCCGACGTCGTATATGGACACGTTACGGGTTGTGGGCTCCAATGACAGCACCATCATCTTCCTCTCCTCACCCCTCTCCGTCATACGATATTCGAAGTTCACTGACCTGACTAATTTAATTTATTATAAATTTTTATCAATTTTTCATTTAGGGAATTGTTGTTTAGAAAATTATTTAATAACTTATGAATCTTTTTTTAATCGCAATTTAACGATTTCTTTAGATCAAACAGACGAGAAAACATTAAATTACGATCTAAAATTTTATAAATTTGTTCAAACCTATGAGAAATATTAGAGAATTTAGTTTAACGTTGTCCGGAAGAATAATTTTCAAGGACTAAATTTTCGTAATTTAAAATTGACGAGAAAATAAAATGATGGCAAGATTTTTTGTTTAGCGACAATTGAGTTAAGGTCATCCTTAAACAATTTTTATATAGAGTGTTAATTATAAATATGTATATTTATTCTTGTCGCTATATATAATATAACGATAATTATATTATTGATTGCTAATAATCATCGCAAAATTATTTATTTATTTGAGTATTGCATAAATTAGCTTAAATTTGTGTTGTATATCATTTAAAGAAAAGTCATTTCGTATGAGAATTTTTTTAATTTTCAAAACTCGAACATAAAATTTATAATTAAGGACAAAAGAAATCTCATATATCCCTCTTTGATGGTCCCTTCCTCTACTTCCACCTCTTCCCCTTTTGAGATTTTTTTTAAAAAAGAAATCCTTTTGTGTAAATTTTATATATAAAAAATAATTTTAATAGGAAAATTGTTTTAAGTCATCAACTTTTGCTCTAAAATTGATTTACTTAAATTCACCTCAAAATTGATTTAAAACCTACAAAATATATGAGAAAATTATGATAAAACAAAACAAATGTTACCTAATTTTCCAAAATAGTATCTATCTTTAAGTTATTTGTAGTTATAATTATTTTGGCTATTTAAAATTCATTAGTAATTTTTATCATAATTACTTCTGAATCATTATTCGCCACATAAATAATTTATTTCATTATACTCTTTGTATAGTTAAATTATAAACCAAATGTCCTCTATACTTACTCTTTGAAAGTTTCGATTTCCTCTTTTGATAATTAGTTATCATTTCATTTTTTCAAAATCTACATAATAATCCCTAAATCATTATTCATTATATAATACTATAAAGTATCCCTGCATTATTTTATTTACAATATAAACAATTTATTTCATTACTCTTTGAAAGTTCTTATTCCCTCTTTCGATAATTAGTTATCTTTTCATTTTTGCAATCTCCATAATAATTCTAAAATCATTATTCACCACATAATAATTATTCACCATATAAATAATTATAATAATTTGTGCTTTTTATAATTCATCAGTAACTTTTACAAATTTCTCTTGCTAAACTTCTTAAAGGTATACACTTCAAAAGTCGTTTGCTCTAAAGTATAAGAAAATTTAATTTTTTAATAAAGAATTAAATTATTACCTAATATTTGATCTACAATATAAAATCAGTTATAACCAATATAACTTTCATATAATTACTACATTATTTGTTTTCCATTATAAACTTCACATAAATTAAGTGAATTGTTTAATTATGAAAAATCAAAAGTTGTATTACTAACTCATTTAACTTAAACAAGAATCAACTTATATATTTATTTTATATAAAATAGAATGTAGGATAATAATAACTTATTTATGTATTATTATTATTCACCATATAAATAATAAATATTTATTTCATTAATTATACTCTTGTATAATCAAATCATAAACCATACAATCCCTAAACTTACTCGTTAAAAGTTTTAGTTCCCTCTTTTGATAATTAGTTATCTTTTCATTTTTTTTTCAATCTTTATATAATAATCCTTGAATTATATTCGCCACATAACTAATTTATTTCATTACACTCCCCGTATAGTTATATTATAAACTATACGATCCCTAAACTTACTCTTTCAAAGTTATGATTCCCTCTTTTGACATTTATGTTATTTTTCTTTTTGGCATTTAAACTAGGGATATAAGAGGCAAAAAATGAGAAGGAAAAATAGTTATAGAGAGAGAAGAAAACAAAAAAAATATATATATTATATTATATTATATATATATATATATATGACACCTAGAAGAAACATAGAAGAAAAAACCTCATTGGCATCTTTTTAGAAAAAATTCATTTATAGCAAGTAGCTCTCTCACCATGGGATAATTCTTGCTCTCTTTTTTTTTTTTCCTCTCACTCTCACTCACTCATTCACTCATTTTCATTAGTTCAAACAAAAAAAGTTTTGCTAATTAATTAGCAATATTATTTTTTTTTGTTCTTGTTTTTGAAGATAAGGTTTTTAAGGGGAGTTTTTTTTTCTTGAATTCATATTTGGGTGAATTCAAGAAAGATGTCAGGAGAACCTTCATCGGTTATGTTTCTTGCAATGAGAGAAGAAGAACAGATAAAACAACAACAACACGAAATTCTTCTTCATCAACAACAACAACAACAACAACATGGCGAACCGCCTTCTTCATCAACAACTCAATCACAACAAGCAGCAACAAAAAAGAGAAGAAATCAGCCTGGAACACCAAGCAAGTATCTTATATATATATATATATATATATATATATATATATATATATATATATATATATATATATATATATATATATATATATATATATATATATATATATATATATATATATATATATATATATATATATATATATATATATATATATATATATATATATATATATATATATATATATATATATATATATATATATATATATATATATATATATATATATATATATATATATATATATATATATATATATATATATATATATATATATATATATATATATATATATATATATATATATATATATATATATATATATATATATATATATATATATATATATATATATATATATATATATATATATATATATATATATATATATATATATATACTAAATTTATTTATTTTTATCAAAAAATAAAAATAAAAGGGGGTTTGAATTTTCCTTTTTTTCATCAAAAAGCAAAGGAATAAAAAAAAGGTGATTTAATTGTAAATTCAACTTTACAAAGAAGAAAAACAAACCCTAGTCAATCTTGAAAGGGAATTCATGAGTTTTATGCAAAGAAAAAAAAAACCACTTTATTCACTTTTTGATCTAAAGTTTTGTGAAGTAAAATCCGTCTATCTTGTTCAGACTCTTTAAAAGTACTACTGTTAGTTATACATCGAATCTCTCAAAAAGCTACTCATTTTTTGAAGATTTGTTATGGTGGCGGCACTATTTTTAAAGAATTCCAGCAACATAAATTTTCTAGATATATGTTGCTCGAAATCTTCAAGTATTGAATTTTTGAAGGATTTGATATATTTATGTCAAACATTTATTAAAGGGTTCAAACAACAACCTAACAACATAAATTTTCTAAATATATCCTCCTCCAAATCTTTTTAAAAAAAAGTTAGTGTGATTTGTTGAATTAACCCTCTCTAACCTTTACATTTTTTTTATCAATTCGATACACATATGACAACATTTTTTTTTTTGAAGTATCTGAACAACATAAATTAATTCCTCTCATAAATATTTATTTATTTATTTTTGTTAATTATTTTTCAGATCCAGATGCAGAAATAATAGCACTATCTCCCAAGACCCTAATGGCAACAAATAGGTTTGTATGTGAGGTATGCAACAAAGGTTTTCAAAGAGAACAAAATTTACAACTACATAGAAGAGGACATAATTTGCCTTGGAAATTAAAACAAAAGAGTACAAAAGAGGTTAAGAGAAAAGTTTATTTGTGCCCTGAGCCTAGTTGTGTACATCATGAACCTTCAAGAGCACTTGGTGATCTTACTGGGATTAAGAAACATTATTCAAGAAAACATGGTGAAAAAAAATACAAATGTGAGAAGTGTTCCAAGAAGTATGCTGTTCAATCTGATTGGAAAGCTCATACTAAGACTTGCGGTACGCGCGAATATCGATGTGATTGTGGCACCCTTTTCTCAAGGTATGTAGTAATCATCTCGTCTAAAAGTTTATGTGCTGATATGTGATTGTGGCACCCTTTTTTCAAGGTATGTAGTAATCGTCTCGTCTAAAAATTTAAGTTCTGATATATGATTGTGGCACCCTTTTTTCAAGGTATGTAGTAATCGTCTCGTCTAAAACTTTAAGTGCTGATATGTGATTGTGGCACCCTTTTTTCAAGGTATGTAGTAATCGTCTCGTCTAAAAATTTAAGTTCTGATATATGATTGTGGCACCCTTTTTTCAAGGTATGTAGTAATCGTCTCGTCTAAAAATTTAAGTTCTGATATATGATTGTGGCACCCTTTTTTCAAGGTATGTAGTAATCGTCTGGTCTAAAAATTTAAGTATTGATATATAGGAAGGATATAAATGGGTAAAAATGAGGTTATTTTTTGGACCCCATTTTGGTACTTACTAACAATCATGTGGTTGTGGCATTCTTTTCTTTAAGGTTTATAGTATTTATTGTCTCGTCTAAAAGTTTTAAATGCTGATAAGACAAATATGAATAACAATGAGTTTTTTAAAAAATAATTGATTTATGGACATCTATTTTGGTTCTAATTAACAATCATGTGATTGTGGCACCTCTTTTTCTCAAAGTTTGTGTATATGTTCGTCATTTCATCTGAAAGATTAAATCGTATTATAGATAAAGTTCAAGAATACGTCATCACTAAAATCGTGGGAAATGTGATAGGAATTTATGTGAAAAAATTCGCGAATTTCTAGTAATGAAAAGAGGGTTTCTTGATTCTTGTTTATTTTGGTATTTATGATTTTGTGGTACTAAAATTATTGTATTCGCAAATACCCTTTTTTGAAGGTATATACAATCATTTCATCTGAAAGTTTAAATTGTTAGAAAAAATATTACGATCGAGGTTAATTTTTTCTTTTTTAATTATTGCTACACACCTAATTTGGTACTAACAACGATGAGGATTATAGTAGCTAAAAGTGAAAATATATAGCTATGACTATCTTCTTTGATTTTAGGGCTTTTAGATTCCCCAGAAGTGATAAAAAGTCATAAAAAAAGACTTGAATTAATGGAAAAAGTTATTTCCAGCTTTTCCAACAGTTACATATTCTTTTTGGACTATCAATTTATTTTTTTATTTTACCTTTTTGTCTGTTTTCTAATAGGTTTTGTTTTTGTCTTTGGATCTTTTTATTTGCTTGTACTACTACTAAAGTATTATTATTTTTATCCCAATTTATATCCATATTTTTCTTTACCCATTTTTAAAAAAATGTCATTTTCCTATAATAAAATTACTATTTTTTCACTGAAAAATTAAAAAGTTTTTTGGTATTTCATGAGATTTTTCATCATGTATTTTCTTAGTGTTGGTTATTGCGGAAATAAGGTGGGAAAATCATGTTGTATCAAACGATTTTCCCATTGAAAGCTTCTGTTTAATTGTTTCTTAAATTTTGTGTCAAGTGAAATATAATTCGAGACGAGAAATAGTAGGGTAGAAAAAATTGTACCAATGAAGTAATACTTAAATTTATTTTTATTTTTTTGTCTGAATTTTTCAGTCATTTTTTTTCCTAGGAATTATCGTCCTTTTGCCGTTACTGCTATCTGTTTTTTCTTATTCACGTGTTGCTATGCCATGTTGTAAAAAATGTTGTCTTTTTTCATGTTTTTTTGTTTGTTTTTTTGTCTGAGTTGTATAGATGCTTTAAGTGTTTTTTCAGAATTCTTTCAACCACACCCCTTTTCATGATAATGTTTTATTTTATTGCCGATATAGGTGCTACGAATGAAGTTGTTTCTTTCTTAATTAGAGGTTTTGAGGTTGAGTTTGAGTATAGACAAATTCTTGAGGTCCTATACGACACAAATTCGAAATAGTCGGACTCTAATATGGAGGCGGACACTAAGTGGAAAAAAAAATTATTTCTATTTTTAGATTAAATTAATTATTATCGTAGAGTTTTTCTCTTACTCAATATACTAGGCGGACTCTATACTGAGTATGTTATCATTGTTGTTGAAGGCAGTGTAAAGATTTTTCCATTATTAATTATATTTTTTGTATTATTATTATTTGATTCTTAATTGTCATAATCATCTCTAGTATGGGACCACTTTGTACAAAATTATATTATTCAACTCATTTTCAAGTCCATATATATGTTTATTATTGACGTTTTTGGTAAGTTTCAATGGTGTAATCATTTGTCTAAAAAAAATTTCTACTAGCTACTTGACTAAAAACATTCTTTTCACAAGACTCTACTTCTTTAATTAATAATCCAAAGTCTAGATTGATTATTATAAAATACGATATATTAATAGTGTATATAACTTAAACATGCAGGCGTGACAGTTTCATCACTCATAGAGCCTTTTGTGATGCATTGGCACAAGAAAGTGCAAGAAATCCACCAAGTTTGAGTAGCATTGGGAGTCATTTATATGGAAGTAGCAACAACAATAATATGAGTTTAGGCGGCCTCTCAAAATTAAATTCCCAAATTCCAGATCATCATGAAATGCTTCACTTCGGAGGCGGCAACAACAACAATAATAACAACACTAGTGGCGGGGACCACCACCAT
>NW_006239026.1:1137677-1167826 GCF_000226075.1 Solanum tuberosum | reverse complement strand
GGACCACCACCATCATCATCACAACCAGTTTGACAACAACAACAACAACCTCATTGGCTCGTCAGCTTTTCGTCCTTCAACTTCCTTCTTCCAACTTCCAGCTGATCAAACAAGTCATCAAGACTATGGGGTGATGAATAATAACAAACCATCAATCCATGGACTAATGCAACTTCCCAATCTCCACAACAACAATGCGAATGTTGCTACTGGTTCTTCTAGTATGTTTAACCTGAATTTCTTCCAGAATAACAACAACAACAATAACAACAACGTCGTTGATAACGATCATAATAGCAATATTTCTGGAGGTCTTGGTGGATTATTACTTCCTAGTCCTCATCAATTTAGCAACAACACAAGTGGTGAAGGTTCAAATAATTCATCGAACATTTTCTCAAGTGGTACCCTTCTAAACGATCATCATCACCATCATCATCATCATATGAGTTCATCGATTCCTTCTCTTTATGTCTCATCATCACCGGCCCCACCTATGTCAGCCACCGCGCTCCTCCAAAAAGCGGCTCAGATGGGTTCTACTACTAGTTGCAACAATAGTACTAGTGCTTCATTGCTTAAAGCATTTGGTTCTGTTGTTGGTGTTGGTGCTGGTGTTGGTGGTTCATCATCTAGCGCGATGAAATCTGATCTTCATCCACCGCCAGGTGTTAACTTTGGCGGCGTTTACGGCCATGAGGACCCTATGAGCGCTGGGAATCATCTTCATGACCTAGTCGTTAATGCTTATGGTGAGTACTAATTAATGCTTGAAATATGTGATTATCTCGTCTAAATATTAAAATATTTTTATTTATTTAATAATATTTTCATTACACCTTTGTACGTGCTAGTCTAATTCTTTTTCTATAAGCCAAAAACATGAAAAAATGGATAAAATTATAAATAACCGCTTTTCAACTCCTGAAATTGAAAAATAATCATTGCCGTCGTTGTAGAGTTTGAAATTCCATTCCATTACCATGGTAGTTTAATGATGAAATTATTTCAAACTCGATGATATTGACTATTTTTTTTTCAATTATAGGGGTTGAAAATGGCTAGACCTCGTTATTACTATTGAAAATTTGTTCATGTCTTTTATATGATTCAAGTACGTACAAATTCTTTTTTCGTAATGTATGATAGTAAGACTCGAAATCAGAATATCTACATCACTACTACATGCTCCTAACATATACCATGCTAACATATTCAACCAAACATCTCATTTATTTGATACTTAATTATATCTTCAACATACGTTTACAGGTGCACAAGATCAAAATCAGGACTATGGAGGAGTGATAGGAGGGTACAACACCAACAACAAGATGAATAATTATGATCAACCACCACCACAAAAGAAGCAAATGATTAGTAACAACTTTTCAATGAACATTGGGATGAGTGAAGAAGCTAATAGGTTAACAAGAGATTTTCTTGGAGTTGGAGAAATTGTAAGAAGCATGAGTAGTGGTGGTGGAGGATTTAGTAGCAGCCAACAACAAATGAGTTCATTGGATGATAATAATAATAATAATAATTCTGAGAGTAGAAAAAATCAAAGTCATCATCATCAACAACCTTTTGGAGGTGGCACTTTTCAATGAGTAAATAAGAGATACAATGCACCAAAAAGTACAGGTAATGTTAAAATACAACTATTCTTTCTATTTCATTTTACGTGTCGATTGATCACTTGCGAAATTTTTACATATAAAGTTTTGTGAAGTTAAATGGATGGGATATTTTCATTTTTAAGCATAGTTGAGACATTGTTACTTTTATGTGTTTTATTTTAATGTGTCTTAATTTGATTGATCGTGAGAAATGTTAAAATATAAAGAATTATCTTTTGAATCGTGTGATTTTAGATGTTGTATATGGTGGGATGGATGAGATAATTTCTTCCTTACGCATAGTTAAATTATTAGTCTTTATGCGTTTCATTTTATGTGTTTTAATTTGACTGGTTACATACATAATTTGAACACACACACATATATATATATGAAGAAGATTTTTGAATTAAAGTGATGAGTTAAAATTAAAAGTATAATATGTGAAAGGAAAAGGGCAAAGAGTCGCAGATCTCAAAGGGCGTAATGTAGATAGTTTATCCTAATGCAAGTAGTACTACTGATTGCTTACACTACTCGAAACTTGTGACATACATAGATCATAACTTTATACTTGCTTCAAGACTCTGTTCCATAAAAAAAAAAGTTATATCTATATATCGTATTAAAAATAATTTTATATTTTATAATTTTAAACATGTCGTATCTTTTGTAATTTTTTGAAAAGTAGGTCTTTCCTTTGATAGAAATATGCCTGTCTAAATGTCAATCTGTATGTCTGTTACTTTCCTTTTGGCTGCAACCTATTGTTTTTTTTTGGTTGAATAGTTGCTCTTTTGTCTAATTCTGTAGATTATACTTCACAGCACACCATTTTCAAAAGTACTTTATAACTACTCTATTAAAGAATTAATTTATCTAATATTTTTATTACATGTAAATTAAATATCCTTCAAATAACCTAATAGATTTTTAAAAATGTAAACTTTAATTGTCATGATAAAGATACGTTAATACTTGCTCCAACATATAATAATGTTCTGATGGTGTAAAAATTTCTTATACTATCGATGTATGTTACTTAAAACCCCGAGGAGTATTTTTAGTCTATTTTAAAAGTAAACTTCTTCTTTTTTATTTTCATAAAGAATTCTTTTAATTTAATTTGACTTTTTTTGTAGGTTATAGTAATCCATCTTAATTTAATCTATTCTGAAATACAAAATTTTGTAAGCTCATTTTAAATATATATATATATATATATATATATACAAAGATGTCATAACATTATTGCTCTCAAGTGTCCACTACCCATATAGTCATATAATTGAATTTCAGAATTAATTTACTGAATTCTAGAGAGAATCATATATATATATATATATATATATATATACAAAGATGTCATAACATTATTGCTCTCAAGTGTCCACTACCCATATAGTCATATAATTGAATTTCAGAATTAATTTACTGAATTCTAGAGAGAATCATATATATATATATATATATATATATACAAAGATGTCATAACATTATTGCTCTCAAGTGTCCACTACCCATATAGTCATATAATTGAATTTTCAGAATTAATTTTACTGAATTCTAGAGAGAATCATATATATATATATATATATATATATACAAAGATGTCATAACATTATTGCTCTCAAGTGTCCACTACCCATATAGTCATATAATTGAATTTTCAGAATTAATTTTACTGAATTCTAGAGAGAATCATATATATATATATATATATATATATATGATTCTCTCTAGAATTCAGTAAAATTAATTCTGAAAATTCAATTATATGACTATATGGGTAGTGGACACTTGAGAGCAATAATGTTATGACATCTTTGTATATATATATATATATATATATATATGATTCTCTCTAGAATTCAGTAAAATTAATTCTGAAAATTCAATTATATGACTATATGGGTAGTGGACACTTGAGAGCAATAATGTTATGACATCTTTGTATATATATATATATATATATATATATATGATTCTCTCTAGAATTCAGTAAATTAATTCTGAAATTCAATTATATGACTATATGGGTAGTGGACACTTGAGAGCAATAATGTTATGACATCTTTGTATATATATATATATATATATATATATGATTCTCTCTAGAATTCAGTAAAATTAATTCTGAAAATTCAATTATATGACTATATGGGTAGTGGACACTTGAGAGCAATAATGTTATGACATCTTTGTATATATATATATATATATATATATATATATACACACTATTATGTTGTGGTGAAGTGGTAAGTACATTTTAGGTTAGAGTATTTGGGTATCGAATCGTTTTTGGTAGGAAATATTTTATTGTTTACCTTAGAATAGGACTTTTCGATATGAATCTGAATTAGTTAGATATTAAATAATAGATGTCGAACACGGAGCGAAAAAACAAAAAAACATATTTCAGAATATGTGGGGAGTGAAGGTCACATGTAAATGTATAGATAATAATATTCCTTTGTTGTTTACATGTCTTGTCCCTCTCCAATTGCCCCCCTTCGTGCTGTCTTTCTTCATCATGTGAATGCATGTACTAAGTCACGGGGTGCTGCCTTATTGGCACTTTGGATACTCTAATAATATATAATATATGAAATAGTTTTTCTATCAGTATAATTACGATTCGTAGTTACACGTTAGAAGGTGAGAGAGACAAGTGAGATGGAGAGAGGGAGGAGAAAGGCGGGAGAGGGGGGGGGGTAAGAAAGGAGAGAGAGGCAAGTGAGATGGAGAGAGGGAGGAGAAAAGCGGAAGAGAGGAGAGAGACGAGAATTATCCTTTTTAGATTTTATTTGTGAGGTTATAATGGGTTCAATATTATTATTTGCTTATTTGTTTGTTTGTTCTGAATAATTTAATTTGCTTTATACATGGATGTCAAATAATGGATGATTGAACTGAATTTGAATAGATTCAAAAGAGTTGAATTGATAAATAGGTGAGTCAGGGGTCGGTTACTAGTGTTAAGATGATTGGGTTAAGATGGACTAAATAAGAAGTTGTACCCCAATACGTCGAACTCTTACCAAAATTTTTTCTTCTTTTCTTATCGATTCAAATTTTGCTCAAATCAACTCAAGTTTTGAATATGCTGAATTTGACCGGATAAAAATGTTTGAGTTGTTGTATTTGCTAGTCATTAGTCTGCCCAAATTTAAACGAGTTGAACGCGTCATATTGTGTCATCTGCATCTTTCAAAACACCTCATATTCTCTTCTCATTCCTGTAGCTTCCATCCCCACCACCCTACACCCCTGGCCTTCCACTTTCATCTCCCATCGTATTTGTTTGGATTTTATATAAATATTTTCAAAATAATATTTTTTGTTTAAGTACTATATATACACAAGAAAACAAATAAAAAATTCATTTATTTTCCTGAAAAACATTTTCCTTCATACCGAAACACACCAATAGTCCTCTCTTGCTTCTATTAATTATTATTATTGTTATTTTGTTAATAAATTTTTATGGATATTCTTGCAGGGATCCAAGAAAAGGTTTTATAATGGAGCAGATAGCTGTAGATTAATGAAGAAGTTCTCTTGAAGATTTTAGCTGGAAATTAGAAATACCTTTATTTTAGAGATAAACTTAAATTAGAAAGAAAAAAAAACTTTGGGAGTTTTTTATATTTTATTTAGTTGTTGAATTTCTTTTTTTGTTTTATATTTTGGTTGGATAGGCCAAGATACAAGTATTAACTGCACAATTTTTTTAGAACTTCAAACTTTGTTTATCTGATGATAGATTTACATAAATGGTTCTTTAATTAGGTTTTACATGTTTAATAAGTAATTATTAAGTAGAGAGTTAAGCATGAACAAAGAATTATAATGAAAGTTGTCGAAATCAATTATGTTTTTAGTGAAGACATAATTCAGAGAAACATAATTCAATTTTTACGAATTAAATGTCATATTATTTGTTTGTGTTTTTTTTTTTTTTTGAGAAAGCGAAAGCTAAGAGTAGGAATAAAAATTTGTGTACATATTAACACAATGAAAATTAATAGAAAATCATGGCACAAAAAAGTATGTTTATGATCTTTAAAATGTATAATTCAAAGAGAAATATAATTTAATTAATTTCATGAACTTAATGTCCTATTTGTTTGTGTGTCCTTTTTTGGAAAGGAAACAAAGAGCATGTACAAAAATTTGTGTACCTACACAATGAGGGTTTGTAAAAAAGCACCATAGAGAAATTAGTTATCAAAATCAATTATGTTTATGATTTTTGAAATATATAATTCAACGAGAAACATAATTCAATTAATTTCACAAACTTAGTGTCTTATTTGTTTGTGTGCCCTTTTTTGAGAAAGAAAGTGGAGAGTAGGTTTAAAATTGTGTACCTATTAACGTCATGTAAGTTTATAGAAAAATATTATAGAAAAAATTGTCCTATTCGATCATTTTTTTTTTAATTTTTTTTTTATGACAAGGGAAACCCGCAGCCGCTACCCTTTGGGTGCGCACAGGGTAAAACCCCGCTCCTATGCAATAGCTCGCAAACCACATAGGAGAGGTAAACCGCACTAGGCAAGCCTGGTGCGACGAGTTCGACCCAGAAGGCAAACCCCTTGCTTTCGCTGGCAAGGGGTTTCAAACTTGAGACCTCCAACATGGAAGTTCCAAGCTCAAACCACTGGGCCACCCCGAAGGGTCCTATTCGATCAATTATTTTTATCTCTAAAACATATGTATAATTTAAAAAGAAACATATAATTCAATTAATTTCACGGACTTAATATCCTATTTATTTGTGTGCCCTTTTTGGGAAAGAAAGCTTAGAGAGCGGGAATAAAAATTTCATAGAAAATCACCATAGAAAAAGTTGTCCAAATCACTTATGTTTATCTTAAAATAGATAATTTAGAGACAAACATAATTTAATTAATTTCACAAACTTAATACCTTGTTTATTTGTTCAATTATTTGTACACATCCAAAGTTGAAGATATAAATATCATCTTAAACAAAGTTAAAAGACATATTTATGTACTATGCCTAATTAAATCGAAGACACTTGTAAGCTTATGCATTATTCACAATGATATAATAAAAATATTCAAGAAAAATTTCTAAATATTTAATATGATTTATCATTGTAAACAACCTGGCAGATCCACAAATATTTGGTTGATTACATCCAACCAAATACAAGTAGCTGCATGGCTCATCCAAAAAGCCATATACACATATATTATAATAATAATAATAATAATAATAATATATAAATATAGTATATAGTATATTATATATACATCAAGTGGACCTAATACTTTACACGTTATATATATGTATTGAAAACTACAATTGATATATGTCAAGTGGACCTTCTATTTGTGTTGGGCATCCAATCACCCTCATGGATAGTACATGTTTGGATTATCATATTGATAGAGTAACATGATTGACCATTTTCATCGGAATTCGTGGTGAGATGAATAGAATTTCTTCGTTCCTAGTCCCTTAAATGAAATATTTTAATAGGAAGAATCTTTTTCTTTAATAGGCTAGCTTTGTATATTATAAATTCAGGTTGGTCAGTATTGAAGAAATATGTGATCATTTAATCTAAAAGGTTAAGTTTGTTAGAGATCAGAATACATATTCTTATTTACTGAATCATATTCTCATGCCATCGAAATTACAAAGTGAATAACAAATACAGACTAAAAAAAAAAGTAATTGAAAATTATAATTTAGTATAAATTACTACTAGCTAACCTAGGTAGTTCTCATGGAATGTTTGGACATAAGTACACACGACATATGCAACAAATATATGCTTGAGAAAAGTGGCAGAGCTAGAATTTTTAATAAAAGAGTTTAAAATTTGAAGAACTAAACACACGAACTAACCAACGGGGGTTCGACATCTACTATATATACATAAAAAAATAATTTTAGCCATATTTAAACAATAATATTTTCCGCCGACGAGGGTTCATCATTAGGCTGGCTTTGCCCCTGCTTGAGATATATTATGTTTCACGTTATGATATTTGAGGAACATTTGTTGTAATGTTTAGGGTGTGTTTGGTATAGTGGAAAATATTTTTTATTTTTTTTATGTTCGATTGGTCAAATTTTTTGAAAATTCTTTTCTCTAGAAAACAAGTTTCTTAAAATGAGAAAAATGATTTTTCTAATGAAAGTAGGGGAAAAAGTTCCACAAATAACATTCCACATTAATTATATTTTTCACTCTCCACCACTCCTCATCTTCACCCCACACTTGTAGAAAGCAGTGGTTCCTCCCGTTCTATTCTACGATAAATGTGTAGGATCATCCGATACAAATTCAGTTCTAGTTGGGCAGGATAATCATAACCCCTATCATTATCGATCTTCACCTTTTATATCTTCATAGTATTTATCTAAATTATATACAAATAATTTTAAAATATTATTTTTACTGACCAAACTTATAAAAATATACGTAACAAACTCACTTATCTAGCTATCTTTCTAAAAAATATTTTCTATATATATAAAAAAAAAAAAATCCTTTGCCGAATATACTCCATGCAATATTCAGGATCACTGACCATTTATACTAGTTAGTATCACTTTCACTTGTGATACATTTATTTTATTTATTTGTCTCTATTCTATTTCACTCATCTGCTTATCGATTGAGTTGATTTAGTTATGAATGTTATTAATTTGATTTATTGATTATCTGATTTGTAATTGCAAAACTGATAATATAATCAATAAGCTTTTGATTATCGAGTTATCAATTATTAATCGTTAATAATTTAATTATCGAGTTGTCTTGATCATTTTCTACACAAAATTGTTGATTATTATTTTTTGAGGAACTTTTTAAAATGACTACAATTTGGGCAAATTAGAGATATATATCTATAGTTTACTTAATTATGATTCATATCTACATGTTAGACGGAGAAGAGAGGCAATCGAGATTGAGAGGGGGAGGAAAGAGGTGAGCGAAATTTGGAAGAGAGAGGTGAGAGAGGGGATAAACACATATTATATTCGTTGTACCAAGTGTATATAATTTGTATCAACAAATACAATTGTATCAAGTTATATCAATGAATACAATTATGTCAAGTGTATTTATTCCTTGTGTATTTACTCTGTATAAGTGTATCAAGTGTATATATTCTTTGTGCATTCATTTTATATCAAGTGTATCAATAAATATAATTGTATCAAGTATATCAACAAATATAATTGTATCAAGTGTATCAACGAATATAACTATATTAACTGTAAATGAATACACTTGTATCAAGTGTATGCATTCTATATCACACGTTGTATGCTCTTTTCAGAATACGATTAATACAATATTATATTTCTCCTTCATTCATGCATACCGAGAGTTTAAATATGAAATCGAATAGACAAAAGGAAGAAGAGAGGTTTCCACCATCTCTCGCCAAATTTGTATCAGGCGAGAGATAGAAAGGGAGGGGACGAGAAAGGGAGAGAGGGGAGATCGAGGCGAGAGTTAAGGGACTAAATCGTATTTGTTAATAGTTTGAGGACCTCACTAGCATTTATTTCTAGATTTTTTTACCACCTTTTTCTTCTTCTTCCCCAAGTTTCCAATTGCTCTCTGCTTACTGCTATGGACCTTCTCCTTCCGATTCCGGCGAGGTTTACCACATTTTCACGCGCCTCCGTGTGTACTATTTCTCCGGCCAATCCTTTCAATTCCAACTCACTTACATACCGGAGGGTTAGAACTAGAGTGAATCCAGTGCGAGTGGTAACGAACTCGAATTTCAACAGCAGAGATAGTAATAATTGTGAAGTGAATTGTGAAGATGATGATATTGAGGAGGGAGACGGCTTGAAGAATGTGTGGGAAGAGACTGAGTTTGTGGAGGTATTTGGAATTGGAAGCAGGAAAGATGCTCTGCTTGAATTCTGCTTGGCTTCACCTTCTCTTTCTCCGGCTTTGAGATTTTGGTATGCTTTTTGAATTATTAATTTTCGACTGTTATATTTTTTCCCCGATTATTGTTAAGAGTATTAAATTATGCGCCGTGCATATACACTATCCTCATCAGACACCACTTGTAGGATTGTTGTTGTTTGTTTCTGAATTGTTTTAGCCTATTTGAAAAGCATATTTTTTTACCAATATTAGAGCATCAATTTGTAATTTGCCAACAACATACCCAGTGTAATCCACTTGTGGGGTGTGGGAAGGGTTGAGTGTACGCAAAACTTATCCCTACCTTTGAGATGTAAAGAGGTAGTTTTAGATAGACCCTTGACTCGAGGAAAAACATTTCAAAGCAGGTCGAAGAAAGAAATAGTGGAAGTGAAGATTTACCAAGTTCCAAAAGTGATTAAGGAAAAAACATACTTTTTCAGCTTATAAAAAACAACTTCTACTACTACTGCAAATCACTTTACTTTTTTCCTAAAAGCTTGGGCAGATGCCTCAACTCGATTTCCTAAAAGCTTGGGCTATTAATTTGATTGTGGTATGGAAAATATTGGAGTAATGGATGAGAAGGTAACTTGATGGAGAAAATATTCCATCAAAGTTTGAAAGTTGAATACTTTAATGAATTTTGATTCTTGAAAGCTGTGAAAATGGGGTAGAAGTGGAATGGTGTTTACATTTTGCTCGTTCCATAATGGAAAGAGTTTCGTAGTTGGACCGAAGGGAGTGGTAAATACAATTGATAGTTTATACATCCTCTCGTCTATAAGTTATATGAGATTTGAGCTGGGTGGTAAAGTCTGCGTTTTGATGCTTCAGAATTACATTTGTCTGATACACGACTTACATGTAAGCTGGGCATCAATTAATTACTTTCATGGCCTTTCCACCCTTGTTTTAACATTAAGAAGTTCAATGTTGTTAGGAACTTCTCGTATACTTAAGGAACACTAGTATGAAGTAAGTTTGACCCACTTCTCACCCTAACATACATGATACACCAGTTGTCCAATAAGTAGAAAAGGAGAGAAGTAGTACTTACCCGTTCAACAAAAAAGTAGCAAATGAGAAAAATGTGCAGTGTTTCTATTTATTTTTGTTATAGTGATGGTTCAGTTGTTCTCACCTCAGTAGCATTCTGTTAGTTGGATGTTGGGATTAAATGGATTGAGTTTCATTGTATAATGTCAATAATTGTGAAAGGGGAGGGATGCCAATGGACCAGAGTGCAATTTGCATGAAACTCTTTGCTATCCAACAAGTGATGGGGGAGAGAGTTGAGCCATGTGGAGAATAAATATTGGGTAATTGCTGAAAGTATTAGTAGTGCTTGGAAAGCTGGAAGAGAAAAAATGTAGGAGCATTTGACGAAGTGGAGTACCCAAATCATGATACAGGAAAAAGAATGTTCTTCTAGTTCCATTCATTTTGGTCCAAGGAAGCAATTCCTATTGGAATCTCTATTTAGTCATCTTTTTGGGAGGATCTCTGTGCTTTTTATGACATTTTTTGGAATTATCGAAAAAAGTAAAAGATAAATTGCCCTTTTTTTTGAGATAAGTAACAAGCTAAATTGGCTTCATTTTTTCCTAGAACGTAATGCTTTCTCAAAGCTAATCGTGTGAAACATAATTATGCAGTATTAATTTCTGAAATGTTGCCGATGTTCTTGTGATGATATGTACAGGAATATTCTCGTGAAAGACTCAGAGAAGGTGCTATTACAAGAGAAAGTGCCTATAGAAGGTGAAATGTTTTTTTTTTTTCCTTTTTTCCTTTTTGTTCTCCCTCTTCCATCTTCTTGCTCAAAATAGTATCTATCTTCATTCTTCTTGATATGGAAGTTGTCTGGGGATTAGTTGGTTGTTTTCTAGCACTTAATGAGAAGAAAAGTACAAGTCGCTAACCCAGTTGTTTCCATTGTAATTATATAGTTATCCCACGTATATCACCTACTCTTACATTGCCGGGTAGCATCTTTGTTGGGGGGAGCTGATGAGATGGTTGGTTTTGAGTGGGTAATGCCGAGCTCTGTGAAAGAAAATATGTTTAGCTGGGCTAGTAGAAGACAGGAGGAGATGCTGGGCATGTGAAGTTGCACCTTTAGCACTGATGTGAACCATATGGAGAGAGGAGAACAGGAGAGCTTTTGATGGAATAGAGCAAGATGTCGTACACTTGAGAAATAGCCTCTTTTCCCTTAGTTCTTTTTGGTGCACCCATGAAGTTACTTTTTGTATATATGATTGGGTGGCTTTCGTAGAAAATCATGTATTTTTGCAAGATTTTTTACTTGTTGGTGATACTTTTGTATACGGGCTAGTTAATGCTCTTTTGTTAATAATATTCTTACTTCATCTAAAATAATTAGTTATCCCACATGGGTTATGCAAGAGTTCTCAAAGAAGTTCATAAACATCTTGAGCAATTTCACCCAATGCCTTAAGGTGGTGGGTTGGATGCTTAGATTCTTCCCCATGCCAAGAGATCCTTACGCAGCTTTAAATTTCTTGATAACTTTTAAGATGAGTCAAGCTCTTAGATTGTCCAACTACTGTTCTGTCTATCTTATTCTTTGCTACCTCCTCCCATTCTATCTGTTATGAACTTAAGCTTTTCTCATAACTTCTTTTGCAGATGTTCCTGCAAGAATTGTGGAAGTTCCATCAGCAATAAATTCATGTTCCAAAGCAGTTATACTTGTTTGTACATTCCTCAACTCTTATCCCTAAGATCTTTTATTACCAGTGATTATTGAGTAAAGGTACTAGCTAATGTGAATTTAATGAAAACATTCACTTGGATGGGTAACAAAGGACGGTGTTCCTTTGTTTTCTGCTAAGGCAGTCATGAGTAGAGAACAAGAGTCAGGAAATGCGTAGGTGGTCATGAATTAGATCAGGGACCAAGGATTGCTCTGTTCTTGAACAAAATTTTGTGTCTATATCTTGAGTTTAGTATCTATTACTTCCCTGCTTGTGAAAGT
The DNA here is from genome assembly GCF_000226075.1 of Solanum tuberosum. Classification (NCBI taxonomy): domain Eukaryota; kingdom Viridiplantae; phylum Streptophyta; class Magnoliopsida; order Solanales; family Solanaceae; genus Solanum; species Solanum tuberosum. Next base: position 1,155,255 of record NW_006239026.1, on the reverse strand, counting down.
AACTTCAGCATCTATATATATAGAGGGTTAAAGTATTGTGGTATTAGAATGGCATTAGAGCAAACACATGCATGATATGCAGTGGCTACAATGATTTTCTAGTTTAGAGGATACTACTTAGACTTCAACATAAGGTTTAGTTGTATGAATATCTAAGAAATCATATCTGAAGTCTGTCCAGCATTGCAGCAGATGAGTAACAAAGAGGTGAAAGAAGAGAAACATTAGGAATCTTCCCTTGAGTTCTTCCTTAAGGTATTTGAAGAAGCTGCAGCACTAGAAACTAATTTTATAAATCTTAGAACATGTTTCAAAGAGTAAGCAATTAGACATATATGCTTCGCCTTACTTCCTCCTGTCTACCTAAGTTAACAAGTGCCTTTTAAACCTTCACGAATGCTGGAATATGTACTGTAGCCATAACCTGATCAATCCTCCATTTTGAGTTGCTGAGAAGTACCTTGATAAACCACTGAACCAAGTACTGGCATAATTTACGTCACAAGCTACACAGTGCTACTATGACCAACGATGCTTGAACCATTAAGCTCCTATAAAGATATTGTTGCTTTTGAATGTCTTTAGCTACAATGCTACTTTATGTTTAGGGTCGGATCCTTTCTTACAAAGAAATGTGGATGATTTCTACCTTAAGAGACCTCAAGTTTTTGTAGCTAAAGAGATGCAGAAATCTGTTTTGCCTCTGATTTACCTTTGCTTTCAAATAGATACTGTCCTATCGAACAGTTTGATAGATAAGTCAGAATTGTATTTTTTTCGAATTTTTGAGAGTATTGAATGAAATCTTTAGCAAAATAAGAACGGAAGAAGTTGAATTGGCTTCACTTAGTAATGATAAAGTCAACTGAAATATCAGTCTGGAGTCTTGCAACTTTTAATTACGGCCGATAATTTTTTTGAGAAACTATGCCTGTGCTAGTATAAAAGGAAATGAAAATTTGGAAGACCTGTAAAGAAACATTTTCTTTTTGACCATCTCAATTTCAGTTGCTTTAATTATTTTTTTTATAGCCGAAATTGTTGTTTTCTTTGTTGCTTCTTTAGGTGGCTAGTGCAGCTTATGGCACCGATCATGTCCCAGCACTTGATATTATAAGGAAATTAAAGTCCACAAATGGACTAGCCATCGGCATCATCCTGAAACCTTTCAGCTTTGAAGGACGAAGGCGCTATGATGAGGTATTATACTTTTTTTTTTGGGAAATGATGCTGCTGAATAAATCTTTTCGTGGAAGGATATTAGGCGAAAAAAGACGAAGAACGAAATTGATTCATGAACGAAGCAATTTTATTTTAAAATCCTCATTGGTTGTATAGAATACGAGCCATTTGACCAGTGTTCGGGAAAGCGAGCACTTCATCGCTTTAAGCGGTGAAGCGAAGCGAGGGTTCAGCGCTTCAGCTGGTGAGGCATGTGAAAAGAAGGGGCCGCTTCTGGGATAGAAGTGCGATGTGACCAGAAGCAGCAAAGCGAGAAAAGCAGCGCTTTTATTTTTTTAAAATTATAAGTGATCGATTTTAAAGAATAAAAAGAGTTGCGACTTACCTGGTCCTTAAGAAATCAGAATAATTAGGTTTCAGTGTACTCTTTCCTTCCAGTACTTTTTCTCTTTTCTTTCTTCTTGTTCTTCTTCTTCTTTCTGGTGCAGTGACACTGCTAGCCTAGGATTTTTCTTCTTTCTTTCTACTCTGTTCATTACTCTGTTTTCCTTTTTCCTGTTTAGCTTTGATTATTAAAATTATATGTTGCTGATTATTTTTTTCTCAGATTAAATTATATATTGCTGAATTGTTTTGTTTCTTAACAATGACTGAAATGTTGTTAAATTTTTTCTTAACAGTGATAAAAATATAATGTTGATTATTTTTCTTAAATCTTGTCTGCGATTAAAAATGGCTGACCCGGCATGAAAATACGGGGAAAAAAGTTAGGGAGACCAATAGGACAACAATTGTATGTCTGTTTTGTGACAAGACAACTAAAGGGGAACCTTCTTTTAGTTTTTAATATGAATTTTTGCTTATATATTTTGTCTTTATTTATTTTTGTCTTTTTTCTTTTAAATTGTGCTTCACTTCAATGAAGTGAGCTCGCTTCGCTTCACTTAAAGCCTGAAGCAAGACCTTGTCGCTTTTTTCCGCTTCGTTCTCCCCTAAACACTGCATTTGACAATGTTGTATGGACTAACAATTTGTTGTCCTACTTTAAAGTAATGAAGATACCCGAGATACACATATTGTACATGTCATACCTGTCAAAACATTTTCACAATATTACCAGCCTTGTCTTCGACCAATATTTTTTATGGTTCATCCTATTTACAGGTCACAGATTTGATTGACAGACTTCAAAAGCATGCAACCATTTGTATAGGTCAGTTGAACTTTGCATATTACTGTTTTAGCTTATCTGCAGTTCATACAAATTGATGATACTAATAACATAGGAGGTCGTTGCTTCTACACTGTTCATTTAGTGCACACTCATCCATTCGAAGTCTTAACGAGCACATGTCTACTTCACTATTACTTTAATTACATGCTGTTGAAGCTTTGCATGGCTACAAAAGTTATTGAGATCAATTTAATTGATTATTTGTGAAAATTAACAGCTTTGCTAGTAATGGTTCAACTATTCTGAAATTGAGCTTTAATTCCTGAATGCATAATATGATGTTTTTTTGAAGATTGGGTGTTGTTTGTAGAGAATCATATCTTTTTTTAGGTTTTACTACTTATTGGTACACTTGTATGCGGGCATTTTTGTGCCCAAACCTCTAACAAAATTTATTACTTTATAGAAAGAAGAGTTTGTTAGCAACTCTGCCATTGTTCCAAAATTGTGATGTTTGTTTATTTGGGTTTGCAGTTATTGACACTGATGGTCTCCTCAAAAAAGATCTTTTAACTCTTGATGAAGCTTTGAAGACTTCATATAATGCTGTTCTGATGGCTGTTAATGCCATTTCAATTCTTATGTCTGTAAGTTGTTTTTTCTTCCAATAAATCTCTTGAGGTTTTTTTCCTCTCTTTTCCTTTTCTTCTTTTTACTGCTTTCTGGCTCTTGTTTTCTTAGTCCTTTTACAACTTTTGATTAATGAATTTATCTAATATCTGTCTCTCTGTAAACTTGCAACAATAACAGGAGGACCACATAAAGCTTTTAGATGCGACAGATTATGGTACAAAAGAACTGAGTGGTCCAGAGCTAATAAAAGTAAGAACTATAGTCTTATTTTGCATAATTAAGTTGAATTGCTGATAAAATGGATTTTTATTTGGAGTGTGTTATCTCTAGTAGTTCATGTACAATAAGTTCTTATCCTTGGAAATCGCGGTTATGTACAACTTAGTGAAGTTCTTCACTCTTGAGGCAATATTTTTGGTTGTCTTTCAACTTTTGTAAAGGTTGAAAATTGCACCTTCTGTTAGTTCTTAGTAAAGGAGTCACTTAATAGGAGTTTAGATGACTTCATAAAAAAATAAGAGTTGAAATGAATTCTTGGAAGAATGGAAAGAAGGAAGAAAAAAATGAAGAAAAGGAGAAGAAGATTCATGAGGAGGAGAAGGAACAGAAAGTAAATTCATTCACCTTGTATTCAGACAACAACAGCATACCCATTGTAGTCCCACAAGTGTGGAGAAAGTAAATTCATTCACCTTGTATTCAGACAAATTGAATTAGATCTTATTGGTGAGCAGAAGAAGAAATTAGTGGATGTTGAAGTAATATACTCTAGATAAAAAAATTGGACCATTTCAATCCAAAAGTTCTTTAAAGTGGACCCCTTTCTCTTGGTGCATTGAACCAAATGAATTTTGAAGATTCTGTTGCGGAACTTCATACATTTTCTTAAGTTTTTTGTCTGCTCAAATTAAAGGCTAAAGTGATTATTTTCAGATTCTTGAAAGCTACAAAGAGGCAAAAACTGGATTTGGAGCTGGCTACAATGTTGAAACTTCAATTCTGCGAGCTGTATACGACTGCCCATTCCTTGGTTTGGGAGTAAAGGTCAGAAATAGTTCAACTACTTGTTAGCGTATATGCTTTCCTTTCCCATCCATCCACATACTTGACAGCTAGTAATTCCTTCTTTGAACTTATGACTTCAATCAAGTTTATTATATCCTTTTAAATTAATCACTTCTTTCACAAGTTTTATTGAAGGTATTTCCTGTAAACTATTATGATTTCTCTCTCTATCTCTGTCTCTCTCTCAACCTTGTGGTCTTTTGGCCTCCATTTTGATGCCTTTATCCTTTTTGCTTATGTTCTTTGTCAGGGGTCAAATGGTGTGGTTATATGCATCATTGCAAGTTCAGGTGTTGTAAGTTCCAGTGATGTGCGTAGCATCTTGCGCACGTTTCGCCAAACTACTGGATGTAATGGAGACATTGTGATATCAATTGTCCAGGAAGCCAATATGGAGCCAAATTTAATAGTTACTACTATAGTGACATGTGGGTAAGTTGTCTTAACGAATGCTGAGCCAAATTCTATCCTCATCTTTTTGTTAGAGTTGTTATAGCTGTTTTATGAGATCTATCTTGTTTAGGACTTGCTACTCTACAAATAGATCCTCCTGTACTTTGCTTCTGGCACTTGATGAATGTGCATTATATGAATTGATCTCCTCATTATAGGGTAGTCACCTGGGACACGTGGGTGGTGGGATGATGATGACGATTGTGAACTGAGCTGTAATTGTTCTGTACAAGATGGTTAAGAGGAGTAACTTATCAAAGGGACACCAACAACATAACCAGTGTAATCCCATAGGTGGGGTCTTGCCGTCTTGGAAGGGTAGAGCGTATGCAGACCTTACTCTTACCTCGTGGAGGTAGAGAGGCTGTTTTAGAAAGATCCTTAGCTCAAGTATCACATATCAAAGTAGTTTGAAAAAAATATTTACAAAAGTAAAAAGGACACAACAAATAATAGGGAAAACATTATATAGCTTTCAAAAAACAAGGAATAGTAACAATAGCCATATAATGCGATAAACAAAGCACAGGAAGCAACGGGTAGTAACAGAAATCGTAGGAGTTAGGACAAGAAACTACGAGAATAATGCTACTACTACTGGTATGAATGTAAAAATAGGTATGGTGCACCAAACTACCATCAGATCTATCTTGATGGAAAGCGAGACAACACTCAACTACCTACTAACCTTCTACCCCAATATGTGACTTCCATATCCTCCTATCTAAGGTCATGTCCTCGCCTCCTCGGTAAGCTGAAGATGTCACTTATCACCTCTACCCATACTTCTTTCGTCTACCTCTACCTCTCAAATCTACCAGTCAACCTGTCACACTTCCTCACTAGGGCATTTGTGCATCTCCTCTTCACATGCTCAAACCATATCAGCCTAGCTTTCCTCATCTTGTCTACCACAGAGGTCACTCCCTCCTTGTCCCGGAACCTTCATTCCTAATCTTATCTCTGCTAGTATGACCACACATTCACCTCATTTCCCTAACTCTCATCTTTTGAAAACGAGAGTTCTTAACTGGTCAACACTTTGCACTGTACAACATAGTTGGCCTAACCACTACTATGTAGAACTTATCTTTAAGTTTTAGTGGTACATTCTTATCACACAGGACTCCAGGGGCGAGCCTCGATTTCATGCACCCTGCACCAATACGATATGTGACATCATCAACTTATCAAAGGGAAAAACTAAGAAAATTGCTTTAAGATATCAATAGCAGTTAACTACATATGTTGTTGACATCATTAAAAATGTTACTATTCAGAGACCACTATAGGAGAGATATCTGGAGTTACTTATTGTACTAGAGACCTTTGTAGTTTCAAGCTGCAGGAAGTTCCTCTTAGTTCCAGTTAGATGGAGAGGATGTTAATGCCAGCTACTTATGCATCTTACATTATATTTTGAAGTATCAGAAGAATGTTGTAAACACATCGCTGTCAATCAAACTGATGGCATGAGCTATAAGAGTAGATACTAAAGTTTCCTTTGAATAAAGGATATCTCATCTTTTAGCACATAGTACATTAACAGTGCGTTAGAGAAGTGTAGAGTGACTAGTATATCATATATCAGGTACACGAGGAGGAACCATAAGATTGCTTCCATTATTCTCTAAATTCCTCATATGTATTGTCAAGGATCTTAGAGTTTTTTTTCAATCTGTCTACACGCCACGACTTTAGTAGTTAAGCATCATTAGTACCAGAGGATGTAGGATCTTTAAATCTATAGAAGCTTAGGAACTCTTTAATATTTATATTGTTGTTTGTTGGACCATCAGTGTTGTAGAATTTTCCTTTTCCAGTGGGCAAAGTGGCAAACTACAGCACCAAGTTGACCGGAAATGTTCATACTTTCTGTGGTCTAATTTCTTTGGACACATAGGAGTCTATGAAGTCCCTGTACATTGTCAAAGTCATTTACAAAAAATCCTAAGCTAAGGATAATGCCGTATCCGTAAAAGCATCTATAATTTCTTTTTTGTACAAATTGTCAGAAATATATATAAAAGGATAGTCCTTCCTCTCCCCTTGTGTCTCTGACCCTTGCAATAGGTTACTGCAGCTTTCAAACTGTCTGTCGTTGGTCATTTTACCGCAAATCAGTTTTAAGAACACGCCATATCTGACATATATAACCATATTGCAGCTCTGATTTTTTCTTGGTGCTTTGGTTAAAAAAAAAATGTTGCCGGCAAAATATATTTTCAATTTTTTTCCACCTGTTTCTGAAACAAACACTACTTGATCCTCTGTCGCCTGCGTCACTTCCATCACATCCCCATTCCTGTCCAATAAATATATGGTTTCTTTTTATTTCTTTTAAGGAAATTATCCTTACATAAGGGCCCTATTAATGATATATGGAGCTAGCTAGAACTTCTGAAACAAGTAGTATTCTAGCTCTAAATAAAAATTAAGACTCTCTAACTAGAAAAATGATAAGAAATAGTGATAATGTCTTTTATGGTTCAGTATAAATTTTTTTTAACTGAATGATACCAGGATTCTGTGTTCTTGCCTTATAGGTAAGTGTAATGTACAGTCTTTTATTCACTACAAATGCATGTTGATACTGTAATTCTTGGAATATGATATCCTAACTTGACTCAAATATGTATTAAGCTCTATTTCCTTGCTTATTATAGAATGTGATCAACTGATCAAAGAAGAATATGCATTTGGAATTTTCCTGCTAGGTGCAAATTTTCCTTTTATTGAGAGGAAGTCTTTCTTTATTTTATGTGCTTTACTGACTAATCAGTGAATGTCTAGTGCCTGCTATTGGTTGATATCAGATACTGGAATTGTATCCTCTTGCCTTTTTTTGTTTTTGTTTGTGTGCATGTATACTGTGTGTTTCTTTCCGTCTGGTTCCATTATTTGTTGGCACACTATTCACTTCAGATGTTATATCAAATGATTTGCTATAGAGTTCAACCTGTTCTTTTAGCGAATTCGCACTACTATCTAAAATCCTAATTCTTGAGTATTTATTATTCGTAGGTATGCTACACAGGAACCATCTGAAAAAAGTAGCTTATTGTCTAGACTAGCGCAACATATTCCTTTCATTTTTAATATCCTTAAGAAGCCAGACCCACCACTTCAAACTGCCAAAGAAAGTGAAATTGATGAGAGTCCAGAAACTTCTGATATGGCAGAAATTGTTTCTATGGATAATGCACCTGAGGATATGTCCATCTATTCTGGGGAACTGCCGGCATTATTTCCTACCAATGGTGAAGAAACATCCTTTTTGAGGTCTTCTTCTACTCTTTTAGAACTATCTAAGTTCACCTTTGATATCATTCTTGGACGTCTTATTGTGCTTGCTCTTAGAGAAATTTGTTGCTATGCAGAGATTATAATAATGTCTCTGATGAAAGGAAGATTGAACTGTCAAATTTTGACATTGCAACTGAAGGTACATAATTATTTTTGTTTTAGGTAGACTCAGTTTTTCATGCCGTAGCATCTTGACATGAATGCAATAAATATTCATCAATTGCAATAAGATTAAAGTGGACAACAAGTTTTATTAGATAAGCGAATCAAAGTTATGAGCTTATAATGGAATAGTGAAATCTTGACCAGATTGAATTTTGCAGCACCTCTTGTTTTCAAAAGAGAGCTGCTCACAAGATGGAATCCGGGGCCAGGAAAAGACACTTCAGAAGGCTTAGCTACAGAAGGGACCGAGAACTTGGAAGCCAAAACCACTGTTGACAATACCAGCACCTACAAGCTTCCAGTTGGTGTAAAGCATAAAGAACAGTTGCAAACTAGTCCAGGTTCCTCAAACTCAAGAAATTCAGGGAGGAAATCTGAAGAAAGTAGAGGTGCACAGCCTAGAGATATCTCAAATCTATCTCAGGATGAAGTGGATGAAGAATACAGCGAAATTATTTCAGATGTTTACAACTCTAACCTTTCCTTAATTGAAAAAAGCTATGCCAGTGCCCCAAAAAGGAAAGGAGTTCTGTCTACTCGGGCAGCCTCTATGCTGGTAAATAGCCTATTTTTTTTCGTAACTATCATTTTATTAATCACCAAGTGTAACAAATTACAAAGCCATAGCTCACTATCACAGCAGCTATCAACAGTATCTATGCTCTATAACCTTACTCCAATTAACTAGAAAAGTAAACACTGTACTATACGTCTAGTTCTAATTGTAGCTCTCACGTTACGTACAAAAGCTATTTCTCTTGCTATTCAATCTGGCATCCTACACTTTCTCTAAAAGATCCTTTGGTTCCTCTCAATCCAAATGGCATGTATGACTTCAGTGCTAATCATCTTGAATAACTGAGCCTCTTTGGATTTCCCGTTGGACTTCCTGATTATTCAATCTTGGTAGTGATCCCAGTTGGTAGCAGTGAAGGTGTTTCTTTTCATCCATCTCATTACATCAGCCCACAGCTGCTTAGTAATTGACAGTGAACAAATAGATGCTCCCTGGTTTCCTCAAAAGCTTGACAGAGATTACATGTTGTGTCCACAGTCGGACCCCATTTGAGTAGTCTATCTGCTCTGAGTATCTGAGTAATCTCCCCTAAACCTGCATCCATAGTGTAAACCTAGCCTTTGGTCTCGCGTTGTTGTCAAACATCAGACATTCCACGTTGCTCTAGGACAGTCACCTAGCATCTGAAGATACACCTGTTTTGTTAAGCTGCCATTCTTGGAAATCCTCTGAACATAGTGCATGTATTGCTTCATTTCCACAATTTTCCTTAACAGCCAGCTTGCTTGAGCTGGAATTCGTAGGTCATTCCATTGTTGTCCTTTCATGTAGTAAGAATGGATCCACTTTATCCACATATTATCTGGCCTATGGGCCAGGTCCCAACAAGCTATGGTCAGTGCAGCCTTATTCCACAAAGCCAGATTGATCAGCCCCAAACCTCCTGCAGACTTAAGAAAACAGCTCTTTTCCCAGCCTCCCGGGATACCAAAGCAATCGTAGTGATGATATTAGTGCCATACCAAAGATTACTCCTAAATAAGATTCAATAGCCTAATTTTAGACTTTTAGTGCTGTACATAATCAAATTTAACTTTATCATAAAAAAACTTGCCAATTTAGATATGGTTATAAGTTGCTTAGAAATAGTTCAGTAGATAATTACACAAACTTCTTTCTACATTATAGTTTATAATCAATTGTCTCAAGTTTCTTTAAATTTGATAATTTTGATGGAGTGTTAGATTAGTTGGTGGAATTGTGCATTTTCCCCCCACTTATCTAACTGATCTATATGCAACAGATACCTTATGAATTAGAAATGATGGATACTGTTTCTAATTATGAAGAAAATTAGAGGTGTTATATCAACTTCTGCTGTTGATTATTTACAAATGCAAATTTATGTTCTGGTAAATGGGCCTCAATACAAGTAGGAAACCAAGAAAAGGAAATGTAAATGTTAATGACTTACTGGATCTTATTCATTTTTCTTTACTCAATCATAAGGGTAGGTTGTCTATGTCACACCCCTTGGGGTGCGGCCTTCCCCGGACCCTGCTAACGCAAGATGCTTTGTGTACCGGGCTGTCCTTTTTACGCAATCATAAATCACTTGTGGGTCCGTGATTTCACTGAGCAATTATGAATTTGTGTTTTGGTGCTTGTCCATAGATGAAGCTGTAGGACACCAGATCCATTTTCTTCTCCCTCCACCTCAAATTTATCCATGTATAGAGGAAGCTAGACATCTTAGTGTGTTGGTTGGTTATATGACAAGGTAGAATTACGTCGGAGAGTTTTGATGCAAAGTTAAATATATTTTTTATCATCATACTCAGGAAGCTGAACGGGATTCAAAAAAGAAGTGGATTCCTGTAGTTGAAATGAAATACAGGGGAGGTATATACAGAGGTCGCATTGAAGGAGGCCTTCCAGAAGGAAAGGTACTTTGATCTATCTATTACAGTCTCAGAAGACCTGTTTTCTGGGTTACTTTTTTTTTTCGACGTACAGTGCAAAACAGTTTTTTTCTTTTACCAAAGTATTATGAAACATCTTTTTGAATAATTTCAACATAAAATTTTATGATTTCTAGTACTTTTAATATACTTTAGCAGTACGTAAACTTTATTTAAAAAAAATCGTTATCTGAATTTACACTGTAGATTAGATGCATTGACCTTCATGCTCTGAACCCTGCCGCTCAACTTTGGGATGATGAGTATATTTTTTTTCTCGTGTTTGTCCGGATGAAGTGAATTTTGAATTCTATAGGGCTGCCTGTCTCTTGAAGATGAAAGCAAATACGATGGTATGTGGCGCTACGGGAAGAAGTCAGGGTTGGGTACATTTTACTTCAATAACGGTGATACTTATCGGGGTTCATGGAGAGATGATCTCATGCATGGAAAGGTACTAATAATCCTTAAGTGCTTTTCAGAGTTTGATAGTTCTCTATTAATTTACTATACAAAAACTAGTGTGGGTGCACTTCTGCTGCACGTTATCAGCTTCTCATTCTATATTTCCTGATGTTTCAGAAAGTTATAGTATTTCAACACATCATGGATTCCCTCAGTTAATGAAAAAATTCTGTTAACTTTATTAAAAAAAAAACACCATGGATAGTGCGACACCTTTTCAAAATAGACCAACCAGCATGCAAAAGAGGCTTCCTTGGCACACACGTGGACTATAGTAGAAAAAGAACCCGAGAGCTTTTTGAGAATGTGGAAACTCGTTTGTGCATTAGAAGAGCGTGTTGGTTTTTGGTCAAACTTTTTACCTACTATATAGTGCGACACCTTTTCGAAATAGACCAACCAGCATGCAAAAGAGGCTTCCTTGGCACACACGTGGACTATAGTAGAAAAAGAACCCGAGAGCTTTTTGAGAATGTGGAAACTCGTTTGTGCATTAGAAGAGCATGTTGGTTTTTGGTCAAACTTTTTACCTACTATATTTACGTTTGGAAGACTGGGTGTCTCTTTTAAGGATCATGTTTGAGATTATCCACTTTCTGCATACTGGTTTTGTATATCATACTCCCATTTACATCAATAAATTCTTACTTCATCAAAAACAAACCAGACTCTATCCAAATTATTCCCATTATTTGCTTTTCAATCATCAATTGAGTTGAACTTGATAACAATTGTTTTCAAGAATTCTGAAGTATTTTGGAGAAATACTTTGTATTTGTGGTATCTTTCGTGTAACTTCTGGATCTGTGCCAATTCATCCGTGTTTGGTTTCATAATGAGAATTGGTGAAGTTGATTCTTTGAGAATGGTAGCAGGTATTATAAACTTCAATAGAAAGGCAGTGATGGGTGCCATATTTACAAACACAAGACAGCTCTATTGCATCCTTGATTCTTCTTTCAAGGATTCTAAAACTTCCAAAAATGATACTGAATGATCTGTATAATTTTCATTACACCAAAAGTGAAAAAATAAAATACAATTCAACTCGGATCTTTTGGGTAGAATTATATCTATTCCGAAACATCTAGAGTTTCTTTCCTTCCAGATGGTCCACCATATGCATGTAGGAATTATTCTCCATCTAATTGTGGCTGATACATCTGCCCGAACTGTTTCAACATGCCAACAACTCACTAGTTGATCTTGGCATTATCCATTGAACGCCTATCAATTAAGGAAGATCTGACGCAGCTAGCTAGTGATGACATCTTCGTTTTTCATTCCATTCTCTTGGAACAACGAGCCTAAATGTATAAATTGTTTGCATCTTGGCACCGCAATCCTATCTAGTCTCTTTTACCTTAACATCGCTCTTCTCATGCTTACTAAGCTAGCAGTGCATGTATTCAGCCATACTCTACTTGTCCTAAAACCACTACTCTCAGAAATGATTCTCCATAGTTCAATTTTTTGGTCGACAACCTTGTTGATTTCGTCAATTAACTTAATATGGTCAGCAAATAGCATGCATCATGAGACCTCATCTTGTGTTGTGTTGAACAAGTAGGGGTTCAATGCCGATCCCTATTGTAGACAACTATTATGGGAAACTCCTTTGTATCTCCTACTACTGTTCTCATGCTAGTGATGTCTTTTTTGTGTTTCGGTCTATGATAGTTTATTTAGTAATGTTCAAATAAAAATTTGTAGATGCCGTGGATATCACTAGTCAAGCAGATTTTGCACACTTTCCTTTCTCTGGAAAAGTTTGGATCGTCCTAGCTGTCATTGTCTAAACAAATAACATTCTTTAACTGTATATAGGGATGGTTTTACTTTCATACTGGGGATCGATGGTTTGCGAACTTCTGGAAGGGAAAGGCTAATGGAGAAGGCCGTTTCTATTCCAAACTTGGTGATGTTTTCTTTGGTCACTTTAAAGATGGATTGCGCCATGGTCAATTTCTTTGTATCAACATTGATGGGACGAGGTATGTTTGTTTAGTTCTCAACTTTTCTAATTCAGGCATCGTTTTTACACCTTAAAATATAAAAGGTGAACTTGAATTTAAAGTTGGGTTAACGCTGAAATAATGCTCATTTCCTAATTGAAATAGGCAACATTGTGTGATTTACCGTCTTAAATCATACATCTTTTGAAGTTCCTAGGCTTGCATGACTCAAATTTCTGCAGTACGTCTGTCCGTCATAAAAACAGAGTTAAGGCTCCATAGTTCTTCCAATTATAAACCTAGGATATAAGGTGAAGAGAGGTTCATGCTAATACCAGCCGATTGCAGAAATTTGTCTCATCCTTCATTCCTTGAACTCCCGTCCATGCCAAATGTGTTACCTTATGTTTTTATTTTTCAGAATTTGATGTACGTTTCATTCTGCATATTTACGTTTACATGAACTAGTTCTCTGATATCTGCATATAAATTTCATTTAAAATTGGGAATAGTGCAATGCTTAGACACTCGATATTGATATACAATGGCTGTGGGTTTAGGAGGAGTTAGTGAAGGGACTAACACAGAGTCACAGACTATTCTCCTAATCGATAACCTATATGACAAATGTATCAAGCACCCTGTTAGGTTGCTAACTCGTTACATGTCTGAGGTGGATGAACCAACCCCTTGGCACCAGATGAACCAAGTTGATTGTACATCTGTATCGGGTTTCACCTTTTTTTTACCGGTAGTGCTAGCTGAATTTTGATCTATTTGACTCGTTGTGACCAAGAAGCTGGTACACTAATTTGACTTATCTTTCTCGATCTTCATGATTTCTGGGCTCTTCTATGATGCTTACACAAGTACTCTTTTTCTATTGTTAAGTACACTTCTTATGTTATTAATGTAATCCTCATGTTCTATAGGAGTATTGAGGAATGGGATGAAGGCATTCTTCAAAGCCGAAAGAATTTGGATTCTGACGCAGAAACCGGGTAGACTATCTGGCGTATCTGTGAAAATATGTGATCCTTCGTCCGTTCATGGTGTCCTTGAGAAACAAATGGCAGAAGAATATCAACCGAGGGCGGGCGGGTGCCTCTTAGAAGAGTTTTCTGCAACCAGCTTCAATGATCATAACAACTTAGCAGTAGCAGTAGCAGCAGCAGCAGCTCAAAATATTATATGACATTATCAGTAAAATACTATATGAACATCCTCTAAGCATTTGGTTCTTTATATGTGTAGTGGTGAAATCCAAATTGAAAATCTCCAATTCTAACAGATCTTGTATATAATGTAAATAGTAATTTAAGTATCTTTTTACATCAAGGGGCATTATCTCTTGTTGATTTTTATTTTTTTTGTTTTTATTTGCAGCACCTTGTATATTTTGGAGTTTCATGTTGTTAATTCTTATCGAAACAGAGTCGATAGCATATAATTCAAATAATTCGTGGACTAATAATACCATGAAAACTAAGATAATTTTAAATTCTTATTTCGTGACATATAAATTTCAATACAAAAAATAGTGAGTATCATTTGATGTATTGTCACTAAGGGATACACATATTTTGAATAATTTATGAACTAATACAAATGAAAAATAGAGATAATTTTGAATTTTGAATTCTTGTTTCATGACACAAACTCCAAAAAAGGGACGTCCGCCTTTTGTGTGCTAATACTCACAAAAATTTGAGACAATTCTAAATTTCAATTTTGTGATAGGATTTTAGGCACTTTTTTTAGAAAATCTTTACAAGATAATGATTGGTGCCACTTTTTAGCATTTAGGGGTCACTAAATAGTAATTAGGCAATTTTTATTTTTATTTTCGTTTTTCGCGTGTTAAGTACATGAACTTTTGGGTGATATGAATTTCAGACATTTTTTGCAAAAACTTAATAAAACCCTCCATAATGACTTGAGGGAATAACACCTAGTCTCACTATGATTCACACCATTTTTTTAGCATTTAGGGTCCACTCAACAGGAATTATGCGATTTTCTCAGTTTTTTCGTGTGTAGTACATGAATTTCAGGCACTTTTTTTGCAAAAATTTAAAGGACTCTCTGTAATGACCTAGGGAACAATACCTACAGCATTACCATGATTCACGTCACTTTTTTGGCATTTAAGGGTCACTAAACGGAAATTGAGCGAATTTCTCAGTTTTTCATATATGTTAGTACATGAATTTTTTTGTGATATAGATTTTGGGCACTTTTTTGCAAAAACTTTACATGACCAATCCATCCGTAATGACCTAGCGGAACAATACCTATAGCCTTTTTTTAATCATTTAGGTCTCATTCAATAGGAATTAGATGATTATTTCAATTTTTCGTGTATTAGTACATAAATTTTACGGTGATATGAATTCGTACACTTGCAAAAACTTTACACGACCTTCCGTAATGACTTGGGAAAACAATATTTATATCCTCACTATAATTCACGCCACTTGTTTAGCATTTGAGGGTCACCCAATAAGAATTATGTGATTTTCTCAGTTTTTCGTGTGTGTTAGTACATGAACTTTTTTATGATATGAATTTCAGACACTTTTTTTTACAAAAACTATACAAATCCTCCATAATGACTTGAGAAAACAATACATATAACCTCACCATAATTCACTTCACTTCGAGTTATATTTTTTTTTTATAAGAAAACAACATAAAGTTGCACATATATATATTAAGAAAAAAAATTAGCACTACCTGTTGGATAAAATTTTAAAGCAAACAAAAAAACAGAGAAATTTTAGAAAAATATCTAGTAATATTTTTTAAAAGAAAAAATTAAAATGAAAATCATTTTCCCATTCCAAGTTTAAAATTTGTCTCTTTTGTACATCTTGTTTTGTCAAACTTTATGGCAACAGAATGTCTTTAATATTAGGTGGATTTTGATGAAGAAAGAAAGGAGGAGGAGAAATACCCTTCGGGGTGGCCCCGTAGTTTGGACTTGGAACTTCCATGTTGGAGGTCTCAAGTTCGAAATCCCTTTCCAACGAAAGCAAAGGGTTTGTCTTCTGGATTGAGATCGTCACACCAGGCTTGCCTAGTGCGGGTTACCTCTCCTATGTGGTTTGCGAGCTATTGCATAGGAGTGGGGTTTTTACCCTGTGTGCACCCAAAAGGTAGCGATTGCGGGTTTCCCTTGTCATAAAAAAAAAGGAGGAGAAATTAACTTGAATAGATAAGGTTGTAATTTTTCAATGAAGTCAATTGACACCCCTTGAATAAGGTTAACATCGTCACTCTTGTGATACGATATACCTCTAAATTTTATATTAGAATGATATACTAATACGATCATCAAGGTTTTTCAACAAACAAAATATGGATCAGAGTAGCAACAAATCTTTTTTTTTTTTTTGTTTCCACCCAATGTTTGGAATCCACATTAGAGCTACGATTAAATCTGAATCGCGCTTTGCAAGACTCATTAGGGAGTGGTGTTCTCAACAAGATTTTCTCCATACCAAGAGCTCAAACTTGAGACCTTTGTCAAGACTGAAACAGTCTCACCACTGTACCACAACCGATATTGATCTACGGAATTATCGTTAATCTATCAATTTGTGTTAAATAGTTCATAACTAATATAATTTTTTTTAAATTCTATCAAAAAATTGTCATTAGATAATATGTCGCTAATTCATTTTTTTCTTTTGTGTGAAGTGTGTTACAATAGTATCAATATTTGTGTTAACTATATATAGCTAGTCATATTATAAGTTATGTTGTAGGATTTGCATTAATTTTTATCTGCTTTAAATTTCATAGAAAATGAATTCAACCACTAAATTTATAACTATCTAATTTGATGAAAGAAGAAATTAATTGAATTCAACCCACCATCTCATTAATTGAATATTTGCATTCAAAAGCATTAACTAATATAGCTCCAGAATTAGGGTTCTTAATTAATATGGAGAAATGACTACTCAAAGAGTTGCATTCAAGAGAACCTATTTAAGATCAGGAGCGGATCTACAGTGTAATTTATGAATTTACGTGAACTTAAAAAAAATTATTTTACTTAAATTTTGTATGTATATTAAAAATAACAATTAAATATCGTCTAAGGTTAATATCATGTTTGATCGTTTAGTTGTTGATAATTAGGATTTTAATTATTGTAATAACTAGTAAAATTATTCGCGCTTCGCGCGGGAATTTAATATCACGGAATTTATAAAATAATACTTAAAAATCTATCAGTCATTAAAACTAAAACACTATATTATCTTACATACAAGATTACGTAGTAACAAACATTAATAATGTAAAGGAAAATGACAATTATTACATCTTATCATTTATCTTTAATAACATAAGCATAAATTAATGACTGTAAAAATACATATCAGGATCTGTAACATAAGCAATGGTGTCAGTGAGTCACTCAACATGAGCAAAGTAAACAAATATTGAATTATGAAGAAGAAGAAGAAGAAGAAGAGGTTCAGAATTTTTGTTGTTTTAAAATGAGAAGAAATTCCTCTATTTATAGACAAAACAACAAAGGGTAATGTTAACAAATGTTTATTGTGCCTTATCGGAAAGGCTACAACTATTTGGAAAAGTTGCAATCCTTCGAAAAGGTCACAACCTTTAATAAAAGTCACAACTTTTCATAAAAGCGCAAGTCTTCATTAAAGTCGCAACTTTTCATAAA
>NW_006239026.1:1133546-1136596 GCF_000226075.1 Solanum tuberosum | reverse complement strand
AGCCACTCAACAGGAGCAAAGTACACGAATATTTAATTGTGAAGAAGAAGAGTAGGAGGGGAGGAGGAGAAGAAAAAGAAGAATTTTTGTTGTTTTAAAATGAGAGGAAATCCCTCTATTTATAGAGAACAAAGGGTAGTGTGACCAAATGTTAATTGTGCTTTATCGGAAAGGTTACAACTATTTGGAAAAGTTGCAATCCTTCGAAAAGGTCACAACCTTTAATAAAAGTCACAACTTTTCATAAAAGCCGCAACTCTTCATTAAAGTCACAACTTTTCATAAAAATCGCAACTCTTCATTAAAGTCGCAACTTTTCATAAAAGTCGCAACTTTTCATAAAAGGGAAGGCTAGTTTTGGAAATAAATAAATTAAAAGGGAATTCTGATTTGTGATGGCGCCACGTAGGCGGGTTTAAGGTTCTCTTATATATAAATATATATATATATATATATATGATTGATTAAACATTTTTGTCTTCAATTAATTGAAATGTTTACTTCTGATCCCATTTAAAATTAGGGGAGAATCTACAATGGGTTCACTTGAATATAGAAGTTTTTCTCAAAAAAATTTATTAAATTTTCTATAAATATTTGACTCAATGCTAAAAAATGGAAATTTCTAACGAACACTTCGTATTGAAATTTAGCTTGTTGATAATATTTTCGCTCGATTCTGTTGGAAATTCTCGTTTTTAATAGTGACTGTGAACTCAATTATTACTGAATGAATTCAAGAACATATTCGAAGAAATTCTAACCCCCGATCGAAACGGTTTGTGAATTCTTATTTTGGTCAACCGGTCATGGTAGCTTTTACTCGTGGGGGTGCTCTCAGCCTAGTGAATATCGCTTATATATATTCTAGTGTTTATTAATGGTGGTATACAATGAGTTTATGCACTAATGAAGATCTTTATATTGACGTTCTTTTTCTATTATTTCTTTCTGTCATATCCTTAATAGCAGGTTGGTTACACCTACAACCGAAATGAAAATCGAGTGTTTCCTGGTTCAAAAAAGTTGAATCTCGTCTGAATCATCATCTGTCAGGTATTGTTGGCATAAGTTCCTTGATTTGGACAAAGCATTTAGTCCATATTATTAATGTTGATTATTATAATAATTCATGAACTTTAGATCCTGAATTTAATTGTACTTAAAAGAGTTTTTGGCTAAAATCATCTATGAAGTATGACTTAAACCTAAAGTACATCTCTGTGTTATATAAGTGAACAAAAAACGTCCTTGCATTATCCAAAAAGTTGCAAGATTCATCATTTTGTCTATTTCTTTAAGAAACTCACTCCACCAACAAAAAAAATGTGTCAAGTCAAATGAATATATGTACACATGGTTAAGCTAGTCAAGTTGGGTAATTTTCTAATTCTTAGAAATTGAAGGTTTAAATCATATTCAGACAAAATATATTCAAATTCTAAATATTCTTTGTAAAAAGTATGGCCAAATACAACTCCAACTTCAAAAATTTCAAATAAAGTAATTATTTTTTTATATTCATAACTAAACGTCTACGTAATTTAACTATATTCCAATATTTATGTACAATGTATAGAATGTGAATTGTACTGTATATAACATGCATACGTACTAAATATTTTATTAAAGGAAAACTCTAAATAGTTGGACATAATATTTTTAAAATGATTTTTTTTGCATAATCTTTCTAACCATCGGAACATACTGTATAAATATTTCAAGACTTATGTATTGCTGCAAGTCAATTTACTTGATGAAGCAAAATGATATAAACTAACAACACAAAATTTCAATTCTGAGAATGAAAAATTCATTTTGTATCCATATCCTTATTCTTTTTAGGTAACTTTGATCTTCTCCTCGTGACTAAGGCATGACCAAATTAAAAAATATATATTTTTATTGGTTCAATCAGTTTCTTAACAAAAATAGACTGAATGATGATTTTTGCTATTTTTTGGATAGTATACGAATGTTTTTTGCTCACTTAAATAATATAAAGATGTAAATTAGATTTGAGTCACAGTTGAGCGATAATTTTAGCCAAAAACTCTACTTAATACATATCACACCTCTTTGTGCCAACCAATATTTACCCCAACAAGAATTCAATGAATTAATTGAATATTAAAGAGCAGTACTCCCCAAAGTTTATTTATGTTTATACATTAAAATTAAAAATATAGTTAAAATTGTACTGGGAATATATTCTAATTAAATGTGAAAATTTAAGGCAAGAGCCCATCTGTAATTAAGTCTTGGATGCATTTTCCTATGAGGTCCTTCAATGCCTTACAATTACAGTAATAAATAAAAAAACTTACAAACTGTACTAATAGTTTTTATTTTAATTTTATTTATTTATTCATTAATTGTTTAATTAATACTCTACTTTAATTTACTTCTAAGATCAGGCAGAGAGCAAATTGGATTCACTACATCACGTGCCATGACATACTATCATTGTTGGTCCTCGGTAAGGGTGTTCATGGTTCGATTTGAATCGGTTATTGATTAAATAAGCGGATGATTCATGTTCACATTGTAATTATTTCAATTAGTACAAGTCACTTTATACAGATTAAAGTGTTGAAGATGACAAAATTGATTTTCTTACCTATATCGAAACTCCAGACGCTTCATACGCTTATGTTGAAAGTTTAACTTGGTAAAATCGAAAGTTTGACTTAAACAAGTGAAATCTCAAATGAACATGTGAAAAGTGTGCTCGCATAAATAATATTGTATGTTAAACTTTAAATAAATTTATAATTTCAAATGCAAATTTTTGTAACTTCAATAACATTGGTCTGAAGTTATTTCTTAAGTAATTAAATTTGTAAAATAATTATGAACTTAGATTAAAATAAAGGGATAAGGGTCTGAAAAATACCCCAACTTTGGTCGGATTTGCTATTGCGATACTAAACTTTCATGAGGACCTATTACCTCCCTAGACTATTTAATACCGTATTTTAAACATATATATTTGCCCACGTGGACATAAAAAATAATGCAAAATTATAAATAGTAATGTGTCCACGTGG
>NW_006239026.1:1129847-1133304 GCF_000226075.1 Solanum tuberosum | reverse complement strand
TGTTGCGATACTAAACTTTCATGAGGACCTATTACCTCCCTAGACTATTTAATACCGTATTTTAAACATATATATTTGCCCACGTGGACATAAAAAATAATGCAAAATTATAAATAGTATTGTGTCCACGTGGGCACATATATACCTTTAAAATACACTATTAAATAGTTTAGGGGGTAAAAAATACGGTATTAAATAGCCTAGGGAGGTAATAGGTCCTTATGAAAGTTTAGTATCGCAACAGCAAATCCGACCAAAGTTGGGATATTTTTCAGACCCTTATCCCTAAAATAAATTAGAAAATATTTTTAAATAAAATAAAATGAGAAAAACAATATTTCTAGTAGAAGTAAAAAAACTAAATTTCACAAGTAACACTCCAAATATTTTTCTTCATACCGAATACACCTCAAAACTTGGTAGTGTTATTTTATCAACTTAGAAAATTAGATGAATTCGTTACAAAAATTATAATTCTAAAATAACTTTATCCGCAAAACAAACTATATATATTTTTATTAGGGAGAAGGCACAAGTACTCCCTAGACTATGACCGAAATCTCAGAGACACACATTAACTAAACTAAGGTTCTATTACCCCTGAACTCATTTTATATATAATATTGTACAACTTTTGGCTTATGTGGCACACCCCGTGACTCCACGCAATTGAGGCACATGGGAGATATTTGAATGCCACGTAAGCCAAAAAGGTATACAAAATTTAAAAAAAATGAGTTCAGGCGGTAATAGTACCTTAGCTTAATTAAAGTGCGTCTCTGTGATTTGGGTCATAGTCTACAGAGGTACTTCTACCTTTTCTCTTTTTATTATTTGTCAACATTAATTGTTCATTGTCAAAGCAACACACTCATTTCGTAGAAATCAAGAATTGAATTATACAACTTTTCATCTATATATATGTATAGAGACCAAATTGAATAATAAAATTAACTTTGACCCGCAGTTTCCTATTTTAGTTAAAAATAGTTTTTTATCTAGTTAGATTAAGATATATATATATATATATATATAATATATATATATATATATATATATATAATTATTGGACTAATTTTGCTTTTCAATTCCCCTCCTTTTCACGTTTTCTTTCTAGAGGACTAAAGAAAAATATATAAAATATCAATACATTAACGGACAAGGATCGTGATGGAGTGGTAAGTACTAGAGGTCTTGGGTTCAAGTCTTCCTAAGTATGAAGTTGTCTTTGTTAGGGATCGTTTTACCTTCAATGTAGGACTTTCCAGCGTGAATTCAAATTTTAGTCGGACTCCAATATGGGAAAAATAAAAATAAATCAAACCCTTTCTTTTAGGTAGAGTACTAGTACTCCATATTTTTTTCTTGTAAAATCTATTAATAGTAAAAATCATTAGAAGTCTATAATTAATTATGGTTACAAACATTGCATCTCTAACAACAACATTTGACATATGAACATGGATCATAATCATTTTTATTGACTAATATGAAAATATATTTAAATCTTGGTTGTGAATAATTGTATTTCCAACGTGATATTACTTAAAGAGGATGCATAATTTACTAGTCAAAGAAAATTTGTCCAATTATTTTGAGAGACTGTAATTATTGTTTTTTTTAACATTATTGTTATTGTTGACTTTGACTAGAAAAGGAAAAATGAATTATTACTATAGTTTTTGGAAAATATTTTTTGAGAAAGTCAATATTATTTAGTTGTTCTCGTGTGTTGTATGCATTGTGTTTAAGTTCACAATGAAAAATAATAAAATATATAGGCCTTTTTCGAACCTTATATGAACGCGAGGTACTTTATGTATTAGACTATCCCTTTACTTATATATTCTTTATCATATATAGGCCTTTTCCTCTCTAATACAATATATTTATATATAAAAAATATATATATACTTGAAAGGTGATAATTAATGTACATAGGTTTAAGTTATGATTCTTGAAATTCATAATTTGAAACAACTAATAATTAGAAATAATTTGTAAAATTTCAAGTTAAGTCATAGATATTTTCAATGTCCAACTTGTTTATTGAGTAGTAGAAAATCCTGATTGATTCCGTCTTGGGAAGAATGCATGTCAACTAATTAATCGATCTTTTGACTTCACAAATAAAAATTGAATAATTTTATCTTTGAGTTTTTTTATGATAAAAATGTCGATGAAATAAAAATCATCTTACAAAACCTGATTCAACACATTATCCACAATACATCAACAATACAAATTATATATTTAACTCAATTAATAATACTCCATAAATCATTTGGACCATTTGTTAATCGTCAAAATATCACATGAATAATAGTTATATATGTTTAAGTTGATTAAAGGTTCAACGTCCTTATCCCCACCTTTTAGTCTTCTTAGTCCTTGATAAATAAATTAAAATAGAAAGAAATAAAAAAATTGAGATATCTACTTTTTCACAGATCAGCAATCGTCTACTTTTAGTCGATGAATAATTTTAGATTTTTAAAATTGTTTGATGAGATTTTATGCAACTTCACTACTAAGGCAACATTGATTAATTTCTTTTCAAGAACTATAAAGTATGCAACATATATATATTTGTTGTTTGACTATCAATTGCGTATGCTTTAATATATATATACACATTTCCCATGGAGAGTTTAATTACACAATTTAGCTCCCAACTTCCTCTAAACTTTAATACAAACTTGTATACATGCATTCATCTATATTTATTGATAAAAATCCATAAATTATGAAGACATACATGACCTTGATGAGGTGAGGAATAACAAACAAAAATGGATAAGAAAACCGACTATATAATATACGTAGTTTCACATGTGGGATATAAAGAAGGTAGAGTGTATGCAGTCGTATTCATATATCATAGAGATAGAAAAATTATTCTCGAAAATCCATAGACATATGTATATCATCAATTAAATTTCTAGATGATTTTAACATAAGGTGATATAAATTTTTAGGTGGGAAAAAAAAACTTAATGCTTTTGTCATCACCATTAATTTCATTTAGAATCTTGAGCTTTTGAATATTTAGTCGTCCTTGACTATATGTGCATGAATGACACACACACACACACCCCCCCTAAAAAATCCCAACTATCTCTTTTTTTCCAATTTATTTTATTACAGGGTAAAAACGAATTAATTCATATTTTAGATGAGCAAGTTGAACACGAGTCGATTGACGGACGAATCAATTAAATATGAATGAAATTAATCATAAATAAAACTAGAATATAAATACACATTAGTGTTCATGACATTCTAACTAGAAAATTATTAAAGGAAGTGGCATATATCACTTAGTCATGATACCTAATAAAAATCTATTTACTTAAAACACATATCTTACATTAATTAATTTGGTATAAACTATATATTTTTCTTTTCTTTTCTGTTTTTTTTTTTGGGGGGGGGGGGAGGGGGGGTAGGGTAGCAG
>NW_006239026.1:1127978-1129803 GCF_000226075.1 Solanum tuberosum | reverse complement strand
TTTTGTTGGGGGGGGGGGGGTAGAGGGGGTAGGGTAGCAAGTAGGCATTTGAATTATTTTTTTCTTAATTTTCATTAAAATTGACAGCTAATTAGTATTAATTCATAATCAAAATATGTGAACTCTTAACATTATATAAGCTCAACAAATATATTAAGCTTGCAATAAATACTATTCAATACTAAACTTGAAAATTAAGTTGGGGCGATATATACGTTAAAATTAAATAATGATAATAAGTAGGTGACATAAAAGTATTTTCATAAATTTAAAACCATTACTTATTATATATATATTTTAAAAAAAGTCTCTTTTTCTTCTTTCCCTTTCAAATTTTTCTTTGAAAATTCAGGGAAAAAATAATTGTGTCTTTTTTTTCTTTGTAATGTTATGTTTATACAATTAATATTTACTAAAAATATCCACAAACAAAAAAAATAAAATAAAAAATTGTTGGTTGCTTCTAATTTCTCGTTCCAAAGGGTCCACATTTACATTTTGTTTTTATGTCCAAAAATCGTGTAAATATAGCCATTTAAGAATTATTTTTTCGGATAATGTTAGACTCGATTCTAATGTATGTTCATAAATTTCTCAACTTTGAAAACAAAGATCATATTGTCGTCTAACGTTTACAATAACTTATAAAATTTTATAATTTTTTTATAATAAAAATCATTTAATAAATTGGTAACTTAGAAAGGAACAACCGGTGAAAATTGCACATTGAAAATAGGTGGCGTGATGCAAAAAATTGCACGATTTGCTTTTAAATAGATTGATCTCTAATTTTTATTTTTTTATCGATTGAACTAGTAAATTATGTCCAATATAACTTATAAACTATTATAATATAAAAATATAAACTTATGAACCATAAGTTTATTTATTTATTACTAAGAACATAAATTAAAGATTAGTGCAAAATTGGGTCAAAAGTGCAAATGAGGCATAATGCTCTCATTCATTTCCTTAACTAAATATACAGAAGCCCATCATAAGTAATTCATGAATTTATTATAGATATTGAAATTAATAAGTATGTGGTTGGATTTGTTAGAAAATTTAGTTTTGAGCTTTAAAGGCCACAATGTCTTTTTCTACACTTTGTTACGTATAGTTTCATAACATATCATATTGTATTGTACAATATTATTTTAATGAATACAATGTTTGAATAGATTGTATTTTTCTCCGTCATTACATAATGTCACACATTCATAATTTGAATAATAAACCTACAAGAAAAGTAGGGTACGTGGTAGAGCTACTATGAAAATGTAGAATAAAAAATAACATATGATTATTAAATAATAAATAAAGACAAAATGAGAAGAAAAACTATTAAAGTAACAATGCAATCACACCAAATAGGTCGTTACATAAAATGAGTCTTTTCATCATTACCTATCATTATAATTTATGTAATAATCAAAACAAACATTGTATTTAAACTAACAATATAATACAATACAATACATTACATTACAGCGGGTAACAACCATCCAAACATGGTATTAGTGAAAATTACAGATATATATAGTTCGATCAACTAATTTATTAATCTGATCGAAATAGATATTGTGTATAAGTATGTATATAATATGTATATTTAGTAAAAGTCCACACAATCTATACTATTTTGTAAACTAGCTGGTCGAAGTGATTAGGATCGTAATTATCCCTTTTGGTTATATATATTTGTACAGTACAATGTACATATTATATATACATGTATTTATGATGTATGTATATATTTCACCACACCGACTCTCTTAAGCAATGAATGAAAGACCTCTCCCCACCCCCCAACCAACCCCCCACC
>NW_006239026.1:1118486-1118686 GCF_000226075.1 Solanum tuberosum | reverse complement strand
CAACCCCCTTTACACTGCATTCACTAATTAGTTGTAATTGCAATATTTACTCCAATTTTCCTTTTTCTGCAAACTTTCTTGGGATTTTTCCAACAATTAATACATTTTCTACCTCTCTATTTACAACTATCTATTGTACTGTTCCTCCTTCAATTCAATTAAATTCCTATTTAAGACTCGTCTCCCCCCCCCCCCCCCCC
>NW_006239026.1:1065912-1118308 GCF_000226075.1 Solanum tuberosum | reverse complement strand
CTTTTTTTTTCTCCCCCCCCCCCCCCAATTGTAATTTAATTAACTTTTAATGTAATCCCATTTCTACCCTCTAAAGTTCCCTTTATATATAATGAGGTTTTTCAAGTGCAAAAGTTCATAATCATCATCAACAACTTCTCCTTGAAATCATTTCTTTTACATCATCTTAGTTGTGGAGCAACAAGAACATCTTTAAGGTATAGTACTTATTAACAAATCTTGTCAAGAATAATCACTTAAGAACAGTAGCGGAGTCTGAAATTTCACTGATACATAAGAGTAATTGACGAAAAGGGTGTTCAGCTGACCATCCTTTATAGTTATAGCTTTGTCCAAGGATTATTTGTGTTTGACATGAGAAAGGGGTGTAGAAAATTCATTTTTTTCTCATGTTGAAACGAAAGATTAATGATTCTTGATATATACTATTTTTGTTAAACATTTTCTTATGTTTTTTTTTTTTTTTTTGGTTATTTGATTTCAGGATTAATCAAATAACAAAAAAACATGAGTAGGAGGAATGGAAATGGTCCTAAACTTGACTTGAAGTTGAATTTATCACCACCAAGGGTTGTTAACCATCACAACCAACACCAGCACCAGCACCAACACCAGTACCAATACGAGCACCACATTGATCAACAAGAGTTGTTATCGCCTAATAGATCATTGACAACATCACCAACAAGCTCATGTGTGTCCTCAGAGGATTCGCCATCTCATCAACGCCACGGTCCCAATAGCCCAGAAACAACAACATCCATGGTGCTAGTGGGATGTCCAAGGTGTTTGATGTATGTCATGTTAGCTGAGGTTGATCCAAGATGCCCTAAATGCAAGAGCACTTGTTTGCTTGATGTCATTCATGAATCCAACAATTGTACTACTAGGAGAAGGATCACTTGAAGTTTTTCTCAATCATTTCAAGAAAATCCTCCACCCCACCCCTGTTTTCCCCTGTTTGTTTTAGTTTCCTATAAATAGCACTAGTACTTGAGCTCCATTTTGACTTGAAATGTTAGCCATATGATGAAATTAGAAATGGGGTTTTGGAGGTTAATTAGTACTATTTTGTTTGTTAATCCGTCTCATGTGGCACTGTTTGACTTGGCTCGGTGTTTAAAGTAAAAATGAATTCGAAATTTCTGGTCTAAAACAATCCTTACATATTTGTATGGTTGAAAATCATTTCATTGAGGATAAAAATGGAATTTCAAAGTTATATTGCTTTTAATTATAGTACTGTTTGACTTGGCATGGTGTTTAAGAGGAAAAAATGACGACTTTTGAAACTTCTGATCTAAAACAATCCTCAATCCTCAGATATTTGAATGGTTGGAAATCATTTCATTTCATTAAGGGTAAAAGTGGAATTATAAAATTGCTTTTGATTATAGTAAGATGATGTTCTTTCTGGGATGGACTAAAAAAGAAAGAGTGCTCCGTAAGTTTCTGTTATGTTTGTTGATCCCTTCTGTAGGAAAAGTAGTAGTAGTTGTGGTCTTAGATATTTGTATGGTAAAAATTATTTTATTTAGCGTAAAAGTGGAATTTTAAAGTTAAATTGCTATATTATAGTAAAATGACATTTTAAAAAAAAAAGTGGACTAAAAAGAAATGAGTGTTACATTATGTTTCTGTTATGTTTGTTGATCCATTTTGTAGGAAAAGTAGTAGTAGTAGTTGTGGGGTTAGTGAGTTTCAAGGAATGTTACATCTTTTGCAGAAGAAGAAGACTTTGTAAATGGGCCAACTAAAAGTGTCCACATTTTTCTTATGAAAAAAAGAAAAGAAAAATATATTAGGTAAAAGATCTCATTCATTTACAATGACTTTTTGGTTATTGTCCAATCAGAGCATGACACATAGGCATTGTCAGTTGATCTTAATTTGTCGATTATTAATCTCTTGAAAGGGAAAATGGTAGTTTAACAAGCAATTTGGAAACTTCTAGATTATTTTTTTTGTTTAGCATAGAAAAAAATAGAGGTTTTGCAACTTATCTTTGGCAAAGTAGAGTATATAGCAATTATGCAAAAGGACATTCTTGTAAACTTTGACCCTCTAATAATAATGTGATCGCACTCGCGTCGGAAGGATTAGATTTATCGTAATAGTTTTAAAAAGTTCGAGCAATATGGACAAAACTATAAATTTGTTTGAATCGAATGACTAATATTTTAGGAATATTAATAACTATACCCCTAATGGCTTTTGTTTTCCTCTTGAGCATATTGATATTTCATTTTACAGATGCATCGGTTTGAGAATTGACTCACCGGATTGACCACTAAGACAGAGAGTTCCTCACGTATTTCATTCATCAAATTTCTTATGTGGGCAAAGGTTCGAGTTACCTAAAGCGATAATAGCAATGTCATAGTAATATTATGTACGCCACCATAAATTGTGTTGGGATGGAGAAGAGTATTTCATTCAGAATTGAGCTATGAAACAAGACGAAAAATCTTGAGATCAGAAACAGATATCAAACACCGAATTGAAGAAGAAAAAAAGGAAACATAGTGTATATTAAGATAACATATTAAAGGGTTCAATTCAAAGTAGTTCAATGTCTATATTGTAATAAATCCAAATAATCAATGTGATGATACATATGCGGTGTATATGTATGATGTTTTAATTATTTAGGTAAAGACCTAGAATAATACATAAATGTGTCTATTAACTTGTTATTAATTGTTATTTATGTCTGTCAATTTTGGATATGCACAAATAGATACTTAAACTTGTATAAAATTGAACAAATAGACACACTCATCCTTACATGATAATAATACAAATCCGATCGAGTGAATTGTCATATTGAACGTGTGTCTATTTGTTAACTTTATACAAGTTTAAGTGTTTACTTGTGCACTATCAAAATTGAAAGACATGAATATCAGTTAAAAGTCAAATTAAAGAACACGTTTATTTATCAAAGACGTTTATATTGATGCATTAGAAGAAGAAAAAAGGGTAATATTGGTAAATTGAAATATATTGAGGTTGGGTAGTTAGAGCATTAAAAAACAAGAGGATAGCAATTATATTTCATATATATTTGATTGAGAGAACAATTAATAAAATCAAATAAATGCAAATAGTAATTGAGACAGTTGAGAATAATGAGGCCTTTACGTCATATGATAAATACAAATTAAATGTTTGTGTTCATCTTCTACTAGACTACTACCATATTCAATTAAACCTTCTTTTAATTTTTTTGTTGGAAAATAGTAATATATAATTATCATTTATATCGGAAACAACCTCTTCATCTGGTACACTTTATTTTTTTTCAATTTCATTTATGGGATCAATTTGGTATGTTATTATTGGTAAGTTCTGATTTTGATTTCTGCGATATGTGACTCATCATATATAATTTTAATTAATAAGATAAGTGTTTTTGTTCCTTAATGTAAAAATATATTATATTTAAATTATTTTAAAATTATATTACCGTCAAATATAGTGTAATAGCACAAACGTGACATAATATATGGATAATAAAGTGATACCGACAATTAATAGTCATAGTAAATTTGTGGATATTCATAAGCAAAGACGTCAAATGAACACAATTTAATTAATTGTAGGTAAAATGTATTTGTCAGATACTCTCCTAGTCTCATTGACTCAACTTATGTGGTATTTTTTTCTTTTTTTAGTCAGTTTCAAAAAAAAAAATTACATTTTTATATTTAGTATTCTCTATATAGTTGTCTACTTTCCCATTTACATACCCTTTAATAAATTATAAATAAATAAGAAGGATAATTTTATTAATTTATCCCTTAAAAATCTTTTTTTAGTACTTTACAAACTTGCTTACAAGTTACAAAAAGAATTAATTTTAAGGATAAAATTTTAAAACAAATATTTTTCTCTTGATTTTGTATATTGACAAGTAATTTAAAATAACTATTTTAGTAATGTGTATAACTAATATGGGACTAACATCAGAACACGATAAAATATTTATATACTACGTATCAAATTAAATATCATTACATAAATTAGAACAGAAGAAATATCACAAAAACTAAAATCAAAATTATCAATAATTGAAGGACCAAACAATACTATTAGCCCTTTCATTTTTATTTTTATTTTTTGTGATTTCCTTTTTAGTTTATTTTAAAACATTTTTCTCACTAAATGACCTATTTTATTGCCTTTCCCAAATAGGACATTTCTCCTTCCTTCCATGTTCCCTTATTCAATTCTGAATTTAACTCTCTTCACCTTTTCCCCACCCCTTCTTTAACTCATACACATGCAAAGCCCCATTTATTTCCCCTTCCCTTAAATTGCAATCCTCTCTTCTAGCTATATTTAAACTATCCCTAATTTTTAAAAATATCTTAATTTCAATGGCTCCCACCTAGACCTAGCATAAAATTATACATTCTACAACATTTAGGTGGAGGAATTAGTTAATGTTATGTTGTTGTTGCAATACTATCAGAATTAATGATCTCATAATTCAATAGGAATCCTGGCTGGCAATGCTCAGGTGGAGGAATTAGTCTCACTTGACTTGCCACATCACCAAAAATTTAAGTCGTTAACTCTTGAGGATATTTTGTGGTCTCTTAGGATAACGACGGAGAAATTTTTTATCTCATGTAACGGAGGATATAAGTGATATATTTCGCATAATTCAAAAACAATTTTGACCATTTTCTGTTTATTTTTTAATATTCGGACTTATGCCTAGTGAAACTTAAGTTCTTTAGAAATTTAATTTACCTGAGCATAACTTGTGAGATATTATGATATGAATATATAAATTTATGTTTCGCGAATAGTTTTTTTGCTATTAAAGGCATAAATTAGAGATAGTATAAAATATATAGAGGGAGGAAGGGATTAAAAACATGAGAAACCAACCTTGTCAACTTCTCTTATTTATATTTAAATCTTGATAGACAGAATTATTCAATACATGTGTTAATAGATGATAGGTGATTAGAGAAGAAATCAAAATGGGGGTAAATTTAGCATCGCCTTTATTAAAGAAAATAAACAACTAGTACGTATAGGTAACTTAATATTACAATCAAATGCAATATAATATCATGTGCATATTGTCGATTATCATTAAAGATTGTGATAAAGTGACAAATATTTTTATATTTTTAATTAAAAATTTCGTATTGAAGTCATGAATATAAAATCGCCTTTTATAAAGAGTATTTTAATTCCAAAATAAAATAATAATATTATAATTCAAATTAATCGGACCTTAAAAGGATCAAAACAAATATTGAACATCAAGTGAGAAATTAAAAAGATATTTGTAGACAAAAAAGGTGATGAATGGGCCCTAATGTTTATCAAGGGGGAAATGCTATCATAAATTTGCACATTTTGTTCTCTTTTAAATAGATTGATCTTCAATTTTTATCCTTTAACAATCGAACTTATATTTAATAAAACATAAATTCTTTAAAAAATAAAGTCATCTCCGAACATCACTTGTGAAATACTATAATACAAAAATATAATTTTATGTCCACCAAAATAACTACAAAAATATAAACTTAAGCTTACAAAAAGCCATTTGTTATAAAGAAAAAATTATAAACCAACATAAAATAGAACCAAATGTGCAAATGGCCCAAATGCCCCCAATGATATTATGTGTTGATGTAACAAACTGAATACAATAAAATTCAGAGAGAGAAATACATACGTAAAATTTAAGGTTAAAATGGTCCTAATATAAGTAGAAGAGACAAATTATCAATCTAAGTCACTCTCTTCAATAATTAAAAATCACTAAGGATCACTAAAGCACGATTTAAAACTCGATAGATAATAAGTCTATGTCTCTATCATTCACTTAAATAACAATTTTTATCTACAACAAAGTTCAAATTCATAATGCACTTAATTTACACTTTACACGTATTTTACTCTCATTACTAGATCAAAATTCAGAAGACATCAGATAAACTTCAAAACATTTTTTTTTATAGAGAAGTGCTGTACTATGTGCTTAAGCAATTACTATTTTCTTTGTCCAATAATAGTTGTCCATTATTAATTTGACACACGCCTTAAGAAACAATAAATAATAGGGTAATATATTATATTACCCTTTGAATATATTAAATTTAATGTTTTAAAAAATCTATTAGATATTGAATAATATTTAATAGCAAGGGTAAAATAGACATAAAAAGGTAAATTATCTCTTGATTTTTTAAATTGGACAAGTATTATTAAAAAAATATTTTTAATATAGTGGACAAATAAAAACGAATGGAGAGAATATAATTTACTCTAGGGTGGACATCAATATTTCCATTTTCAATTAGTCAAACATCCTAAGAAGATGGCAAGTGTAAAAGATATGAAGAATATGTATGGTAATTAAAGTGTATTTGAAAATCATGAGATATTAAGTTTATATTAAAGAGGAGGCAAATATCAATATAAAATGGATTAGTTATAGAAATTAAAAATGTATACATTATTTTATTAGTTATGTAGAATTTTAATTATTTATATATTAATTATGGAATGGTTAAAATGGATTAAGTTAATAAATAAACAGGTCAAAAGTTATTTGGCGGAATAGGTTAAAAAGCAGATCACAATACAACAAGTCTATCATTACTAAGTTTTAATTGTTTTATTTGTTCTTTTGATAATTGTTTTTAGTATCAATTTTTTTTTATTGTTTTCCTCATTTTGAATATACAACATATCAAATAAATAAAAATAAAAATTTAAAAATATTTTGATTAGAATTCTCGTGATCAATTTGTGAAAAATATCAGCCCAAATTTTGATAAGCTAAACTAATAAATGAGCAGGTCAATAATTAGCTCAAACTTAGGCACATTACAATTTTATAAGCTAATTCTGTCGCATCTACAATAAGTCAATACTATGTATGATTTAATATATGAATAACTTAGCTCCTGAACATTTACCAAACAACCCTTAGATATTTTCTTTTAATTTGTCCAAGTCTTAGTGAATTGAGTCATCTGGTGTATGCTTTGATGAGAGATAACAAATATCGTGAAATAATTAGTCGATGTATTGATTATTTTTAAAATACGAAATTAATCAACGTACACATAAATTAATTCTAATACCATGATTATTAAAAATACGAAATTAGTTGATGTACTCAAAAATTGGTTCGGACACCATTATCAACAAAAACAAAATGTAAAGATAGAAAAAATTAATCCAAACATCAAAAATAGCCAAAATTACAAAACTCCATCCTCACTTTTAATTGAACAAAAACAAAAAAGAAGAAAGGCAGGTCTGAATATAGCTGGTTGCACCATTAATAGCATGACGTACATCATTTAGTTAGTATGAATTTAATAATATGATGCAATACTTAACCAACGTGGATTGGTGTAGCGGTGAGACTGCTTCACACTTATTCAGATGTCTCGGGTTTAAGCTTTGGATTAGACAAATCATGTTGGGAGCGTCACCCTCAAATGGACCCTACAGTGTTATTAAGATTTAGTTGGAGCTTCGATCCAAGCTCTGAACACCAAGTGGGAAACAAAAAAAAAAAAAAGATGAAATATTTAAAATAGGGAACACCAAAATAGTAGGGCGATGGGGGACTATGTATGAAGCATTCCGCGTTTGTAGGGTCCAGGGAAGGGCTAAACCTCAAGTGGTATGATATAGACACATCAATAGAGGTAACTAGACAAGATGTAACACGGTATATATCAATTAACTGAAGACATAACCCTAGATAGGAAGGTTTGAGGGTCAAAGATTAGGGTACGAGGAAGGTTATCTAGGTAGTTGAGTGTTGTTGCGCTCCTCGTAGGACATGCAAGGGACTAATAGTCTCCTCTCCACTTCTTATTATTAGTAGTAGTATTTAGTAATTCGTGTAGCTTCCTTTGTTTTGTGTTTATTACTATCTGTTGTTTCATTTGTTTTGTATCCTCTTATTTTGTCTTCTTATATATTTTTGCACCTTGCTATGTTTTCCTCGTTTTCTTTCTTTTTAAAGTCGATGGTCTATTAAAAACAACCTTCCGATCCTACAAAGGTATAGATAAAATCTATATACATTTTACCCTCTTTAGACTCCACTTATGAAATTATACTGAATATTTTAAATTCGTCGTAGTGATTGACTCCACGAATCGAACCTATAGATCATACGAAAACAACTTTCATATACATAAGCAAGCTGGTAGTAGTGAACAACATACAACAAGCAACTGTATGCATATGTAATTCAAACTAACCCTAAATTGACAAACAGGTGAACTCATCATATTGTTGGCACATAAACATACTCTTATTCCCCAACTTACCACCAGTTTTTTAATGATAGAGCTAACAATACCATCAGTGGGGGAAGCAAATATTTCGTGAAATTAATCGAGGTGCATAAAAAATGGCTCAAACATCACGATTATAAAAAAAAATGTTTTTTTTTCAAAAGGACTTTTTGTTGTGGGGTTACTTATTTTGACTCAAAAAACAGCCTCTGATATTCCAACAAAGCATGCAATACTTTTGGATGGATACTATGTTAATTCTACCTATGGATGCAAACATTATGTCAAGCTAAAATTCTTACTACTTTGTTTTTCATATATATATATGATTTCAACAAGATTGATTTATAGCTAGTGCAGAGCAAGTGAAAAACACACCTAAAATACCACTTTTTACGAGTCTCATACCTAATCTATCATGTGTTTGCATTTTCTACTTGACTTATCACTAGCTATAGATAAAAATACACCTTAGCTTGAAATTGACTAGATCAAGTGTTTGAATACAATCGTCAAACACACGTGACAACTTAAATTGCCCATAAAATTTCCTTCACATGGCAGCTGACTCATTTCAAATTGTGTTTTGATAATAGTTGGTGATAATTTAGCTAGGAAACTAATAAAAAAGTAATACTTCAAGTGTGATTTTTTTATTTTAAAAAATCATTTAATTATCCACTTGGAGTGCCACTTGGTATCATTTTTAAATTGAACAAAGTGTAGTACATGCACTGCCAGATACTAGTCGATGTGTATTTTGATAAATAGTTCATGTTAGAAAAGCGAACACATGATAGTTCAAGACACTCACAAAAACGTGATACTTTAGGTATGTTTTTGGATCTTTATAACATTGGTGTTCGTGTCTGATTGTGCACACCTCAACTATTTTACTAGATATCTACTACCTCAAACCAGCACAACTTCCAATAACTTTTTTGCATAACAAATTAACTAGCATTTATACCAATTCTAATAATAGGTATAGGTAACTCTGTCCATCAATCAAGGCTAGAACATATGAGAAGAAATCCACCTGGTGTTAGTGGCAGAAAGTTGGTTGGTGTTAGTAAATAGGTATTTCATCACAAGATGACTTGTAATTTTGTCAAAGGCAGATAGATCACAAGTGCAGTATTAAAAGCCAATAAAGCCTTTGACACAATAATGATGAAACAAAGCAAGGCAGGCTTCTTAGTAAACTACTAGACGATTGTGTATATATTGAAGTGTACGATCATCTTATCTAAAAGCTTAAATCGTTAAAGAGATAACACTTTTATTTATTTCATTATGTATTCAATAGTAGTCAAAAAAACTATTAAACTTTCCTCGAATTTTCATATTTTGAAGACCAATTCGGCCTTATTGAGGCTCAAACTCAGGCCGTGCCGGGGAGAATTACCATTCAATTCCCGTTGCAAACCAACTAGCCAAGAAGCTCAATTATTCAAGCAATGTCATTAATTTTATTTGTAGGAATATTTTTATTTTTTCAGATTTTTTTATATATATAATACTAAAAAATTTCAACGAAGCAGTGTCTATCGACACCCCATGACATAGGGTGGGTCTGCCCCTGCTGATGTGCAAGTGAGCCTTATTATTTTTATTTATGGGTCAAATACATAAAATTCTATTTAATAGTGGATATTGATGCCACAATGAGACTTAAAATCGAGACTACGTAAACCAAGACTTCTACTTATTCTGACACCATGTTGAATTATGATATGATGTGGGGATTGGATATTTATATTTGAAGAGGAGATGCACAGATGTCTCATAGTGCGAAAATGTGAGGTCGGTTATGAATAATTTCAGGAGAGGTGGAGATAGGCTAAAGAACAGAAGAAGTATTGGAGACTGGAGAGAGGTGGTTAGATAAGATATGACATAAGTTTTAACTTACCTAGGACATGACTTTAGATAGAAGTCTATATGGAGGATACAAATTAAGGTATAATGAAAGCTAGTAGGTAGTCGGATCTTGTGTCACTTATCCTTACATAAACATACTAGTAGTTTTAGCAGTACTCTTATAGTTTTTTGTTCTTCGATTTCTAATACTATGTATCATTTCTTGTATGTCAATTATAATACATTTTTTTTAGTTATTTTCTTCAGAATGTTTAGTCAAGCTACTCTTACTATTTTAGAGTGGCTTTTTAACTTCTGTGATTCCTTTTCCTGAACTGTTTTGTCATGTTTTTTCTTGAGCCAAGGGTATGAGAAACTGTTTGTCTAACTCCTAAAATAAAGGTAAAATCTATGTACACACTATTATTTTTTTTCCTCTGTTCGGTATACTTGAAACTTAAATTTGGGAGAAAGAAAGAAATAGTGAAAAATTAGCTCATCAAGTTACACCCCGTAAAGTTTGGTGCAATGAGAATTCTACTCCCTTAATCATTCTAACTTACCCACTCTAATTAGTACCCTTTTTGAAGAAATAATTTTCTTTTTTATCATATGAGAAGAAGGTTGATTCTAACTTTGGATTGAGGTGTAGTTATTATCGTTAAGGCAAAGAGATAAAAGTGAGAAGAAAGTGAAGGTAGTTTATTTTGGAAAAAATTATACTACAAGGCAAACATGTGACATGTATTTACGACAAATCACCTTAGTTTAAATAATTATAATTTGTACCTATAGGTAGGTTTTATAAAAAAAAATCTCTCTCCTCCTCCTTTCTCCTTCATAATTTTTTTTAAAATTGTATTATGAAAATTTGTATTCTTTCAATTGTATTTGTCGATACAAAATGTGTTTGTTAATACAATTATATTTTATATGATACAAATTAGTTGTATTTGTCATAAAACGTGATATAATGAATACAATATGCATTCATCCTCTCTATCAAATGTATTGTGTATTAATTGTATTCAATCAAATATAGCTAAGAGATTTGTATTTTATATCAATTGTATTCAAATAGCTATATTTGTATTTTGTATCAATTGTATTTTTATTATGTATCAATTGTATTTGTACGTGATCCAACGAATACAATATGTACTCATCCTCTCTCCTCCCTCTCTTGATCTCGCTCGCCTCTCGCCCCCCTCTCTCTCTCGATCTCGCTCATCTCTCTCCTCCTAATATGTATCTAAATATATTTGATACAATTATATTCACTTTGATACAAACAGTTGTATCAATTGTATTCGTGATACAACCTGATACAACAAATACAACAGGTTTTCAACCTCTCTCGCCTGTATCCTCTCTCCCCCATATCTCGCTCGTCTCTCTCCTCCCCCAAACATGTAGCTATAATTCGTAACTAAGCAAACTATAATTATAAATCTCTAATTAAGCCCAAATTATAGTCGTTTTTAAAAGCTTCCCCTTTTTTTCTTTGTCTGGTCATGACTTATGAACTTAATAAGTTCATTGCATATCACATATGTTAAATGGAATGATACATGTATATCAATCAAAACTTAAATAGACAATTCATGAATCAAAATATTGTTCTTATTTTTTTGCCTTGTCATTTCTTTGCCAAGCAATAATGCAATATGCTTTTTTAACACATTCCAATTCATATTGTTTGATTTTATTGCCTCTAGATGATATCCTATTCCATTTGGAACAACTTTTTATATTCCATTTTTAACTATTTTCTCTTTCCAAGTCTTTTTTTCTTCATGATTTTCAAGAAAGCTATCTCCACTCTTTATGCCTTTTATATTCTTTGTATGCGTCTTTTTAGATTGATTTCTTTTTCGTTTATCTTTTTTATTACTCTCTCCGTCTTAAATTATTATTTAAATTATTTATTGTAATTTCTTTTCAAGAGTTAAATTATTTAAATTTTGATTAATATTTGAATATGTATATTTTTTATATCATATTAATATGAAAGATTTGCATCTTATAGTACTATTTCTTGTAATTTTCTGGATATTTAAATTCAAATTAATCTAATTCAATTTAGCTTTGAAGATTGATCAAATTGGCTCTCAAAAAGCAAATCATAACAAGTATTTTGAGACGAATGGAGTAAAAAAGGTGACAAGTCTGATGCACTAAAGCTTTTGCTATGTTTGAGGTTCAGAAAAAAGCCGAACCACAAAGAGTTATTAAACACAACCGTACTCCATGTATTTCTGCAACAGACTATTTTCACGACTTAAACCATGAATATAACTTTACCAGCTACGTCAATGCTTTGTTCTTGAAAATTGTGAGATCTTTTAGACAATTGCATTTTCCTACCAACTACCAATCATATACCTAAATTTTAATTTCAAAATATTAAATTAATCTAATTCAGTATAGTTTTGAAGATTAATCAAACTACCTTTCAAAAAACAAAATATAACAAGTATTTCGTGACGAATGGAGTAAAAAGGCGACAAATTTGATGCACTAAAGCTTTTGCTATGCGTAGAGTCATGGAAAAAGCCGAACCACAAAGAGTTATTATACACAATCGTAAACCTTTGTATTTGTGCAACGGACTATTTTTATGAATTAAACCACAATTACAACTTTATCAATTACGTCAAGACTAATCGGAAATTGTGAGATCTTTTGTGCAATTGCATTTTCCGACCCACTACCAATCATATATCTATTTTATCCCCCACTATACTTTTGCCTCTTCTATTCCCTTCTGCCTCTCTTGAACCCTCCATTCGATTTTTCAAGAATCTCTCAGTATTTTATTTTTTTTCTTCTTTTTGTCGATCAAATCGATATTTGTATAAACCCCAAAGAATCATCTGAAGCATCAATCAGCCATGACGCTTGGTTCAGGAGGATCTAGTGTTGTGGGTGAGCTAATTTTTTGAAAACCCCATAACCCCTTTTGTTTCTTTTTTTGATCTTTGCTATGATTTTCTTGATTTTTCATTCAAATCTGATTCTGGGTCGGTTTGTTTGTGTTGTTTTATGCATGTTTTGTATTTGATGTGTTTATTGGCTTGTGGGTTTTAATCAATGTCTTAGTTCTTGTTGATTAGGACTTTTTGTATAGTTGCTATCACTGAGGAACTGCCTTATCAATTGATTTGGATTTGATAACAAGTTTGATGGGGTGAATTATTTTGCAAATTTGACAATAATTGTATCATCAAGATGAGTTTTTTTTATATCCCTTTTGGGGGTTTAGATTCATGAATGTGGAGTTCAATAAATGTATTATTCCTTTGGGGGTTTAGATTTATGAATGTGGAGTTCAATCAATGTATTTGATGTGTTTATTGGCTTGTGGGTTTAATCAATGTCTTAGTTCTTGTTGATTAGGACTTTTGTATAGTTGCTATCACTGAGGAACTGCCTTATCAATTGATTTGGATTTGATAACAAGTTTGATGGGGTGAATTATTTGCAAATTTGACAATAATTGTATCATCAAGATGAGTTTTTTATATCCCTTTTGGGGGTTTAGATTTATGAATGTGGAGTTCAATCAATGTATTTGATGTGTTCTTTGGCTTGTGGGAGTTTAATCCGTGCTTTTCTAATTTGGATTAGGTAGGAAGTAGTTCCGGTTGTGTGTTCGGTTTTGGTTTTGCTTGTTTTCAAATTTGCTGCAGTTAATTTTAACAACAACATATCCAATGAAATCCCACGGGTGGGGTATGGGGAGGGTAGAAGTGCGTACACAAACCTTACTACTACGTCATGGAGGTAGCAAGGTTGTTTCCGATAGATCCTTTGACAATAATTGTGTCATCAAGATGGGTTTATTTAATCCCTTTTGGGGGTTTAGATTTTTGAATGTGAAGTTCAATCAATGTATGATGTGTTCTTTGGCTTGTAGGAGTTTAATCAATGTCTCAGCTCTTGCTGATTACGACTTTTCATTTGGTTATTATTTGGTATTTTCTAATTTGGATTAGCTAGGAAGTAGTTCTGGTTGTGTGTTCTTTTTTTGTTTTTGCTTGGTTTCAAATTTGCTGCAGTCAATTACAACATCAACATAACCTGTGAAATTCCACAAGTTGGGTATGGGGAGGGTAGAGTGGGTAAGGAGACCTTACCACTACCTCGTGGAGGTAAAGAGGTTTTTGATAGGTGGGGGTTTAGATTTTTGAATGTGGAGTTCAATCAATGTATTTGATGAGTTCTTTGGCTTGTGGGAGTTTAATCAGTGTCTCAATTCTTGCCAATAACAACTTTTCATTTGGTTATTATCTGGGATTTTCTAATTTGGATTAGCTAGGAAGTAGTTCTGGTTGTGTGTTCTTTTTTGTTTTTGCTTGTTTTCAAATTTGCTGCAGTCAATTACAACAACATACCCATTCCCACAGGTGGGGTCTGGGGAGGGTAGAGTGTACCCAAACCTTACCACTACCTCGTGGAGGTAGAGAGGTTGTTTCCGAAAGACCTATGACAATAATTGTGTCATCAAGATGAGTTTTTTAAATCCCTTTTTGGGCTTTAAATTCTTGAATATGGAGGTAGATGTTATGGTTTGGAAAGTTGTGTTTCAGAGAGTTTTCGTTCTATTGAGAAAACCCAAGCTATTTATATGGTCTTCCAGATCTAATACCTTAAATGAAAGACAGTGATGAGTATTTCTTTGGTTTCATATATCCAAGCACATGAGGGTTTATGCCTTGCAGTTTGGTGGAAATTCATGTTGTTACTATAGCATGTAATTTGCTTGTATCCTAATCCCTATTTGTTTTCATATGTTGGTTGTAGTTTTTAGAGTTTCTGGTCAATATACCACAACTTGCCAAGTTGTGGATTGATTGCTCTTTGGGAAATACGGTTTACACATCTCTGTTCTGCCTTTCTTTATATCATGGAACTGTGAGTTAGAACTAATGCTCAATTTAACCTCAGTTTGAAGAAGATGATGATGATGATTTGTGCTTCTCTGCCCATTCATGTGCAGATAGGGGAGTTGCAGGACTAACTTAATTTCCAAAGCTTCAATAGTTGCACAAATCACTGTCCCTTTTGCTGCATCGTGGTGGTCACTGACCTTTTTTTACGTATACAACAACCACTATGCCTCAAACCCAAGCTAGTTGCAATTGGCTATATGAATCCTCACTATCCATGTCACTCCATTTTGATCCATCTCAAACCAATATTTAGTAATTTAGGTTCTCAAAAACCAGAAGTTCTCTATATTTCTACTGGCTCATAAAACTTATACAAGATTAAAAGACTCTCAGCAACCAGTAGAGCTTACCACTGACTGTTTGATGTGCTAGCAAATTTATTTTGATATCATTTCACGTGGGAATGGGTTCTTAACTTAATGCACCTGGGATTTTTTATTATAATCTTTTTACTTTGGAGTAAAATGCGTGACAATGACATTGATCTTGTTTCCATTTAGATTCTACAATGTTGTTTGGAGTTTGAAGCCTTTACCCAACTCTGGTCTTTTTTTTCTTTTTGAAGATTTCACTAACCAAAATCTCAATTTCCTTGCAGTCCCTCGCAATTTCAGATTACTGGAGGAACTTGAACGTGGGGAGAAGGGTATTGGAGATGGGACAGTGAGCTATGGTATGGATGATGGAGATGATATTTATATGCGTTCTTGGACTGGCACCATTATTGGTCCTCACAATGTACGGGTTCTTTTCTCTTTCTTACTTCCTACCATCTCTTTATTTGGATATAACAAATAACATGAAATGCTAATCCTAGAGATTGTTTCTACTTATTCAATCATTTCTTCAATATATGAAATCCACTTAGCTATGTTTCACAGAGGAATGTATGAAGACATGAACTGCCACTTTTCTACTTAGAATTTATATACTCCCTTTGTTTGTCAAACTGTTAACCTGTGCTAGTGGGTTGATGAATTTCCTGGACTACAGATTTGTTTGTCCACTAGTCCTACGAGTATTACTTTATGCAATTTGATGGTTCCTATGTCTTTCGCATTTAAAGACTAACTTACTTCTTTTCCAGTCTGTGCATGAAGGCCGCATTTATCAGTTGAAGCTATTCTGCGACAAGGATTATCCGGAGAAGCCACCAAGTGTCCGTTTCCACTCTCGAGTTAACATGACATGTGTCAACCATGAAACAGGAGTGGTAAGCAACACATTACTATAATGCTTGAATCGTAGCTCTTGTTATCAAGCAATTATTATGTGACAATTTGCATCTTCAGAATCGTTGCTCATATGCTAAAAATGATTTAAATTATCTGAACTTTTGTCATCCATGGTTGAATTCAACACTGCAAGTATATCTTTAATGGCATTACATGTAGAATGGAACTTGTAAAAACAAAAGTGGAGCAACACCAGATACCCTCATAGGATTTGTATCCAACAGAGAGGTACTAACTAAATGCTTTATTCCCTGGAATAAAAAGATGTTTCTTGAAATGCGGACAAAGTCTGTATTAAAAAGTTTAGTAGTCTGAGTAGTAGGTAGATGTGGCTCTTATTGTTGAATATTCCAAATCAGTTTCAATGGTATTTTTGCTCCCAAAACTTTGAACGTTCTTTCGAGATGGCCTTTCTCCTAAATGCATGATGCTACGATGTTATGTTCCAACAACTTTTTGTGTCTGCAGCTTTAGATGTTGGATAACATTCTATTTCTCTGGTAGGGTTTGCATGATTGACTGAAAGTTAGAACTGTAGAGAAATATGAAGCCACCAGCAAAAGGGTGCTTAGGATTCGTCATATGTAAAGATGCCTACAAATTCTGCAATAATATTTGTTCCGTGATGCTTTGTATACTGTCCAAATGTAATATGTTTTTGTTCTTGTTTATAGTGGCATACATGTCTTTTCAATTAGTGAAATCGTATAATTTGTGCAGGTGGAGCCAAAAAAGTTTGCTTTGCTTTCAAATTGGCAGCGAGAGTACACTATGGAAGACATACTGACTCAACTGAAAAAGGAAATGGCTTCTCCCCACAACCGTAAGCTAGTTCAGCCACCCGAAGGCACCTGTTTCTAGTGTTAAGGGCAAT
Organism: Solanum tuberosum; assembly: GCF_000226075.1. Classification (NCBI taxonomy): domain Eukaryota; kingdom Viridiplantae; phylum Streptophyta; class Magnoliopsida; order Solanales; family Solanaceae; genus Solanum; species Solanum tuberosum. Next base: position 1,101,081 of record NW_006239026.1, on the reverse strand, counting down.
AACATATAGGTCTTGTCAACTATGTGCGAAATTGTACCGCTGTGTTGTCACCTTGGGAATTAAAATGTAAAGGGGTTGAATGCCTGAAGAGGCTTCTCCTCTTACCTCACAATTGTACCTCCTCTACTTTTCGTTTTCTAAACTTTTGTCTATGCTTGCTGCTGTTTTATTAATGGATCTGGTTCTTGTGCTATCCAAATCATCGTCGATTGCTTCTTTTGCTGTCTGAATCATCTTTGGCCTTGGTGTTTTCATCCTTTGCCTCTAGCATTTCCTGTTTTCTTATTGTTGAACAAAGGAACTCCTGCAGTTTTTTCATCTTTGTTAACGAAAAAGGAGGAGAGTTTCGTTCATTTGGAGTGAAATGAACGATAACTCTTTAAATTCTACACTTGATTTGGACCAGTTCTCGATTTGTTCATGTCATCCTGTGTAGGGGTGATGTTGGTTGTTATTCTTTTTTGTATCGTTTTAATTTTATTGAATATATCGTTGTAGGGACCAAACTATTTCCTACACTAAATTCACTTGGGAAATGGTGTTGGCACCTTTTTCGAACAGCTAACAAGAAACAAACTTCTTTTTGCCTAAAGTCTTGATAGAACAAAGTTATTCGATATTTATGTTCAAGGGCTATTAATTTGGTTGGCATTTATTCTGAATTATATTTGGTTGAACAAAGTATGGGACCAAGGGATATTAATTTTGAAGAGGTGCTTTTATATCAAGCTAAGTTAGTAAAAGTGTTATAGGAACAATTCTAAATAATTTTTTTATCCTTTCTTTTTCATTGTTAGTTTAAAATTGGATAAAATGAATGCATCAAAATTGTGCTTCCACTTTATTATTCTTTAGAAACCATTAGTAGACCAATTATGTAAAGAAAAAAAAGTATTTGAAGATTCTTTCATTTTTCTTTGGGAATTGCCCTCTAAATGACAAGTTGCATTGGTGCACATCTTTTAGAAAAGGTAAAATATATCTTGGAATTATTTGAAATATGTTAATTTTACTCAAAAATACCCTTTTAACTATCCAAAAGGGTTGGTCAAAGGTTCACATACTGTCAGATGCAAAGAACGTCATACAAATGTTGCAAAAGAATTTGATAACATCTTGGGAAATAGAGACCATTTGCGAGGATGTCTGGCGATTGATGAAGTTTTTGAAGAAATCGAGATTATATATATTCCTTGAACATGGAATGTATTAGCCCATAATCTAGCAAAAATTTCTATTTCATGTATAGAATTTCTTGGGATTCTGTCTTCCCAAGTTATGTTGTAACGGATGTCCAAAACATGTTTTAAAGTAATGCGATAAAGTTGAAAAGAAAAAAAAATAGCTTGAAGATACCATTTTGTACTAGTACCTCTTAAAACAAAATAGAGTCAATAAATAAAGACTAGTATTGATTGCAAAGTCAGAAATTTATATAAGAGAATTCAAGACGGGGTAGATCTATGTACACTCACTTCATCCTCTTCAAACCTCACTTTATGAAATCACACCAGATATATTGTTATTGTTTTCGTCTTATAGACATTTTTTCCTTTTTAAAATAACTTAACCCTTGCATGGGTCATGACCCCCATTGGAAGAGGATTCTCCAAGGGAAGTTGGTAAAATTCACAAGAAGTTTAGTTTCAATGTGAAATATTGTTTCTTTTCTTTTTTACAAAGATCATATCTAAGCCCATAATTTAAGAAATACGATGAGTTTAATCTTTGACAATTTTAAAATTATGCCACTGTTGAGCCTAGAGAAACACTGATATTTCTTCATCAACAAAAGCAGCCCAGAAAATTTGTTACATATGCTTGTGAAATCCAGTTGAACAATGCCCATTGCAGCGAAAATGGGAAAAAGGACCCAAAAGAACAATGCATAAGAAGGTTAAAATGCCAACAAAAAGAAGGATCAAACTTTGCTAGATGTGTTAAAAACTCAATAGTTATACACTGTTGCATTGCAATTGCCTTTTGCCAACGTCTTGAGATTCACAACATTTTAAGCAACATTGCTGCATCAAGATAAACTGATGTTTACTCATTTAAGAGAACATGATAAACTCAAACAAGTATTATTTAAACCATGGTTAATCAGCATGCTTAAAGAAGACGATAGGATTTCATACGAGATAAATGGGGATAAGCAAGAGGGACTCTCTCTTGGCCTTCTGGTGAGGTGCAACAGCAGGGCTACTGGTTTGGCACCTAATAACGCAATGGTTCAACCATCCTGGAAGGTTCAATGCAGTCCCTAGGCGGAGTAAATCAATTGTATCGTTTTTCAAACCTACATTTTCCACCTGTTGGAATTTTATCCCTTGTTTCCCAGCTTGTTAGAAGATATTTGGTAGATCAGATCCCGTCAGAGTTACATTTGAGGTGATATTTCTTCCATCTTGCCTATTCTCTGACAACCATCAAGCACAACAAACTTACTTTGCGAGGCACGTCAGCATATCCTTTTGCTCTTGCTCTTCTTTCCCTGAGGCTCTACTGCAGTCTGAGTAGATCCTGTGCGATATGGAACTTTGAACCTCCTATAAATCAAAATGCAAACTCGATAAAAAAAAAAATGAAAAATAGAGGCAAATAACCAGAAAAAAGAGTTTGCATCAGTAGTTGGAGAAGAATATATGAAGAAGTTCAGGGTGGAGAAACAGTAGGAAGAAAACGGGAAAAAGATGAACACTAATCAGAGTAGAAGAAGAGGTGATGAAGTCATTTTACAACCTTATGTTGCATCATCAAGATTAATTATGTATTGATAGTTATAATGTACTGGTCAAACATTTAACATATAGCATAGAACTCAACGAAATTCACCTATTTACTCCACGCATTTTTTGTTAGACAACTCTATTATCTCCGGAGTAAGTGTATTTTGAACACATCACATACCAGTCTGAGATGAACTTTTCTGAGACAACGCATTTAACCTTCTGCAGAAGAGTAATATAATAACAGTCAATTAACCTGAGTCCTGAGAAAACATATTTACTAGGAAGAAATCTTACCACGATAGGGTTGCCTTGTTTCCTCCTTAATAATGTGAGAAACCTAAGGATATGCTCTTTCTGTTGTTCCTCTGTATAATTACCTTCATAAATGGCGTGTAAGCCTGTGAACAGAAAAAATAAAAAAAGGAAATGCACAAAATGTAATTTAAACAATGAAATCAAAGCACAGATTTCAATGGAAATTTGTTTTGGGGAAAGTAGTGTTTGTTAAAGCACACAAGCTCATATCAATCATAATTAGTGTAGTAGCAAGTTCTGTGCAGGCATAGAAAAACGACATTTACAAATTTTAAAGTGACAGAAGCAGCATGTCCTGGGTAGGTTATGTCCCTCACTTTTCTCAGTACAAATTCTAATTCCTAGACATTTGAGCATGGGCAGATCTATATTGAAAAGGCAGCAGCTCCATGTGCAAGTACAGCTTTTAGATCGAGATGTGTATGTGGTTAAAAGAAATAAAATTGAATCTATTTATCAAAAGTCCTAACGTGATTGTCACGGAAAGAGTAATTACTCACTCCACATTACTTACTTAAATCTGAGACAATGCTGGTGCCTTAGCACGGAAAATTCATCGGTCAGATTCTCTTTTTTATCGTAAGAATCTATTTTGTGAGGAAAAGATGGAAAACTTATATTGGCTAATTAATTTACATTGTCTCATTGCAAGATTTGATGATAAAACATGCATGGTCTGATCTAATAAGTTTCCCTATGGAGTTCAAGTCAAAAATATATGGCAAGGAGTTTATACAGTATGGCCATTATCTTTTCTTATGCCCATTAATTTGCATGGCTTTTACTGCATTGAACAGTGCACAGCTTATATTCAACTAGTACCACCAATCATACCAGCCCACATAAAATTTGACGGAATTTGGTAATTTACAGATGTACAAGGATCCTCTTTACTAGTAGTTGAGTATTCATTAACCAATCTTTATTCTTCTTTCTTTTTTTTGACAAGTATTAACCAATCTTGTTGCTACTGTTCGCTTCTCTATTGTTTTCAGTATGGCTTCTTCACTACTATATTTGTTTTACATAATTTTTAATATGTTTTACTTGAGTCGAGGGTCTATCGAAAACGGCCTCTCTACCTTCTCAAGGTAGCAGTAAGGCTGCGTACACACCACCCTCCTCAGACCCCACTTGTGGGAGCCTTTATGGATTTTTGATCTTTGATCAGTGGAGCAAAGGAAGCCGGGTTATCAAGTGCACTTCTTTTCTTAGGACTTGGGATGAGGTTTCTGTTAAGTTAATAAAACTCGATTTTCAACGCTTGTTTTTTTTTTCTTTTTCTAGTTTACCCAATAAAATATGAAGAACTACCTTTCTATTCCATATTTTTTATGAAGTTCCTTCCTGTTGCATAGTTGATACAACCATACTTTGAATCTTATGTTAGAATAGTTTGAAACTATTTAAACACACATGTTTATTAGGACACAATTTGTTTATTCCAAACAGGCTAACACTAGTGTTTAGTTGCCATCGTTGAGTTTGGAACCTTTAATAAACTGCTTCTCTTTTGGGTGGCATCGCGTAACCATACATGAAAAGGGAATTGGGTGGATTTTTTCCATGATCCAATTACCTTCTTTTGCAGATAACGGAAAGCATTATAATTTATGAATTGTCAATTTGCAGTATTTCAAAGTCATGATTGGGTAATATTGTGTAATATTTAGTTGAGAGTTCGTTCACTACTGGAGATAAGTAAGTGAGATTTCATTAAGGCATCCAGTAGATGCAACGATACAAAAGGAGGTTCTGTCAGCTCATTAAGAACAAAAAACTTATAGAGCTAAGTTGCTGACAAAATCCAGGTAGTGACCTAAGTTATTTACAGGGAAAGAGTTAGCCCAGCTAAAAGGTTAACCAAACAACTAGCCTTAAGCTTACAAATTGGATATCATGATATCCTTTTCCAAAATTCATGATATAGAAATATCAGTTAGTCTTTTTTTCATCCTTCTGATGGAAAAAGAACTTTATTAAGAGACATTTCATATAATAAACAAGGTGGATGACAGAAAATGGTCGGATAACAGTTATTACTGCAGCTACCAAAAGCTATAACAGTTATTATAGCTCAAACATGGAACAGGAGAAAAGGGAAAAGTGAGTACCTATGATTTACTTGAGCAGTTTCTTCACCTTCTGCAGCAAGTTTATCGGAGCTTTGACACACCTAGTTTCAGTGCTCAGAAATCGATTAACCTTCCTTCAGGTAACTTTTCAATCCAGCTGTTAGTCCTGTAGGTAATAAAAAAAGTTCTGTTCGAATTAGAAAGATCTTCCAAGGAAAACATTAACCTTGGCAGAAACTCAATCAAACAAAGGTAAAGATATGCTAGATAGAAGTTTCAAAGTTTTTCAGTATCAAGGAACTTTGGTCACTTTAGAAGTAAAATAAAGGTGCTTAACTAAAACAGCTTGATACTTACAGCAAACAACAGAGAAATTCAATTTCCTAGGACGAATTGGAATGGACAGCCCATATTATGAAACTGAGGACGACATAATATCACCGCATATTATATAACAAACAACAACAACAACAAACCCTATATAATGCCACGACTAGGGTCTATGCAGACCTTACCCCTACCTTTGTGGGGTAGGGAGGCTGTTTCCGATAGACCATCAACTCAAAAGAGGAGTGTGAGAGGCTACATATTATATAAGAACAAAAGAAAAACAAAATTCTCACAATTAAATGCTTACTTCACTGTAGCTTGGTGAATAACTGCATAAGTCAAGTCAGCAGATCTTTCAGACTAGACTGAAAAAAGAAGGTAATAATAACAAGGAAAAGATGGTACAAGTAAGAGTAACCACAACACCCATATAGAAATAGATGAATATAGATCTAAGATCTTTCTCTTACATTTATACTCTGCATAATAGTGCAAGAGCTACAACAACAACATATCCAGTGTAGTCCCACAAAGTGGGGTAAAGTGCAAGAGCTACTAAAGCTTGGTAAATACCTCATTAGTTGTCGCCTCAATAAAATATTCATATTGACATATCATGACTTGCATTTAGAACTTCAGTTGAGCACTATTGATTTGTTGCAGCTGCGGAACATGAATAGTCTTGCCTGACTAGGTCAGCCAGTCAATAATCTCACCAATAGTCCTTACATGAACACGTTCCATGAGAGAAATGGTGGAAGCGATTAATATCACGAATAACTATTTCTCGGTTTGTAACAATTGACGCCAGCTTCATAAATTCATGGCAATCTCCACAGATGCAAAGATTTTTAAAGATCCTGATAGTGCTATTCCTACTGCTGCTCACGAGAGCAAATGCTAGAGCTAGCCTTTCACTATGATGTGAAAGGTTGTCTATCTTTTCTTTGTCAGAGACATTATGAAGCACATAGTTTGTGTTTGGAATATATCCTGTGGCAGTAATTCTCGAGGCCAGCTCCTCCAACTTTTTATGGATATCCTTTAACCTAGGATGTGAAGCATCCTGAGATAAGAAGACATGAACTTGATTATCAATCTCAATCCAGCTACAACCAGGTTCCTTTTTGACACCCTGCCTCGACATTAGTGCTCTAACCGTCGAAACATCAGCCCACCTACCTTTTGATGCATAGATATTGGACAACAATATATAACTTGACTCTGCTTTTGGATCAATTTCGAAAAGTGTGTTTGCAGCTTTCTCAGCTAATTCCACATTTCCATGAGCCTTGCAGACTCCAAGAACAGTCTCCCATATCAAGGCATCAGGAGCAAGCTCCATACCCTCAATGAAGTGTTCCATTTCAGTAAATTTGCCTGCACGGCCAAGGATATCAACCATACAAGCATAATGTTCAATTGAAGGAGTGATACCAAAGCCGTTTTTTATTGAGTCAAAATGCTCTTGTCCTTCTTTGACCAGGCCCAGATGGCTGCATGCAGAGAGGACAGCGATAAAGGTAATCCCATCAGGCAGAATACCTTCACTTAACATGGTTCTGAATGTTTTCAATGCTTTTTCATCTAGTCCATGTTGGGAGTAGGCATATATAATTGTGTTCCACAACACTGTATCACTAGATTCCATGCTCTGAAATAGAGACTCGGCATCTTTGATACATCCAGATTTTGCATACATGTCAATCAACGCACTAGCTACATACATATCACTGAACTGCCCAGACTTCATTACCACGGAATGTAACTGCTGCCCATTGTCTAGGCTGGCTATACGTGAACAACCTTTTAGACAGCTAGCAAGAGTGAACTCATTGGGTTTAATAGCTTCCCTTTGCATCTGATTGAAGCATCGGAAAGCCTTTTCTCCTTGATCAGACTGCGCATAACCTGAAATGACCACTGTCCAAGTGAAGACGTCTTTTTCACTCAATCTATAAAAGATCAATTCTGCATCATCCAACTGCCCACACTTGGCATACATATCAACCAGAGCAGTTCCTACATATATATTGCCACCAAGGTCAGCTTTAACTACATGGGCATGCACTTGTTTCCCCAGACTGGCATCTAAGAGGCTTGCACAAGATCTCAAATTGCTGATGAGCGTGTAAATATTTGGCCTCAAACCTTCAACAAGCAACTGCCTGAAGATTTTAGGCCCTTCATAAGAAGTTTCATTATCATGGAATCCAGACAAAAGGGAGTTCCACGAAATTATATCCCTATTACTCAAAGAAGAAAATATACGATACCCATCCAAAACTGACCCAAATTTCATGTACATTGCAATCAATGCATTACTGACACACTCTTCTGAGTCAAAACCAAATTTGTAAACACAAGCATGGATACTTTTGCAACACCTTAAATCCACCGAATCAGCCGCTGCACTAACAACACTAGCTAGTGTAAATTGATTAGGCCTTAAACCTGAATGCATCATCAAGCAAAAAAGTTGAATAGCTTCTCTCTTCTGTCCTTGCTGATCGAGTCCGCTGATCATTGCAGTCCATGCCACAATGTCATGATTTTTAGTCCTTAAAAACACTTTCAGGGCATCATCTTGAAGACCACATTTGTTATACATATCTAGAAGACTACAGCTTGTAAAATCATCGATTTCAGACCCAATTTTGACCAACATTGAGTGGATAACTTGACCAGCTTTCAGATTAACTGAATTTGCACAACCTTTTAAAATAGTAGATAGGGTATAATTACTAAACCTCATCTCTGAATCTGACATCTTCATAAACAATTTCAGAGCCTCCTCTCCTTGACCAGCCTGCACATAGCCATTAAGTAAAACATTCCACGATACTGAATTCTGCTCCGGCATGGAAAAGAAAACTTTAACAGCAGATTCTAATTCACAGCATTTAGCATACAAATCAACAAGAGCAGAACCAACATAAACATCTGAAAAGACTGCACCTTTAACAACTACAGCATGTAGTTGTTTCCCAAACTCCAAATCTAAACACATTGAACAACCCTTTAAAACTGTTGCCAAAGTGAACTCATTAGGCCTAATATCTTCACCCCTCATATCACAAAATAAACAAATCCCTTTACTTCCATACCCTTGAGCTATAAACCCTGCTATCAACGCTGTCCACGACACAACATCTCTGCTGGGAATTAAATCAAACACATTTTCCGCGAAAACTAAATCCCCACATTTCGAATAGAAATTAATCAAAGAAACCCATAAATGTGAATCTGGTTCTACCCCACTCCTTATCATTTCACCATGTAAAGCTTTACCTTCCTTCAAACATAACTTAGCAGCATAATCTTTAAGCATTTCAGAATACCATTTAATCCCCCTTTTCTTCTCCTTAATCAAAAACCCACCATCACCCTTTTCAACCAACCTCTTCTTAGCACCATATTTCAACTCTTTAGTACTCAACCTCCTACACCCATCAAAATCTTGAAAGATTGGTTTTTTTTCAACTGTTGGGCTTTCCACTACTTGTACTACAGCAGCACATGAGAAACAGTTAAAGTGAATAGATGTAAAGAATGGAACTTTACCAAGTTGAGGTTCATTGGGACATATTATCAAACGAGTTCTAGGCACCTGATAAAAATTTGAAAAAATGCCTCGAAGAAACGGTGGATTACGCATATGTACAGAGAGAAAATCGAGTTCCATCAATCAAGAAAAAGTAATAGCCAGCTGCTAGTTGGGGAGCAGGACACACCCCAATAGGGCGGGTAGAGTAGGGCAGGGCAAATTATTGTTTTAGGACAGTGCAGAGCAAGGTCTAAAAATGGAGGATGAGATAGCTAGAGGAGGAGAATTGGTGAAGAATGAAAAAGAAAAAAAAAACCTCAATTTTTCGGCTCCTTCTTTTAAAAAAAAAATATATCAAACTTAAAAAAACAAATCATTCAAAATTGGGCTGAAGAAAGCCCAACAAATAATTAGTGACAACTCTATGGTATCACGAATTATTGCTCTATTTTTGAATTTCAATTTTTTTCTTTCATGTTTATCAATTGCAAGTTATTGAAGAGGTAGTTCTTCGTCTTCTTCTTCATCTATTTTTTTTCACTTTATCAGGTATTAAACTTTTTTAATTTTTTCATCTACGAATTTAGTCGAAATGGATGCATCTTCAGTTTCAAAATCGATTGTGAAAAAAATGACCAAAAAAGGGATAAAAGGTCAAGTTGTTGGTAGCTCCGATAAGGGTTTTGGGTCAAGATCCATTGGTGACGTCATTATTGAAAATGAATAAAGGTCACGGGAGTTGATATATAGCAAAAGAGAAAGTGTAGAAGGATTTCTTTGTCCTTTTTTTTTTGCTTTTAGCAGATCGGATTGTTGACTTTTTTCTCGATTTTTTGTTTATCTTTTTCTGATACATATGGGTTCTGTTTTTTAATGTATCTAGTTGTTGCTTTTCTTAAATTAATGTATAATGCATTCGTTTCAACATTAACATTATAATTTTATCAAGAGTTGTTGGTGACTCCGGTAAGGACTTTGGGTCGAGATCCATGGGTGACGCCATTGTTGAAAGTGAAAAAAAAACTACAAGAATTGATACAGAGAAAGGAGAGAGTGTGGAAGGATTTCTTCGTCATTTTTTTTTCTTTTAGCAAATCAAATTGTTGTTGTTTTTTTATTTTTTGTTGCTTTCAACATATCTTTAAATATATATAGTTCATTTTGATTCTTAAATTAATGTATAATTCGTTAGTTTCACCTTTATGATGCATTATAATTTTATTATGTACAATATATCGTTTTCAAATATTAGTTTTAATACATAACCCTAATTTATTGAAACACAAATTAATATGTATCATGTTCATAATTATGTATTGGATACACAACTATTACAAAATTCGTTATCTTTTACTACTGATACATACACCAAGTCTTATTCAATTAGTAGAATGTTATGTATTTGTAGACACTATCAAATACTACTATTGATACATAAACACTAATGTTTTATAATAAAATCAGTTTGTATCATATTCATACTTATGTATATGAAGTTATGTATATAACATAGTTATGTATATGTTACATAACTTTGTTATGTATATAACATAGTTATGTATCGGATATTGTACACATGTTGTTAAGTATTTGTAACATTGTTTTATAAATAAATCAATGTATATCATATTCATAGTTTTTCTTATATGATACATAACTATATAAAATTGCCGATTTTTTTTTAATCTATTACGATTTGGGAGAGATTTGAGGGAAGAAAATTTGAAATTTGAATTCTTTGGAGCAATTATTTGGGAGAGATTGACATCAATTTGATTTGCATGATTTGGGGAACTGACATTTAATTTTATACTTAATTTCCTTTTTTAATCTCAACAAACTAGTTGTATAATGTATCAAATGTGATGTATTCGAATGACAACAATTTTAGGGGATTTGTGTAAATTAGAAAAGAGTAGGGATAGAATGTAATTTGCTCCTTACATTGTGGGATTCCTAAATTTTTTACTAATGTTTGGATAGATTGTATCGTTATAAACCTACAAGAAAAGTAGGATACAAGGTAGATATGCTATGAAAAGATTGGATAAAGATGAAATATGACTATTAAATAATAAATAAATATAAAATGAGGAGAAAATATTAAGATAATGACACGATCACACCAAATCGGTCGTTACATAAAATGAGTTTTTATCGTTACCTAACAGTAGATTTAAATGATACGATATAATATAATTTAAGTAATTATCAAAACAAACATTGTATTTAAACTAACAATATATATAATACAACATATAACAACCATCCAACAAGGTGTTAAAGTACTATTTGGAATTTTATTCCATTTCTTGGTTTTATTATATAGTCACCGTCACTTAAAATTAATGGAGTAATATTTTTAGAATTTTGTTGTTTTGTAAGTTAGTGTTTAATTAATAGTAGTAATTTAAGGTGTGATTTGTTATTTTTCTACGTTTCAGTTGTGACGGAATAATAAGTGTGCTACATGCAAAAAAAAAATCAAAATTTCAAGTTTACTCCTTCAATTCATACTAGCAATTTCAGAAATTTTATCAAACAAATAAAACTTTGTTATTTGGGTTCAAATTCGAAACTCTTTCATTCAAATGGACATCCATCATCGCAGTGTCAAAGACATAGCTTTTGTTAAGAATATCCAATTTTAAATATAGAATTTGACATGTATATACAACGTAACTAAATTTTCCGACAGTTACCAATATTGAAATTTCTCAAATTTATCAAGGTTGATACAACTAAAAAATCATGTAACTTGATGGTTTTGGGGTATTGCATTGTTATTGTAATGGGGCGGGGCGGGGAGAGGCAGATTAATTTTTTTAAAATGCTAAACGAAATAGAGTAGGACAAACCAAAATATTAATAGGTCAAGGCTTACCCCCGCCCCACCCCTAACTGCCCTATTGATTTATCCAATTTATTTAAGTTTAAAATGGTTAATTTTATTAATCAACCCATATTGAGTGAATATTTTTATTTTAGGGTGATATTTATATGTATAAAGTATAAAAATCTCATACATTTGGGGCTAATTACATCTTATTCCGGAAGTTTCTTCAATTACAAAAAATTCATATTTTTCATTGCTCTCTGATACATTACAAATTATACATTACGTAATGGGAAGGATGTATCTGAGAGGGGATAGGGATATATCAAAGAGGGGATGGATGTATCCGAAAGGAGATTTTGTAATTTTTTAAAATGGTATGAAATTTTAGAGATTATGATATCTTAAGTTGTGTGTTTATGTAATTTTTTCTATTTAAATTTTGTCCCTCCAAGTGATTTTAATTTTAGGTCATTCAGCACTTTAAGTAATAAAGAATGAGCAAGAAAATTCACGATGACATAAATAAAAAATTGCAAAACATAATTATGACCGGTAAGACATAAGTTCAGTTTTAGGTCATATCAACCACCCCCCCCCCCTCCTAACATGATTTTTCTTTTTAGGCGAAATGACCTGAGAGACCCATGTACTTGTATCTGTTTGTCAGTTGAACCCTTATACTCGTTACTTTGCCAAATGAACCCTTAAACATGATGAAACTCTATTTTTTAAACCCCTCTGACCATTGATCGAACTTATGTAGCATTAAAATGACTGAGCTTGACAAACGCGTGATCACATGCGTTTTGAAGCAAGTGAATACAATTTTTTAATTTTAAAAATCTCAGAATTATAAGACAAAACAATAATAATAAATTTAAAAAAAAATCAAGAACTCCTTCTTCCGCCCACCCAACCCATCGCCACCCCGACCCCTTCTCTCTTCTTATTCTTCTTCAGCCCAACCCCCAGCCCCACCTTTTTCCTTTTATCTCCATTACCATAATCATAATATAAAGCTTTTTTTAAAATTTGATTTTTGAAGATCTATTGCTTGAATTTACTTATAAACATATTATTATTTTTTCAATTTGAAATTTTCTTGATATATCTTTTTACCAAATCTAACAAATAGAACCTAAAAGTATGTGTAAGAGCTAATTATAATCTATCACATTTGGTCATTGAGAAAAAAATTTGAGTGTGAAGAAGATGAAAAATGGTGATTTTTATTTTTGGGGTGAAGGGTAGAGGGTGGGGAGGAAGAAGATGAAGAGGGAATATGGAAAATGAGTATAGTGAGAGAGAAAAAAATTGCACCTTTTTAAAAAATATTATTTATTTTTAAATATTTAATTTATGATGTGTCATTGAAAATAATAATAATACTGATGTGTCATTAAAAATGACGTGGAATTTCATGTGCAAAACGAGTGTAATACACGCACACACATCTGATGAGAAAGGAGTTTAAAATATTGTGTTTGAATGAGTTTAAGGGTTCAGTTGACAAAGTCAGAAGTACAAGGGCTCAACTTACAAACGAAGCCAAATACGAGGGCCTAGCTCCCAGGTCATTCCGCCTTCTTTTTATCTATAAAGTTGCATCACTTATTTTGATAGCTATAAAATTATTTTTGATATTGTGTTCATTTATGAGATAACATACTTGTAAAGTTAGTATTTTGCACAAAATTTTATTCATTTATTTAGTATATAAAAACTTGCATTTTGTTGCTCTTATTCATGCTATTAGATAAAAAAAAATTAACTAAAATTGTAAAAAAATAAACTGCGGTGAAATAACAATCAAAAGTAGATAAATAAAAAATCTATAAAAATTAGTTTACTACTTTGTGAATTTAACTACTTTGTGAGCCAAAGTTTATTTCATTTCAATTTCTACAGGTTCTCTTTTTACCAACTATAGATAAAATTTCTACAACTTTACTTTTATTTTCTGTTTATTGTTATGTTATTTATCATTTCTAAATTTCATTCCTTCATTTTTTTAGTAAATAACCCAATATCGATAAATTATAGTGTTTATTTCGATTTGATTTATTGATTAAATCGATTTATGCACATCAATAATCGGAATGTGAAAAATGTGATATCAATTGTCACGTCATGGACAATACAATTGCATGCGAAATAAATTATCTTTAAATATACCACAGAAAATTGTAACAAAGTGACAAGTACTCTTTCATCATTAACTAAAAGAGTCGGTTTCAATCTCTGACTATGGAGTATCCTGGACATGCATCAGAATTAGTCAAGTCCAAAGCGAATACCGAATATCACATGGAAAACAATGGGAAAAGCTATACTAGTGTCATGATCCTGACTCTTGGTGAGTTGCACCCGCATTAACCTTTAAGTGGGAGAACCAACTAATAACCCAACTTAACCCATCAAATCATTTATTAAAGTTAATCATTATAGAAACACACCAAGAAAACCATTTTAGAATACATAATGAACCAAGTTCCCATAAACTCGGTCAATTACCAAAATATTATGCGAAATTTAACCCCAAGAAACTGAAAGTCGTAGTACCAGAACTCTATTTACTCAACAACAGGGATGCAATGTCGAAACTAGAAACATATATCTAATTGTCTAAAATCTATGTTCGAAAAGATGGACAAGAAAATTGTAGAAGAATCTATTGTACCCTGGAAGAGTAGCTCACCATTGGATCCGAAGTCAAGCGTCCCTTAATTGAGGTCTCGTATCAGATGAGAAAAGAACAGGTACAGTATCAGTACACAACTACAGTGTACTTGCAAAATCACACGACTAGTTTCAACCATAGCAAACATAGGCCAACACATATAATCAACAATTACGAACACATAGACTCCAATCACAATATCCTAAATCAACCAATACCTGAAACATGTCCCACGTGATCACAATTGAAATAACTCGGTCCTCTCATGGAACAACAATTACACATACCGGTCATCTTAGGGAACCACAATTGCACATAACTGATGATTTTTTGGCCAAAAACATCGCTAAACTATATCCTTAACTTAAAGGGATAAGGGTCTGAAAAATACCCCAACTTTGGTCGGATTTGCTGTTGCGATACTAAACTTTCATGAGGACCTATTACCTCCCTAGACTATTTAATACTGTATTTTAAACATATATATTTGCCCACGTGGACATAAAAAATAATGCAAAATTATAAATAGTAATGTGTCCACGTGGGCACATATATACCTTTAAAATACACTATTAAATAGTTCAGGGGTAAAAAATACGGTATTAAATAATCTAGGGAGGTAATAGGTTCTTATGAAAGTTTAGTATCGCAACAGCAAATCCAACCAAAGTTGGGGTATTTTTCAGACGCTTATCCCTAACTTAAACTACATCCTTAAATTATTTTTCTTAACAGAAAACATCCCTCAATATTTAAAATTTGACAACTTTCATCATCTTGTTAAATTTAT
Organism: Solanum tuberosum; assembly: GCF_000226075.1. NCBI lineage: Eukaryota > Viridiplantae > Streptophyta > Magnoliopsida > Solanales > Solanaceae > Solanum > Solanum tuberosum. The sequence continues at coordinate 1,085,773 of NW_006239026.1, read as the reverse complement.
CAAAAAATACCAAATTCTTCACAAAAACATGTACGATTCACACTACTCTCAACAAAACTCCCTAACTCACCCCAATAAACTAATTTTGTTCATTCTACATACATCTAAAACAATATTATGAATTTTTTTAGCAACAACATTTTGCATTTTTTTTTAATTAGCAATTTTGTTTTTATTTACTTTTCATTTGATTTGATATCAAAGAATTCTCAGTTGAAATGTTTTCTTCTCACTGAATCTATAAAAAGTGGTGTTGATCGGAGATTTTTACTTCTAATAATGGAAAATGAAATTCGAGTACTAGAGATCAAAATCGGTTGAATCTTGATCACCTAAACTATCAATTTACCCCCAAAAAAATATTGATTTAATGATTTTTTGACTTTGCAAGGTGAAGATGGTGTGAAATTAAGTTGCAACTTCATTCAGTTGGTAAAGGAGAAGAGTAGTTCATGTCTCCCTGTAGATTCACACCGTCCTAACATTGTTTTTTTTAACAGCAAACGAGGGTTTCAAAAAAAAAAAATTATTTTATTTTTGGAAGCTTTTTCCAACAAGAAATAAAATTATAGATTTTTTTTATGAGAATAGTATGAATTGCATACGTTTTTGTATGGAAATTGCTAATTTTTTGACAAATTTTAATAGAGGGGTAGAAGTTGTTAAGTTTTAAATACTTGGAGGATGTTTTTGTTAAGAATGGTAATTTAAGGATGTAGTTTAAGTTGGGGGTATAGTTTAAGTATGCTTTTAGCCAAAAACTCCATAAATAATCCTCTCAAGGAACCCACACACAAATTGTTAGTGTACCAATGCGGTACCTGTTAGCCAATCATAGTTAGTATTTTATACCAAGCGTGGTATTCAAGCTACCGTTAATATTCTTGTATTGACGTGATACTCGAGACAACCAAAAATCATAAACAACATGTACAATTACAATCACAACGAACAAAAACACCTGAAAACACAAGTAAAGTAAATAGGTTCATTGCATGAGATTATCAACATGATGTCATTTCATATTCTTCCTTATGTTTTTCTCAACATGCATTATACGAGTAATATTATAGAGTAGTAGATATGCATATATACATAAATTGAAAAACATACAATTATCATCTACCTTGAATTAAACCTGAATGCTTTAAAAAACTCGAGCCTTCCCTTTTCTCAGTACCTTAGCTTGTTCTTGGTCTAAAAAATGAATAAACACAATATTCAATAAAAATGACCTAATTATACCCAGATTATAATCAAATTCTATTCCCCCCCCCCTCCCCCCTAAAGGCCAATTCATGATCATTCTAGCCAACCCAGGACTTTTCCCACTATTAAATCAGGTCAAAATCCTCCCGCAAGAGTAATATCCCAGATTCTAAGGCTTAAAAATCAATTTACAAGACAGGGAAGTAACAAACTTACCTTTACCAAAAAATTTGGTGGAAATTGAATAAAATCTGCCCTAATTCGCCTATCTCAACCTCAAGAACAATATGCCAAAAATAGAAGGTTTTGAGATTTTTCCTGCATAAAATCCCAACTTATCCCGCTATAGCAACCTGACTCGCTATAGCGACCAACCACTATAGCGCCTGCGCGCTCCTGTTATACCTTATTCCCATGACGTTCCTAACTGTCCCCTTCACGTTTAGTCCGATTTCAAGAGTTTTACTCACTCAAATTTGATTTCGTAAAGTTATACGGGTTCCTTAATGTCTTGGCTACTAGAAATGTAAATATGGCCTAGACTTTTCCACCCATCCATTTCCGTATATCCATAGACCTCACATCACTCTGATTTTTTCTGTGGCCTTGATTAGAATTTTTAAGTTACTATCCAAAAAGTTTTGTTTCACCATTGGCCAAGTCATAATGACCAGGACGGATCGTTACAAATAACCCACACAATTTTCACCTCCATCACTTCATGTCCTCTACTTCTCAACTAAAAGTGTCGGTTTCAAGTTTTGACTATGAAGTTGCTTATTTATGACGCAAGTTAAAATTAGTCGAACTCAAAAATGAATACAAAATATCACATGAAAAACAATGGAAAAAGATATAACCCACACTATTTTCACCTTCAATGTTCCACATAATACTAGTTTGTGTCGAGAAGAGAGAACATGTTGCAATAGAGAGTCAGAGAGGCTAGTTTGTGTTGCTTATGACCGAAAGTAATGTATATTTTGGGAAACAAGGCTGATAAAATGTTAAAGTCATGGTAAATTAAGAGTAATATAGTAATTTTAATATAATCTTACTGGGTTATCAGTTTAACCATTAATCAAAATTATAGAACCATAAATCAAATCGATAACCCAATAATTGTTCTCATTAATATTAAGATATCTGAATCTAAATGCACGTAGAATGATTAAGATGTTATATATGTATCTGAACACTGAATAGTTAAGATTGTTTGTTTTCTTAACATCCAAATATGCTGGATCAAAAAAATTGAAGTATAATAATATAATGATTACAAAAACAATAATATACTTAATATAATCGAGATAAAATTTGAATAATATAGTAATTAAATATTATAACATTAATGTATTGGAGAAAATATTAATATATCACAATAATATTATTAAACTAATAAAATATGAAATATCATGGTATGTTTCATCCAAAACATCAAATCAATCAAAATTGTCACTTTCCGAGCCTACACCCTGGACGTGGTCGGCACTCGAGAATCATTGCTGGTCCCCAAGCGAATCCTTGACCTAACTGACTACTTAGCGGAAGACTTACTTGTAATACCCTATGTGTTTACAATTATTCTTGGTACAGTGTTAGAGGTTTAAGAGTCTAAATTTAAGAATTTTTTTGTTTGTTTGTTTAGTTGTTACATCATTCGTGTTAAAAAACATAGGTTTTAAGTTGAAATTGGTACAAATATATTTTTAGTTTCTTTCTAAAAATGTCCTAAATATTTATAAAAAAGTTCATTAGTCATGATAAATTGTATGTGTTTTTATATTGTAAGAATTTGATAAATTATTAATAATTTAATGAAGATCGTAAGCCTAGTAATGACAATAGATTATTATTATATGAGTTAGGCATTATTCAAAAATATTTTTGTTATAATTGTGGTATATTTAAAAAAAATTATATATATATATATATATATATATTTTATCACGAACCTATGCAATATCCTAAATGCATGCATAATGCGATAAGAATTGTTGAAAGTTGCCACCTCCACTTCCACGTGGAAGTGGAGTAGTAGTACTACAATATGCATTCCATATTCAACATTTCAAAAATTGGAGATCAATATTTTATTAATATAACTAAAGGAGTTTTTTATTATACAATAATCACCGCCTTTCACATATTTTATATGTATAAATATAAATTCCTTTAGAAATACTACTACTATTCTCATTTTCACCTTGTGGAATATATACAACAACATTTATCAAATTTTCCTAACCAAGATACATGTACTTAACCTACTATTTTGCAATTATATATATATATATATATGAATACTTAAACACACATACTTATTTATCTTGTTTTCTTTTCTTAAATATAAGACAAGCTTAAATGCTTTCTTAAATTGTTGTAGTCACACTTGTGCATTGAAAAGGATAGGCTAGGAAACCTACTTCGACCCTGTATGTGATCCTCTAAAGAAAATCGATTAGTTACAACAAGATTCAATCCCTTATTCAAGGTATGTTAAGGCAAAAATTCTTCTTTTTCATATTGCGTGAATCCTGAAAATTACAAATTGTCGAATGAGCCATTTCTACTATTTTGTTGCTAGGGAGACCCTTTGCGAAGGGCATTGGGATGTCAGCTGATTGTATTCTTTAGCTTCATTGTATTTTTGTCACACTTATAATTAATATTGTGAAGTTTTTTTTGATGGTTAAGGTTAATTTCCCATTGAGTTTCATATTCCTTATGTCTATTAGTTATATGTTCACCTATGGTAAGGCTGAAATGCTGGAGAATTAGTATGTTTTTTTTAGGGAGTTGTTAAGGAATTCTTCCTTGTTAGAAGCTTTTACGAAAATGTTATTTGAAAACCATACCAACACTAAATCTTTTACACTATTCTTTGTCTATATACTCGTCACATAATCTTGTTTCAAAAAAAGGACCATACTACTACCAAATTGGAGTCGTTCATAAATCAAGTTAAGTTTGCTAGTCTTCTTTTGAATTCCTAAATGACTAATTTTCTAAGTTGAAGTCGAGTTAAGAGTTTCAAGTCTATTATGAATTTTGTAGGCCTAAATTGTCGTATGGAAGTTAAGTAAAGTCATGAGTAGATTCTTACATCACCTTGTGAACATCTTCCAATTTAAATCCCTTTCTAAAGTCGAATCAAGTGTTCAAGCTTATTCTAACAATATATGAGGTTTCATGACACATTTATAGGTTGTACATAAATGATTACGAGAATATGAGTATTTGTAAGCCAAGATTGGCTAAGTTCTTTTATGGCCTACTATGTGCATTCAAAGTTCATATCATGGCATGCTATGCATTCTACTGCCGAGCTATAATCGGGAGGTATGGGGCCTATTGCCTATGTTTATATGTATGATACACAGATGGCCATAAATTGGCGAATATGATGTCGGTTCGCTACCGGAAGGCACCACCATTGCTAGCATTTGGTTAGGTATGTCATGCATTTGCATTTATATATATGTATTCACAACATATGAGTACACGAGCATACCATGTATATTTGTTTTTTTATGAGGTTCAATGTTGGCCATGGAGGCTAACAGAGTTTTAGTTTCAGGTGGTATCTTTATTACCCTTTTACAACAATTATTTGTGATTCTACTTTCCACCTTACATACCAGTACATTTCATTCGTACTGATGTCCCATTGCATGGGGACGCTAAATTTCATGATGCAGGTTAAGAAAGAGGTCTCGATCACCCTTCACAATAGGTGTGTTGTCTCAACTTAGGGTTGGTAAGCTCCATTCTTCTTGGAGCTAGTGGCTATTGTCTATAGATTTTGCATACTTAAGGTTGTAAATGATTGTTGGTGTTTTTGGGGACTTTTCCCAAGAAGTTGAGTTGTAGTATTCGTAGAAACTTGTGGACATATTCTATTGGGTCTTTTCAGCTTTTCGTTGTAGCTTTGTCGGCTTATTATATACATGATTTCGACTGCAACTTTGTCGGCTTGCTAGTCCTTTCACTATGTTCCTGATGATGTTGTGTCCTTATCAGTCCAGTTTTCTTGTTTACTATGTTATTCTAAGAGCCTTGCTGGCCCTCGTTGTATCATTTTCTTTATGTCTCAGTGGTTCACTCGGTTAAGTGAGGCACTAGGTACTTGTCATGCCTCTTCTAGTTTGGGGTGTGACATTACTCAAGTGATAAATGGGTTAAAAATAGAATTTTTAACATTTGAACTCAAAGTAAATACTCAACTCAAACTGTCTGTAAAATACACAATAAAATAAGTATAATAGTTTGCAAAAATATCTCAAGGGAAAAGTAAATATTGAAAGACAACTATATCTATCTATGAAGCCTCTACTATTAAAGAAAGGTGTCGGGATAAGACCACGACATCTTAAAACTACTAACTAGAAAGTAAATGTGAAGTCCTCCGGAATGTAAGGAGGCTCACCAAGAGCTAGTTGAAGTGTACAGTGATCTCAACGAAACGTCAGTTGATGGTTCTAAACACGTGTATCTGCATCATAAAAAGATGCAGGTAGAATTACATCAGCACATTGAATGTAGGAGTATGTAATATAGCCGAAGCGAAATAACTTAATGAAAGGACTGCAATTGATAAAATATACTCAAGTTGAATATAATGAAATAAATGAATTAAATTATTTAGAGCTTTACAAAATACTTACTCATCTATGAACTCAACATAATAAATGATATATCAAAATACACTTTAACTCTAATTGAGAGATTCCCTAATCGACAACCATCACTATGAGCTACGTGATGATACAGTGTCTCGTCCACGCTAACAGAACTGTCATGTACCTTGTCGGGATATAGCACACCTCAATAAAGTGGATCCACTAAGCAATAAGGATTCATCTAAAAAGTATGATCATTTACCCATATTGGCAGACATGATTTATGAGGATTTTGAGTTGTCTGAACTTATCCCCATATCGGTGCTCAATATTATTCCCAATAATATATTCATGCTCAAATGTATAAAACATATTCTTTCTCTAATTTGAGGTAATTACTCAAAATAACCTCTTAAAAGAGGTAACTGCTCTGAAATATATCTGAACTCATTTAGAAATCAAAGTTTCTATTTTCTCAATGTAAAAACTAATACCTTTGGAAATACTTACTTCCCTTATACTCTTACTCAATTCATATTTGACAACTTTTTCTCAAAACTATATCAAAAATCATATTGTGATATGATCATTAATAATGGAAAGTCATATTGCATAAACATTGATGGCATATCTAGATACCATACTGCTTAAACATTGATGATATTCTCAACTGTCCTACTAATCATGTTTTAAAACCTTTCTCAAAACTATATCAAAAATCATATTGTGATCTGATCATTGATGACTCGGGAAGTCATACTGCATAAACATTGATAACATATCTAGATACTATACTACTTAAACATTGATGACATACTCGACTGTCATACTAATCATGTTTTAAAACTCTTTCTCAGAACTCATCCTTGTTTTCTCAGAAAATCAATCTAAGACAAAAATGTTTACTTTAAAAGATTCTCAATAAGAACTTAATGAAATACTCAAAGATAGGGTTCATGCTGAAGAATAAACATGAACAATCAACTCAATAAATCTCAATGCACAATATATATCAATTCAATAATTAGGAATAAAAGTTAAAGAATCAGGAACTTAAGAACTCAACATCAACTCATCTCAAGAATACTCAAATCTAAAGATAGAACCCTAGATTACTCTTTTACTAATTTGAAAGTATATGTAGGGCATGAGAACGAACTAGTCCAACACTAAGATAGCCTTACATACCTGGAAGAACAAAGCTCTTGAAGAGGTTTGAAGAAAAACTTGATTGGAAGACTTGAAACCCTAACTTTTGTCTTTCTTTTGATTTTCTCGGAGATGAAGGGTTGAGAAAAACCTTAGATTGAAAACTTTAGGATTCTTAAAGAGAATCTTGAACTTGGAGCCTTTAGATCTTGAGAAATTGGAGAAATCCATTTCTTGGAGTTCTTGATCTTTATAAGAAAAAGAATTGAGGGTTTTGAGAGTTGTTATACGTATAATTATATTATTAGGTTGTAAGACATACTTTGAGAAGTTGATTTACGGTGAAAGGTCAATAATACCCTTCTAGGAAATAAGAAAATCATAAATATCAAAGAAAACGTCCTTTTAGTGAATTTTATCGGTCAAATTGGCGATCTGGAGGTCTTCTTGCCAAAAATACCCGGTGGATCGCCCATTGGGACTTTAGATCACCAAATAGACAGAAGCTTAGGGTTTTCAGGATAATTTGGCGAGCTAATTTAGCGATTCGTCAACCCATTCGGTGGATCGCCGATTGAGCAGGTAAGTTCGCCTAATTTACCAGCCCGGTATATTCCAGTAAAACAACCATAGCATTTTACTCCGAACTCAGAATAAGAAAAACTCAATGACATTGGAAAAAAGACTCATAGACCTTTAATGATAGGCCATAAGCTACCTAATTCATTATATGATGAGAGATAAGAGTGTTTGAAGTTGACCTTTATATGAATTCATGCGAGAACTTAACTAATAGGGACATGTGACACAATCTTATCCGTCAATATGATATTTAATAAATATCGGGTCGGTGGATAAGATTATGACACGTGTACGTCCGTTAGTATAAATGGTATAAATGCTCCAGTTTTTTGGCGGCAGGGGCACCAATGCCCCAAAAGTATGATGGATGGTATCTACATATCATTTACGATAGTTCAGGGGTATATTTGTCATTTTTTTCTAAAATAATTTTAAAAACCGTTAACCTAATAACTCAATAGTATTTTTCTCGATTAAATTGATTTATGCACACTTTTAATCGAAACATGAAAAATGTGACATAAATTGTCACGTAGATGGACAATACAATTATGTGTGAAATAAATTGTTTTTAAATATACCACGAAATACTGTAATAGAGTAATAAATACACATTCATTATTTAAAGAACAGTGTGAGTTTTCAATCTTTCACTATGGAGTATTCTAGGGACACATCATAATTAATTGAGCCCCATCGTGAAATACCAACATCACATGAAAAACGCATAGTCCATTAAAAGCGTTAATTATTAGTTTTGATTATAAAATTGCTTATTCAAAACACGAATTAAAGTTCGTCAAATCCTATGGAGTATTCATCATTTAATGAACAGTGTCGATTTTCAATCTTTGACTATGGAGCATTCTGGAAACTCATCGTAATTAATTGACCCCCAGCGCGAATACCAACATCACATGAAAAACGCATAGTCCATTAAAAGCGTTAATTATTAGTTTTGATTATAAAATTGCTTATTCAAAATGCGAATTAAAGTTCGTCAAATCCTATGGAGTATTCATCATTTAATGAACAGTGTCGGTTTTCAATCTTTGACTATGGAGCATTCTGGAAACTCATCGTGATTAATTGAGCCCCAGCGCAAAATACCAACATCACATGAAAAACACATAGTCCATTAAAAGCGTTAATTATTGGCTTTGATTATAAAATTGCTTATTCAAAACGCGAATTAAAGTTCGTCAAATCCTATAGAGTATTCATTAACTAATGAACAGTATCAGTTTTCAATCTTTGACTATGGAGCATTCTGGACACTCATCGTAATTAATCGAGCCCCATCTCGAAATACCAACATTACATGAAAAACGCAAAGTCCATTAAAAGTGTTAATTATTAGTTTTGATTATAAAATTGCTTATTCATGACGCGAATTAAAGTTAGTCAAATTCTAATATGAGTATCATATGAAAAATTATGGCCCACACTCACACATAGAGTGTAACTCCTTTTTTTTTCTCTCTATATATAGAGAGATCACCTCTTAACCCTACCATCCCAAAATCCCCAAATATCACTATCTTAGCTTTTTGATCATCTCGATCATGTCGTTCTCCGCCATTGTCATCCCACCACCTCCACCGTTCGCCGCCGTGAAAAAACCTGTTTTCATCCGTTCTGTTTGGGCGAACAATCTGGAGTCTGAGTTTTCGTTGATCCGTAGCTTGGTCGACCGTTTTCCTTTTGTTTCAATGGATACAGAGTTCCCTGGTGTGATATACCGGTCGGACATACGTGCTAAGAACCCGATTGAGCTCTACAACAATCTGAAATTGAATGTTGATGCTCTTAAGCTGATTCAGGTAGGTATCACTCTGACTGATGGTTACGGTAACCTGCCGGACTTTGGCTGTGGTTTTGGTTTCATCTGGGAGTTCAACTTCCGTGATTTTGATGTGTTGCATGATGATCATGCACCGGATTCCATTGAGTTGCTCCATGATCACGGGTTGGACTTTAAGAAGACGCGTGCTCGTGGTGCTGATACCACCAGGTTTGCTGAATTGATGTTGTCCTCTGGGTTGCTCTGCAATGATGCTGTTTCTTATGTGACTTTTCACAGTGCTTATGATTTTGGCTACCTGATTAAGGTTCTTACGGGCTGTAAGCTGCCAGGTGTGCTGACAGAGTTTCTGAAGTTGCTGAAGGTCTTTTTTGGTGAAAAGGTTTATGATGTGAAGTATATGATGATGTTTTTCCCGTACCTTCATGGAGGATTGGACCGGGTTGCAGAAACTCTCATGCTGAATCGCTTGGTTGGGAATAGCCATCAGGCTGGCTCAGATAGCTTGCTGACTTGGCATGTGTTTCAAAAGGTGAAGCAGGTCTACTTAGAGGACAATGAGGCTCGCACCGAGAAGTTTGGTGGTATTCTCTTTGGGTTAGAGGTTCTTTCTCCCTAGATGTAGTGTTCTAATTTCAGAAGTTCTGTACAATCCTTTTACTTAATTGAAAGGAGTTTTAGTTTGGTTAATTTTATGTTCCTAAACTTATAAGTCTGCATGACTATAACTCAATAAAAAACATAAGGGTGGTCATGAAACTTTTGAGTACTGGTAGTTCACCTGTTAAACCCAACTTTACTTTTCAAACTAGAAGGTGTTGTTTATTTGGATCAGTAAGGTAAATTTGGAAACTTTACATGTTAAATCAACACTAAAATTAATTAGTCCTTAGACTACTTCATTCATTGAATACAAAGAGTGGGATCATCAGATTTCTAATCTAGTGGGTTTAAAGCCACAACGAAAATCTGAGTTTGATTCCCCATAATTACATCGTAGGCTGTTTCCTTATTTCAATTTTTTTTGTGCTTCCTACATGGAATTAAAAATAAGAACATCCTTGTGGTTCGGCTAAAAATTCAGAGAAGAAGCTTGCATATAAAAAATGTTGGTGTTTAGTGCTAGACTGTATTGATAGGTCAATGTTTCGTAAATATTCAAGATTGGAGTAGAAGGATGTGTATAATTTTGACAGTCATAGTGAGTGATTTGTTACTATTTGTCTTGAGATGAGCTATTGAATACTAGATAAGAATCTGCTTAAGTAAACCTTGTTGTGATGGTTGTTCCGAATTCACGTCAAACATGGTGATACAGTTATAAATCGTGGTAATTTATGCTGTGCATCCAATTTCTTCAACCTGAATATATGGTTTAATTGCATCAACAAGATAAATTGGAGAACATTAGATGTTGATTAGAGCTATGAATTTATTAGTCCTAGATGAGTTCACTTAGTGGTACAAAGAGTAGAATTAGTGAATTTGTGAAATTTAGTTTGTGTACAAGATTTGTGTTTCTTGTGAGGACTTAATGTTCATGCTTAGCCAAATGAAATGGAGAGAATTAGCTGAAATTTGAAATGTGAATGTTCAATGAGATGAGCTGTGTTGTAAGATTAGAGTTTTTGACTCTTGATGGTTTGGAAGTATTAGCTGTGATATCTCGACAATAATGGGTCGGTTACAGTGGTTTGTCTTTAAGTAAGTAGTTGATTATAGATAATCATCTCTTAAATATTGTTTGTTGCAGAAGTGGTTCAAAATTCATTTAAAAGCATCATTTAAAGTTGTGCTGCGGCTGAGCTGGTTACAGGTAGTTTGGAAGTAAATGATGTTGACTTAGTTGGTGAAAGTTCTTTTGTAACAGATGAGTTTTTGTAGTTAATTTTTTTGGTGATCGTTTAGAGTAGTGTTCAGAAGCGAGAATCAAAGAAAAGTGAGAAATGAAAAAAAAGCGACAATGGCTCACTTCACCGAAGTGTGAAGTGAAACACACTTTTTTCAAATAAAGCACTATTTGGTATCAAAATAAAAAATATTAAATATGCATAGATAAATGATTAAGAACTCAAACTCGTCGGGGTGGCCTAGTGGTTTGGGATTGAGACTTCCATATTGGAGGTCTCATGTTCGAAACCCCTTGCTAGTGAAAGCAAGGGGTTTGACTTTTGGGTCGAGCTCGTCGCACCGGGCTTGCCTAGTGTTGGTTACCTCTCTTGTGTGGTTTGCGAGCTATTACATAGGAGCGGGGTTTTTAGCGCACCCTAAGGCCTAAGGGTAGCGGCGGTAGGTTTCCCTTGTCATAAAAAAATGATCAAGAGCTCACCCAAAGGGTAGTGGCGGTGGGTTTCCTTTGTCATAAAAAAATGATCAAGAACTCAATAGACGTAACATATTTAACAAAACTTTCAATTCTTAGATAAAATAAAAAAGTAAATAATAGATACTAGAAATAGATATTGAATAAGAAAATACAACTTGCTACAAGCAAAAATAGAACAATGACTAGAACTCAATAGACCTCTAACATATTAGGCAAATTCAATTCTTAGATAAGAAAGTAAATAATAGATACTAGAAGTAGATATTGAATAAGAAAATACAACTTGCTACAAGCAAAAACAGAACAATGACTCTCACAAAACAGAGCAACAAAACAAAAATAGAGCATACGCAGTAGCATTACAAATAGAGGAATCTTGAATTAGAAGAAATAGCAAGAGAGTTGTTAGAATAGAAATAGGAATAGCAATAGATATAGGAATAGTATTTAGTTTCCTACTTGGTAAAGGATTGTATTGTAGTTCTATAAATAGGGTCTATATGTAACAATGTAGATACAACAATTCAATAATAATCTTTTCCAATATTTCTCACATGGTATAAGAACCTCAATGATCTTGGTAAACAATTGAAGAGCTTTTGCTGTCGGCGGACGGCTATTACCCATATATGTTTCCCGTCTCGCCAACAATTATGTTAGCAAAAGTTGTAGCACCGTGCCATCTTCCTGGTGACTACTTGTTCATATTTAATTTGTGTAACATCGTGCCATCTTTCCGGTGACTACTTTTTCATAATTAATTTGTGTAGCATCAGGCCATCATCTACTTTCTCATATCGATTTGTGTAGCATGGTGCCATCATTCCGGTGACTACTTTTTCATATCTTATATGCGTAGCACCGTGCCATCCTTTCGATGACTTTTTTTAAAATCTGATTTGCATAGCACCGTGCATCTCTTCGGACTACTTTTCATATTTAATTTGCGTAGTACCATGGATTTTTTCGAACTACTTTCTCATAATTGAGTTGCATAGCACGATGTGTCTTTTTGGTGACTCCTTTTGATTTGCGTAGTTTCATTCGTCTTTCCGGTGACTCCTCAAATCTGATTTGCGTAGGGTTGTGCCATTATTCCCACCCTACCCATATAATTTCTCTTTTTCAGTAGGGCCGTGCGATCATTTCTACTGAACTCATATAATTTTATTTCTTAGGCGTATGAGCATGTTCCAACCAGTTTTTCGATACCTTTCTTGTTTAACATCGACTCCTCTATTGATTCCAACATGATCCATATACTTTATACTAGATTTTGAGCACTTTCGGCGACTGTTGCATTGTGAAGAAGTCTATATGGAGTAAACACCTAATTTTTTTGCTCGGGGGGAGTTTAGTAGCCTTGTATGTCGATTGTGTTCAGTCACTCTATGGTCTAAAACAGTCTTTGCAAGCTTGGTTTGGGAAGTTCAACACCGTAATTTTTTCACTGTGTTTTATCGGCATTTTGCATCAAATTCAGTATTTCATGAGAATACCAAGCACATTGAGATTGACTGACATTATGTATCAAATCCAATATTTCATGAGAAAACTAAGCACATTGAGATTTGTGAAGTCGAGTGATCAACGGGTAGACATCTCACCAAGCTTCTCATCGGTTCGCGTATTAATTACATTTGTAACAAGCTAGATACATATGATTTGTATGCACTAGCTTGAGGGGGAGTGTTAGAATAGGAATAGGTATATACAATCCTGCTTAGAATAGAAATAGGAATAGGAATAGTAATAGAAATATGAATAGTATTTACTTTCCTACTTGGTAAAGGATTGTATTGTAGTTCTATAAATAGGGTCTCCATGTAATAATATCTATACAACAATTCAATAATATTTTTTTCCAATATTTCTCACAAGAACAACTGATTGAAAAGAAAAAAAAACTACATACCTTGCGCAATCTAGAAACAGAAAGAGAAGAAGAACCAACGTAAGTATTTTTACAAAGATTCCAGCCGCAGTCGACAAAGGAGGGAAAATATTTGGTAAAATTTACGTAAGTATTTTTACAGAAATAAAGAAAAACCTAGTTAGCGCTTGTCTCTAAAAGCGAGCTTTTTCTAGCTTTTATAAAAAGCACGCTTCTCCCGTTTGGGACAGAAGCACACATTTCTTCACTATCGCGTCACTTCAAGGCATTAAAGCGACAACCTATTGCTTCGCTTCTCGCTTTAGCAAGCGCTTCAACGTTTTTAACAAGACTGGTTTGGAGCCAACCCATTGGACCAACTTGGGATATTGGTCTCCGTTTAAATACTAGATTTAGTTCACTTACGTAGAACTCAAACTAGTGTACTAAAATACAAGCCCCATGCCAATTGAGCATAGTATCTTTAACATACTTTTGGAATCTAAACTTGGAAATATAATGATTTATTTGGTTGAACCATTGAAACACACGTGTGCTAACGAACTTGGTATATGAGATTTTGCCTTCTAGGAATTAAGATGAAATTGTCCGTTGTATTGACTTTATATACTTAATTGTATTTTGGTGATTCTTTCTAATTATGTGCTTATACATAATGTCTTTGGAATGTTTCAGTGGAGATTGTGAACTTGGAATGTTTTGCTTTGGTTTCAAATGACACCAGAGCTAAATATTCCAAGTCCACATTCCCACTGAAACATTCCAAAGACATTATGTATAAGCACATAATTAGAAAAAAATAAATCAAAATGCTTCTGTAATCACCAAAATACTAAGTATATGAGTCAATACAATGGACAGTTTCATCTTAACTTTGAGAAGACAAAATTTTATATAACAAGTTCGTTGATACGCATATATGCTTCAACCTAATAAGTCGTTACATCTCTAGGTTTAGATTCAAAAAACATGATGAAAATGACTATGCTCAATTGGCAAAGGTTGGTGGTTTGTATTTTAATACAATGGTTTGAGTTCTATGTCAAGTGAACTTAATCTAGTATTTAAATGGAGTAAAGTGAGATCATCATCTTTGAGTTTTGTACTGTACATTAGCCCAAATGATTGGCTCCAGACCAATTTCTCGGTTACCAAATAAAAATATGACTACAAAACTCATCGTTACAAAAAACTTTTATCTACGAAGTTAACATGTAATTGATTAGCATAAGTTATTGCATATTGACAAATGCTACCAATTATCCTTGCAGTGTTATCAAAGGCGCACTTAAGCCTTGAAGCGAGGCTCAAAACATGTTGAGCGCTTTGTCTCGTTTAATGTGCTTCAATGTTGTCAGCAAGGTTCTAAAACATATTTTTCCTTGCCAATGAACTTCTTCTGAAGAGACGACACTAAACAATTGATATTTCATTTTATCGTAATTATTTTTCAATTTCTTTGTTCATATATTTTTCATTCATGCTTATAAGTTATTAGTCTTGGACTCAACATATATATTTTTATTTTTCTCCCTTCGCCTTTTTTTCTTTAAAGTCCACACTTTATTTGCGCTTTGTGCTTGAAGCCCCAATAGACCTTAGAGCTTTTTTGCACTTTTCGCTTTTGACTTCACTTTATCCTTGCAAAATTGAGGAAACTCATTCACTTCCAAACCCCCACCCTCCTCCTCGACTACTTTTACGTAAGCATTATATGGTGATATCTCGATTTGGAGGCAAAATGGAATGGTTAAAGAGGACTTATAGAGCTCGTTTGGATTAGCCAATAAGTTTTTAAGTGTGGAAACTGTTTTTGTAAACAAGTCGTTATGTATTAAGATAGAATCAATAATAATCAGTTGACGTGTTTGGTAAAAAAATGCTTATAGGTTACTTTTTATTTGAACCCTTAATTTTTTGACAAAAAAAATACAAAGTTAATAGTATCTTTATAAAGAAAAGAGAAAACACGGATATAGAATGAATATGAAGTTGGATCTTTTATTTTGATAAAGATATTTTGAGAATTAAGAAGATATTTAGGATAAAATTGTGAAACTCTTTTGTCAAACTAGAGATACTTATAAGGTGAAAAGCCATAAGTCACGGGTGACCAACTTATGACTTTTGGCTGATTTTAGCCTATAAGCATTCAACTTATAAGCACTTTGAGGGTTTACGAGACGTGTAAATTAGCTAAAAAGTGCTTATAAGCCAGCCTATAAGCTTAGCGAAACACCCTCATAGTAATTTATTGGTTGATTTATATCCAAAATGCTATTGCGAGAAATTTCCAAAAGTTTGTTTATTAAGATGCCAAGGAATTAAGGGATAACAAATGTGAGTTAAAAGTTTTCACCTCTGTCTACTGCTCTTCCATTAGAGTTATGTGATGGATTCTTGGATATGAAGCACGGTAGAAATTTCTTTTAGATTTTCTTGTTTTAGGTACCCAAAAGAGCCCCAAGTTGTTTCTCTCGATCCAGGCCTTCCTCTTAAGAATTTTCCATGCTAGTTGAAGTTGAGCTGCCCTGTTACAACATTTGCTTGGGTTTTCAAAAGAATAATCTATTTAGTACTTTATCAATCCTTACAAAAATAGAACCTACTTGAAATCTATTTTGAAATTTATCAATATATTCTTGATACTTCAACAAATTTCATCTTAATTTGGAAACGTAATTATGACTTTAAAGACAACTTCTAAACTAAGGGACATGAATCCAGTCTTCATAAATATGCTTACAACGACCTATTTTCTCTGGTCGTTAAATCCATTTTTTGCTCAACATTATTGACGAGATAATATCCCGTCCTTAAAAAGTAAAATAACCGGTTGTTAAAAATTAATTAATCTATAAAAAAGAGATGCTACTATTTCCTTCCTTTCTTTTTCTCCAACCCACCCCTCCAAAAGAAACCTTTAGGCTTTAATAGAAACACACCCCCTGTTTAAAAGAACTAGTCATCTGCTCCGTCCCAACATGTTCATCTGTAATTGTTATCAAAAGTATCACCTTAGTTGGCATCCATTGTTCATATCAGAGTTTCTTCTCAAGATAAGGTTAGAAACTTACCCTTTTTGTATGTTAATTTTGGTTCAGTTAATAGGGTTATGATTGCACTTGTAAGTATATGGATGTTGGTTTTTTCTTTCATGATGGTTGATCAAGAATTTGCGTCATTATCTATTACAATTTTTCCTAATATGGATTTAAGAATTTTTAAATTTTCTTAATCTGAGCTAACGAAACAAAAAATTATGGCATGGTCGATTTCAATGTGCAATCCCCATATAATCATCTTTATTTATTCCACTGCTTTCGATTTGTGTTATTCTTTTGCTTTCTCCTTCACAATGACCAGGAGGAAGGCCATCCCATAAAAAGAGCAAGGAAGAAAGTTTTAAACTATTCCTCTCTTTAAGAAATAACAATTGCAGAATAATTTTCCTGTTCCTAAACCAATTTGAGTACGAATTGCAGTTATCGCCTCTATCAACATTGGAGTCATCATTCAATTCTTTTAATGTGAAGAAACTTGATGGTATACATGCTTCTTGTCGTTGACATTTTCTTCTTCGTCTGAATTTATCCCTTTTCACTTTATAAATGGTTTATTTGTCTATTCAACAGCCGCTTTTGCTGTAGATCCTCTTTATCATCAGACATCAGCTTAGTTGATGAAGGTGGTGCAAAGGATTGCCGTGTCCTTTTTGGTTCATTTGAGATACCCTGGGAAGTCTGTACCAGAAGCAATTCCACATGATAGATCAGAGTCTATTGTTATATGTGTTGCTAAAGGTTTGTGGCTTTGGAATTGTATGTGGTTTTGGGTTATTCTTTCATTTAGATGCTGGAAGGTTCTTTTTATGTGATCCACTATCAATTGATTGTTAATAGGCCTTCTCTGTTAGTATAGATTGTGTTGAAGAAATGATGTTGAATATGCCCAAGAAGGATTAGACATTGCCCCGTCTGAGGCATATATTTGTCAATTTGGTGGAGAGATGCCGGTGCCAGCTGAAACAGATTTCACCAGAACAAACTTTGAGTTGTTCAGCCTGACCGATGGATCATGATGATGATGGAAGAAGTTTGTCAGATCAAGGCTCTCACAGTGTTGATCAAATTCTTCAAACCAACAGGAGATGGAAAACACTTTACTTTTTGTTTCCTTCAACACTAATTTGAAATTGACGCCCTTGAAAACAGATGAACTGAAATTTTGTACTTTTTTTTGTTTGGTTTCCCACCCGGTGTCCGGCACCCACATTGGAGCCCGACTAAATCCGGATTCGCGCCGGGAAGTCCCACATTGGGGGGGCATGACAGTGAACCATTTACTTTTCCCGATGCTGAGGATTATGACAGATCTGATGATTACTTGTTTTGTAGTCCAGGATTTTCTTCACATTTCCTGGGCTGGTCCTTATCATTGGAAGCATCAGAAGGTGAAAAGTAAGCTTCCATAGGAATACCAGAAGGAATTGTAACTTTTCCAATCCTCCTCTCTCCAGTCATGGGAGAAATCTACAGCAGTTTAAAGTTTCTTTGGTGTTTAATATCTCATGAAAATTCTCAGTCTTAGAGGAGCCTTGATATGAAGATGGATCACCAGTAAAATCTTAGAAAACAAAGAGTGGAGAAGCAGAATCTGAAATTGCTTTCACCAAAGCTTTCGACATTGATCTATCACATGGCTTTGCTCCTCCAAAGAATCCCATGTTAGTACTATTTCCAGAAAATAGAACACTATGTAACAGGTTACTTCCAGAAGATTGTCATTATCAACCTAAAATCTTGTGAAGCTGTTTCTTTGAGCCAATGTCACGGTAACTCTAGTCACCTTGACTAGTCTGTTATGTGCTGACTACCTTAGAAAAATATTATGATTGCTTGTATTCTTTTGCCTAAGTGCCTTGGAAGGAGAGGAAAGCAAATCCCAGGTTAGATAACTTTTATGGCCATCCGCCCCAAGAGGTTTGTTGGAGGCATCTATCGAGAGCGTTATGGTTGAAGGAGGGGGACTTTAATACTAAATTCTTTCACAGGGAAGCAGTAGCAAATAGAAGCCATGTGGGAAAGGGGGAAGTAGTAGAGGGGGCAGTTGTAGATTATTATGAAAAATTGTTTAAAAGAAAAAGTGGAGTGGAGGCCTACTATGGGGGGTTTAGGGTTCAGTCTAATCGGACGGGAGGTGAATGGTTGGAGAGGGCAATCGAGGAGAAGGAGGGGAAAAGAGTGGCGGAGTGTTGAGCATGTGACGAAGCTCGACCCCAAATGGTTTCTCTTTGGCTTTTTTTTAGCATTGCTGGAATACAGTAAAAACAAATGTGATGAATTCTATTGCTGAGTTCCAACATAGTAGTGAATTTGAATAGAGTTTGAATGCCTCGTTCATTGTTATCATCCCTAAATGGGAGTGAGCTACGAGCGCAGTGGATTATAAGACTTAAGAAGGTGTTGGCTGAAGTCGTTTCTACTTCACAAAATGCTTTTGTGGAGGGCAAACGGATTTTGTATGCAGCGTTGGTGGCAAACAAAGTGATGGATTCAAAGATAAAGCAGGGAGTACCTGGTGTGTTGTGCAAACTTGATCTTGAAAAGGCATGCGATCATGTGAATCGGAAATTCCAGGATTGAAGATCTTCCTGCTATACTCTCCACAATTGTAATTAGGAACCTGTAATTTGTTGTGGCAGGTTCTGGTTTTTTGCTTTGGAATAGAATACAAGTTGTTACCTTCTCAAAAAAAATTCCAGGATTCCATTATGCTTCAAATGTGATTTGGGGAGAAGCGAAGGAAATGAATCTACTTTTGTGTTTCTTTGGTGAGATTTTGGAGCTATGCCAGCTTGGGATGATGATAGTGGATTTCCTGGGACCTTTTATGAATTGATGGCAATGCATTTAGTGATGTTGGGAAGTTAAGTACACTTGTCTCTCAACCTCGCCAGGTTTCTTCCTCTTCTCAAATCTTGACTATTTATGCCTGTGGTTCTGCAATCTAGATTCCTCCAAGTGTAACTTTTAACCCTCAGGCCAACAGTTGATCAAGTGTGATTTATACAGATTAAGATCTTCCGCAGAACTATGATATAAACATTTTATCAACTTGTACTAAACTGGTTACTACCAAATATTATCTTGTGCAGGTACCAGGCCCTATTCTTCAAAAACCATGTCCACTGATTTTTATTTTTAAGAACTCCGCACTTTGGCTGTTCTTTTAATTTTCTGTTGTGCCTGTTACTTTTTTTTGGGGGGGTGGGG